>NC_068277.1:55400663-55708671 GCF_025860055.1 Xyrauchen texanus
TTTGAAGGAGCTGTTAGTCTAAAGTACTCATATGTCATTGTGAAGTCACAAAATGTTAAGACCTCAATTCTGGTAGAAAACCCTCAGCTATTGAACTGCAACAGGCTCAGATAACATTTGCTTGGACTTTTTCCACAACTGATACTGTATGTCCCCCTGTTTTTAAAGCCAGATAGTCCCTGAAGGATTGCCCTTTCAAAACGGCTCAGGTGTTTATAGTTTTGCCTTTTCAAGCCTTATTCACACACTCTGTTGTGCTTAGCAAGCCTGAGTCAGCACTGTCCACAGAATCCCATGCATTTCATACATGCTACCCACAAGTACATATGGTAGACATAACACACATTCACGAATAGGACATGCAACAAAAAAAAGACCACATACCCGCGGTCCCTGGTCGCCTTGATCACCCTATACAAAAAGAGAAAAATAGAGTTAGAGAATATGATTTTGTAATACAGATACACAGAGCTAAAGAAGAGTACCAGTGTAATTTAAAACACATTGATGATGAAAGTTAATACCCACGACCACAAAAATTAATTGCGGTTGATGGTAAAATCAAGAATAAGAGAGTGTGTGTGTGTGTGTGTGTGTTTGTGTGCATATGGGTCGAGAAATTGAACATCCTCTATGTACCTCTATGAGTTCTTTATGGTTCCTCGCGTATCTGTTGGTGCATGGCTCGGATTCTCTTTAACTGCATTATAACATTGTTAGGGGGCAATGGTGGCTCAGTTGTTAAGGCTCTGGGTTACTGACCAGAATGTCAGGGGTGACCCTATCTGCTCCAGGGGTGCTGAATCATGACCCTGTGCTCTAACCACAGCTTTGTTGGGATATGCAAAAAAAATAAAAAATACAAAAATCACTGTATATGTGCAAATGTATGTGTGACAAAATAAAGGCTTCTAATGGCATATTTCCACTGAACGTTACAGTTTGACTCTACTCGCTTTACTTTTCTGAGTTTGCTTTTCCACTGCTGTTTAGTGCCGCTTCAACGTGGGTGGGATTATAGGCTGATCGGCATAGTTGCGCCGCCTCTACTGCCGTGACATCATCTTAAACGCGACGCAAACATTACTGACCATAAACAATAACACGACTGCTAGCTGTTAGCTGCTAACTCATTTTGCTGCATAAAGCAGTTGTTGCATGGTGATTTTAGACAAGTGTAATGTTACATTGGCCTGGTTGTTTTAGAAGCAAGCTTTTCAGTAGCTGGTCATCTAAATAAAGTGAAGCTTTCAAGCAGAGTAGAGTTTTCGTACATACTCCATCGTGGACTCCAGCCATGGCTGAGTCCAGGGCACTCTATCTCCCATTACCTGCCAGTCTAGATAGCGTCTATTTGGTCCATTTTTCCTTGATGGTTCTGTAGTCACTTTTAAGTTTTTGTTTTACTTTTCCCTACTCTGTTGGTAGGTCCGGTGGTAGCCGTGTATGGCCAACAGCTGAGACACTTCCTGAAAGACTTTTTCGTTTCAAATCTTTTCGTGTCTTTCAAAAATCCAGTGACGCTGGTAATGACGATTCTCTCTGACCAATCAGTGATCTGGAGGGTTTTGACATCACATTTAGTATTAGCTCGGCTCGCTTGGAACCTCAACCGAGGTGGAACTAAAAAAATACTAGGTACTATCCACTGTGGAAAACCCCCAAAAAGCAAGCAGAGTCGAGTGGAGTCAAGTCGAGTTGTACCATGCAGTGGAAAAGCCCCATAAGGCTTCTTCCAAATTACACATCTGAAACTTTCATGCAAATTGTTGAGGAGGCTGTGTAGCACATATAGTTTGCATTGGTATAAATCAAAATTTAGTTTGAAAGTAATTAGGTGGGGGAAGTACTTGCTGTCCAAAAGCAAAGCTAAGACATCTATGCTGTCTTCCAAGATAAATACAAAATAATCTAGCTTGTTTCTTTGGCAGTGCAGCCTTTTGTAAGGATTACCATGGCACAATTTGAAGGATCAGGGAATAGCTTTATAATAGTGTAAGTTCTGAATAATTTCTCCCTGGAACAATATATGCACTGTACTGCTTACTGTTTAGATAAGTAATAACAACAGATTCAAAGATGTTAGGCTCCCAGAGAATGTTCAGTTGTCTCAAATTACTACAGGAAAAGAGCCCACCCAGTTCTTCTTGGTACCATGACCAATAAGGCTTGTGACTCCAGAGTGACTGTGTGAAAGCAACGCTTAGCTTGATGACTCGTCCCTTCTTCATACATTAGCCTAGGACTCTGAAACATATGAGGTGCAAGCATGTTGGGCTGGAATGTCTTCAGAGAGCAGTTTACATTTGATTTTGGGGGTTTGTGGTCATCGTTATGGCAAAAAATAAATGGTAACGATTGGAGCGTGGAGAGCCCTGAAACTCGAAACGGGTGGATCCAATATTGAAACTGTCAGTTTTCTGCATCTTGCATAACTTAATACAGGATTTCCAGAAAATTGTGTAATTGCACAGACTCCACGCACTATCAAAAGTGGATACATTTAGTCCTTAAAATGAGGAATGTGAAAATTTAAAATAGATTCTACACTGGAGGTGACCTCAGGACTAAACCATGGTCATTATGAAAGATTTTCAGGGTATTTGATGGAACAGTAAATTGCTCTGTCAGGCCAGTGGTGCATTGTCGCTACATCTTAAAGTTGTTGATCTTGTACATACATTTGTTTGCCATGCAAAATATCACACTTAGGTATCTATGATGTAAAAAACATTACTGTTGCAATTTAAATTTATGAAAATGTATCTAGAAGCTTACATAGCTAGAATTTTGTTGAAATTGGCTTAATGGCTTCATCTTGGAAGCATCAGTAAGAATGAGTTGAAAATTTGCGCCATATGCCATCGCTTTTCAGCAAAAGTCTGTTTATGAATTTATAGCTGTATTGTAGTTGTGTACTTTTAAGCATTTATTCCAAATTAAAAACCTAGTTTTTAAAATGTTTTGTAGAGCAAACTTAAAATTTAATACAAAATATAAATATCACAAAATATTTCCTAGCAAGTGTGCAGTGTGGCACTTTATTAGGAACACATGTACACCTACATATTCATGCAATTATCTAATCAGCCAATCATGTGTCAGCAGTGCAATGCATAAACTCATGCAGATATGGGCCAGGAGCTTCAGTTACTGTTCACATCAACAATTAGCATGGGAATGTTTTTTTTTTCTCAAAGATTTCGACCGTGGCATGATTGTTGGTGTCAAATGGGCTGGTTTGAGTATTTCTGTAACTGCTGATCTCCTGCAATTTTCATGCACAACAGTCTCCAGAGTTTACTCAGAATGGTGCCAAAAACCAAAAACATCCAGTGAACAGCAATTTTGCGGACAGAAACACCTTGTTGATGAGAGTGGTCAACGAAGAAAGACTAGACTGGTTCGAGCTGACAGAAAGGCTATAGTAATCAAGTAAAATTTTAAACCACTGGCCCAAACGGGCCTGCTAAAAAAAACCTTATTGTTGAGCCCTAGACCTTGCTAAAAAGACCAGCTTAGACTGAGCTGGGGTGCATTTCCCAAAAGCATCGTTAGCAAACATTTACAAAAAGCATTGCAAATTTGTGTGGTTCGGACTTTAGCTCTCCACTTGTGGTTAGAAGCATAGTTCCTTGAAAATGTATTGTAGGGACATCATTTGTCTTTGCTTATGCTTCTATATCTTTCATTCGTTATACTGTATATCTTTCAGTTTGTCAAGACTTGACCACGTTTACATACACTTATGAAAACTGTTTATTTCGTGTTGCGGTATTCTGAAACACACTGAAATGTAATTGCAATTTCAGCCAAATAAGGCATTAAATGCTTTTAAAAAAGCACTTTTTCACATACAGTATCTGTCTGAGAACACAGTTTACGTGTCCTTGTTAATGCATAAGTGGTGTTTTTGAACAGTGCGCATGTCCTCGGGGAACCCCGAAGTCTATTGTTGAAGAAAACCCCACTATTCTGTCCCATTACACAATGTAACATTGTATACAATGACACATAGTAGCCTGGATGCTGCATCATTAAAACACAGTAGATTTCAGTTACCAATGCCATTGTAGAAATTCAGTATGCACAGTAAACTAGGATTAATTTAATCCATGAATAAAATTGGCCAATAACAGGGCAAGGGATTAAGCGATTAGTATACAGCTGGTCAAGTGATGCTATCATGGCTGCCCACATGAGGCGCCCCTGCCCCATGTAGAATAAAATAGCTTTCATAATGTTTCTGATATGACAGAACTCTCCATCTCACATGAGTGGTCATGATTTTATACAAATATTTAAAAATACTATTCATTTCGGTAGAAATAAAACTTTTTAAATTATGAAACAAATTACTGAGTGAACCTTTAAGAAGCCTGATGTGAATTCTAGCACACCAACATCCATGCTGGGGGATCAACATTCAAAACACAACATAAACTAATTATTATTAGTCTTTTTACTAGTATAGTGGTCTTTTCAGCATGGGAATCAAGTCCAATATTGAAGCAACTGAGGAATATCCTTACACCTCAAATAGGCCCAGATGAGCCTCTAAATGTCATTAGCTGTTTCCAGCATGTACTTCTTGGTTCCACAACCAGAACAGTTTCCATCCCAATCTAGATTTGTGATTGTCCATATTTCAAATGTTTTCTTGTGTTTGCAAACCATCATCAATTCTACATCATCATAATCATCGTTATTATAACATTATCTTATTAACTGACTCAATGGTCCACTTATATTTGCATCTACATTCTAATAATGAGAAAAGAAGATTAGTGACCATCAGAAAGTTTGTGGCTTTTTTTTTTTTTTTTTTGCTGCCATGGTCCACCAAGAATGCAGAGCGAAGATTGAGTCTTTCCACTGTGTACTGTATGAGGAACCTCAGACACTTCTATGGTTTTAATCTTTCTGCATTGAAGCTGCGTGGATACTGATTGGTCAATGCTTATAGCGACTAATGAAGACAGAGTGTGGTAATTTTTCATGCTTGGCATCTGTTTTATAAAGAGATACTCTCTGAAGCGTTAAAGTACTTCAGCCTGGGGCCTGGTGGGAAGGCATTAATGTAGTGCACTGTGGATTTGTGTGTAATTTAGATTTAATTTAGAGCCTTGAGGTCACGGCCACTCCATATGCAATGACTAACTGCAGATTTCCATTCAAATCCATTCCTTATGAAACTAAATCTAATTATGATCAAAGTAAAGAAATTATTTGATATTAGACCAGAATGCTTACAGTCGGGAACAGGGAAGTAGGCATAGTGGTATTTGAGCCATATTTTTTATTTTGAGAGTTGTATGCATGTTATACACAAGATATTCTCTTTTTAAGAATGACATGGAACATAATGCTAGGAATTTACATTTTTATCCCTGCCAAGACATTTTCCAATTATCCTGATTTTCAGCAATTAATATACATTTCAATATTTGGGAAGTTGGGCATTTTTATTAATATAAATGAATAAACAAACTAGTAGTATTAATTCAAATAACTGAACTGCAGAGGCCAATTTCAGTTTGAGATGGAAGCATTTAAGCCAGGTCCAGACTAAATCTACAGGCCTTTTAACATTTTCTGCTCTGATTTTGGTGGACAATTGGCGGAATTCTATGGAATACATTTAAACATGTTAAACTCTGTAACACAGACCAGAGAGTACTACACTCTTTTTAGCAAGTTTAAAGACTAATCGAATTAACCAAAATATTTAACTAACACGCAAATGACGGGCACGCATTCCAATTCTTTGGAAATCTGCAGAGCATTCTGTGGAGTTCTGCAAGCACTGTTTGCATGCAGCCTGCTTAAGACATCCACTTCAACTGACATACTGTACATTCATGTACTGCTGATATAAGAAGTGTCATGAAAAGATTCTTACCTTGTCACCTTTTAGACCAGGTGGGCCCTAATGGGAATTGTAAAGAAGAAAAAAGTATTAAAGGTTGTGTTCATAAATTGTTGCAAAACAAAGTGTTACACTAAGATCACAAGCATCTGAATACATACATCCCCCATATCCTACTTATCTATATACAGCATAGATGCATAGTGTTCCACACATGCTGTGAGTTCAGGAAGGCTTGTGAATCGGATTATGCTTTAAGTGTATCATGCTCCAGTTGTTGTACTCAGCTTACAAAGTTTCATGCTTACAAAGTGACCCTCTGCCCTTCAATGTAATGATCAAAATTCTGTACTTTCCTACTTTGAAGGCACTCAACCTTCCATAGTGTTATTTCTTAGTTTCTCCACTCAGTTATATAAGCTAACAGACCTTTTCCACACAGCATGTAAATGAAAATGTACTATTGTTGTCTTATTACATGAAGTGTGCTTTTGATGGATTAGGATCCAGCCTTGTGACCAGCTGCAAAATGTCAGGTGAAGAAGTGCTTGTTTTCTATGCACAGAGATAGTGGCTTGATTAGATCTCAGAAGTAGCTACATTTTTCCTGTTGAACTATTGCTTACAAGCCAATTTGCTCCACTGGAGTCTACTGACCTAGAATAGATAGAGCCCACAGATATGCAGTAGATGCCATGACAACATCAAGCACTGTGGGGAGCAAGTGTTCCAGAGCTAGTCACAGAATTCCCAGTCAATCCCAAGCCTCATTACACCAGGGTATTATGAAAATAAATAAATAAAAATACTAGCTTATTGCACACTATACACTGTATACTTCCTACAGTTTTTTTTAGATAGTAAGTAAAACAATAGACATTATTCAGAAATCAAAGGACTTTTAAAAGTAGTATGCTGGAACGTTGTCGCAGGACTTCATCTAAGTGGTGTTCAGTAATCATGTCATAGGTCCTTTTATTTTCAAATTTTTATTACATTTTGTTTACAATGTCATAATTGTTTTAGGTCTGATTAAATAATGAGTCAAAAGAGAGATGTTTTGATTGCTTTGTGGAATACAGTATTCTGAACATTGCCAGAGATGT
Source organism: Xyrauchen texanus (assembly GCF_025860055.1). NCBI lineage: Eukaryota > Metazoa > Chordata > Actinopteri > Cypriniformes > Catostomidae > Xyrauchen > Xyrauchen texanus. The sequence goes on from NC_068277.1 coordinate 55,407,639, forward strand.
GCATCGCACATAATAGTTTTGTGTAGAGCACATTTTAAATGTAAAACTATATTTCTAAGTCTCAGTTGCAAACTAATTTTTAATCATTTAGAGCTCATTGACCATAACACAATCAAAATGTATTCCTCTCATTACTTTCAAATTACTAATTAGCTCTTTTTGGGAAAGAAGTCAGAACGTTTACTGAAAAACCTTGTCCGTGCTGCTATTCAATGTAGCAACCAGAGGGTTGTGCTACTGAGTATACAATAATAAAAAGAACCATGTTGGTGATATTTGCAATATTTGCAAATTTGGAAAATTTTAAGCAAAATCACACACACACATATATGCTAAATTAAATGCGTAAAGATTCTTTACACTTTTAGTACCGTTTGAGTCAGCTTTGCTCTGTATTGCATAACATCTGCTTATCTGTTACATTTTCAGACATTTTTGTTAAATGCTGAATAGCCTGGAAGGATTGCTGTTAGCAGTTGACAAATGCTAATATTATGATATCAGACCCATACATGTATTTAGTGGAACTCAAACAATGCCTTGCATGTTCAATCTGACTGAAAGGTAAAAACATAATCAATGTGCAGGCCTTCCAGAAGCTATCAGAATGTGGAACAGTCAGGACAACTACAGACTTATGACTTGTTTGTTAGAATGTTGTAAGGCCATATTTCTGAATTATTAAAGTACTACCAACAGGCTATGTCCAAAAGGAAGTAGAGAGAGGAGACAAATGATAAATGACAGCAAACACACATTTCTTGACCACAGTTGCAACACATCAGGTCAAATTGCAATGGCTTTTAAGACTGTGATACCTGGCCTAGCTGCTTTTCCTTAAAAACTAAATAAAAAGAAAATGATTGGCATAAAAGGGCCAGCTAGAAAAAGCAGGCACTGACAGAAGAAAAGATATTCCAGGGACCAACATGAAAGGCTTGTGTATTCAGAGCCAAAACCACCAGGAACTGGGAAACATGGACTCCCCACAAATCTGATAAAGTAAGTACACTTAATGATAATAATATGATAAATGATCACATATCACAAAAAAATTAAATAAAGTAATGAATCATGGTTTGTATGCACTTTGCAAAGTATCATGCTATACTCAATGTCTACACAGCATTGTGAGTTACATTTAAGTTTATTATGTCTTAGTGAGTTCGGCTGGCCTAGAAGTGCTTCAAAAAGAGATGTTAGGCACAATGTTATCCTCAGTCACTATTTACTATGATTGTATGAAAAAAAGATGCAATGAAAGTAAAAGGTGACTGAGGGCAAAAGGCATCTCAATTCCAGTTTTTTTGCGTTTCAGTCATAGTTTCAGTCTTTTGACTAAAATGTCCTTTAAATTAATTTTATATTTTGTCAGGTCATATTAATTAATTTTGATCAGTCTTACTCTGACTAAAATTACATCTAATATAATCTAATGATGATATATAATCTAATAATGTGCAGAATGACAAAAAATAATTGCAAAATTGCTCTGCCAAACTGCAGAGAGTATCAGTGTGTATGAAATTCCCACTGACAAACATAAATATAATGAACAGGAGTGTCTTTTTGTCATGTTTTCCTTATTACTTACTCAAATATACATATAACATGGTCAATGACAAATCATAACTTACAGCAGGCTATCTCGATTCAAACTAGCCCAAACAGAACATAATATGATAAGTATATCTTGAAATATTCCTTAAAGAGTGTCCATAGAAAAATATGAACAAAAGGGTGCTCAACACACGTGTGTGCATGTTCAAGGAATTTGTGTATGTGCAAACACACATCCAGAAATTACTATCCAAAATAGTCACATCCATGTGATTAGCCCCCAAGACTAAACATACATCTCAATTTTGATCTAAATCACACGTTGGACACAGAAGATATGAGACAATTCCTGGTTCCCATTTTTGCCATTAATTTAATTCCTCAGCATGGCAACACTGTTCGATATATCAAAAATCTTTTTGCATTTTAGCATCTTCAATGTCTTGGCATAATGTGGTGACAGTTTCATGAATACCCAATGAGGAGCAATATGAAAAAAAAAATGGCTGTCTATTTTGCAATTAGAACATTACATTGAAAAACATATTTTAAAATATTAAAAGAATGCATTTTTAAAACATATGACATGTGAGTGACAGTACTCAAGGAGGAGTATTTAAAAGTTCAGAGACTGCAATATTAAAATACAAAATGGCTGACATTTTGTTGGGTGGAGCTAATAAATATAATTCTGAAATTTGTCCTGCTTGATAAGAAATATATATGTACAAATTTTGATGACTGTTTGTGAAAATGGGGGTGCTACGAGGCCACCTGACATGCCAATTTTAAACCTGTTAACTGTCACTGGCCAACAGGTGGGTCATTTGAGTGTGGCTATAAAACAAATGCTGTGTTTTATATCAAAAACTTCATCAATGTTCACAAACTAGTCATCAAATTGAAGCTTAAAAACTATTTTTCATAAAATTCTGCAGTCTATTTTGCAATTACAAAATTACATTGAAAAACATATTTTAAAATGTTAAAAGAGTGCATTTTGAAAACATGTGACATGTGAGTGACAGTACATATGTTTTATTTTCTCTGCTTATGATCCGATCCAATGACTGAAGAAAAAACAGCATGCATTTCATTGTGAGGGTCCACTGATGAAAATGCAGCAACCACATCAGATTGGTTAAGTAACGTTATTACCTTCTAGTTGAAGTTCTGTTAATATTTTTTGCATCTGTGATTATTTAGCAGATTTAATCACCTGAAATGTCCACTAACCTTTATTGTACTGAAAACCACATTTATGTTTCGATGTACAATGAAAAGTGTGGTATTAAAGTCTTATGTGGATTGTTCACCTGGCTCCTCCTTCACAGGAAAGGCAGAAGTCTGCCACATTTGGTGCCGAAACCCAGGATTGGGAGGAGAGAGGCGCTGTCATGGAGTCCTCGTCACTGGCTGAAGATCGTGACGCCAAGGAAAATCCCTATCTGATGGTGCTGGAACAGTATGTCAGCCAGCGACCAAAAGGGACAGCTGAAGGGGGTCCCGTACCATCACCCGGCGTCACTAATGGAGGTAGTGCAGCTGGCTGAGAACTGTTTGGCAGCATGTTCGGGGGCCGACGTGACCATCTCTCTCTCCTCTTTCTCCCCCTCTCCTTCCCCTCATCCTGTTCATGTTCCCAGAAGCCATTCTGCACCAACACTCCCTCTCAGGAAATGGCGGGTTTGGGGTGGGTGGTTGGGGTGGGGGTAAGTCAAGTCAAGTCAATCCAATTTGATTTGTATAGCGCCTTTCACAACACACATTGTTTCAAAGCAGCTTTACAGAAGATCAGCATTAACAGACAATAAAACTAATGTCTATAATGTCGATGAATCATCATTGTGTAATTAGATAAAATATGATTGTTAATCGTGTTTAAAAATAAGTAATTAAATAATAATTGTATTAATAACCCCAGTGAGCAAGCTGATGGCGACTGTGGCAAGGAACACAAAACTCCATAAGATGTTGATTAATGGAGAAAAAATAACCTTGGGAGAAACCAGACTCTCTGTGGAGGCCAGTTCCCCTCTGGTGACTCCCCGGCCTGAGTTTTGCGATGGGGGTATGTGGCGAGCAGGGTGTGGCCGGGTGACATCATGGCAGAGCGAGGACGAAGAGATATGTGGTAAACGAGTTCCAGCGGCAGGAGAAAAGACAGCATGATGGGGGTAGAGAGAGATGCACTGAGATGTGTGTGACTGTGAATTAGTTTAGTTGACAAAAATATAATTGTGTCACCATATAAATGTATTTTATTATAAAAATAAAAAAAAAGTTTTTGAAATTGATGACTTGGACCAAATAATAAAAAAGCAGCCAATAAGTGCCCAACATAAATTGGAACTCCTTTGATACTGTTTAAAAAATTATCTCAGGGTGATTCCTCAAGAAGTTGGTTGATAAAATGTCAAGAGTACATGCAAATTAGTACTGCAAATTCTAGACAAAGGGTGACTACTTTGAAGTGCTATAACAGTTTTATTTATTTTGGATTTTGTTTTATTTTTTTGTTTATTCTAAAATGTGAAGAAGAAAAAAATACTATAATAAAGGATGAGTAATTGTTCCAAAACTTTTGACCGGTAGTTTATATATACGAATATAGGAATTTCACAATGTAATCAGTTACGTTGCTATGACGAAAGTTTGGCCAGCAAATTACTGTTCAGTTATGTAATGCAAGAATACTTATCTAAGTTTAAAATCGATGTACAATACATCTGTAAACTAAAAACACAAATGAGGATTCAATAATTAGGCCTGTTGCAATATTTACATTGTCTGATATTTAAATCTGGTATATATACAAATACGATTAGAGTTCATATATTTGTACTATGTACTATATACAAAGCAAGCCCCCATGCGTAGTTCTAATGGATTAAGTTACCAAGCTTCATTGCAACATGTACTAGTTCATTAATTGGAGTCACAATCAAATTATAAATATCCATGAATTTGCGATACAACTGCATTTCCACAGGAACCACATAGTAACAATTGTGCTACAGATTTTCCAACATAAAAAAAAATCTCCAGAGTACCAAGACATTGTCTATTAAACACATCAACAAATTCTAAATGTTCCTTAGCTTAACATAAAACTGGGAATCTGGAATAAAGTTCACATTATGCAGGCCAAATTGTTTTATTTTATTTAAGAGTACCCATGGATGGAGAGTACATGCATATCCAATGCTATTCTGCTAATAAAATCCTGTAGGCCTATCAACTTTGTAACAGCTAGAATAAGCCATTTGAAAGGGAACATTAACACAAAGTTAGTTCTAAATAAAAATAAACTCTAGGAAAACAGTACTTTGGGTGGCAGTGCTGCAAAACTCATAAATATTAATTATTTTATGCACAATAAGAGATTATTTTAAATCACCTATTTTGTTCAAGCACTCAAATAGATATTTCACATTATTTGGTAATTTCATCTCTACTTCTGCCACTATTAGTCTTGGGATTTTGTTAGTCAGTTGATGAACACAGATCAGCAATTTAAAGAAGAACAAGACTGATTGGTCTAGTGGTTAATTTTTGCATCTAGTTTTTAGAGGTTCTGGTTTCAAATTCACTCAAATATACATTTTATTGTAATAAACCAAGTTTGCATCTGAATGTCAGTGGATGAGAGTTACACTTAAAAAAAAGACGTGGGGAGATGAGAGTAGCGGACACAAAAGACACATTTACTGAACGTTCTATATTTGAAAAAACATCTAACTCTGAAGTTCGGACAAGCGACAACCACAAACTTTTTGCTCCAGCAGCGGGAATCTGCGCAAGCGCATCGGTGGCCAAGATGGCGTAGCTCATGAACATCCGTCTCCCATCGCACAACCTAGCCAGGTAACACTCGGTTTATACAGGAAGGAAACACACTGCGTGCCGGTGCTCTCTATTAACAATCAGCTAACCTGGATACCCCACACCTGAGAGCGGTTAAGACAGAGAGAGTAATAAAAACTAAAAACACACAGTCTAAATGCCCACAAACAATATGGCTGAGAAGGCCATCACAATGGGGGACATATTTCCCAGAAAAGAGCTGTAGAAAAAACTGCTGACACTAAACGAAACTGATAACAGCCACAACAAACATTTATCATAAATTAAAAATAACACATTCCAGATCGGCAATCAAAACATACACAGATCAGATGAAATAGAAACTCGAACTCAAGAACTTGAGATTCAATTATAAATATAGTTAACTGAAGAACATAGTTACATATACTTCATATACATAACGTACAAAAGAGGGATCCTTCTAGACATGGCAAAATAATGGAAGGCGCTGAGAAGTGGTAATTTGGGAATCATGGAGCTTGGCTTCCCTCTATTGGACATTTAAACTACTGCATTTTATTAAAATTAATTGCCACTCAGAACTATGTTAGACATATGGCTTTGATGTTCTAGTATTTTTACATTTCAGGTAATTTTTATTTAGATATTTAATTGATATATAAAATTAAAAAGTTTGTACAGTACATTTTCATTTCCTATAAATTTAGACTTCTATACCATTTTATTTCACTTAAAAACTGCTTTCATTTGCACAATAAATTACAATGGAAACAGTATTTAAGATATCAAATATAAATTTGTAATTTTGCATCAGCAGTGTCTTGACATTATTCTAAAGAATTTTGAAGCAATTCAAGTAAACACAGGAGGGCTATTTCAAAGTCTTTTAAAATTGCCTGTTAGTGTCAAACTTCCTTCAGTTGCCAGTTGGTGGTGCTATGACCCTGACCCACAATAGCTGCATAAATATGATCAGCCCCCATTACAAAACATACAGCTTAATTTTAGACAAAATCAATCATAATAAACAGAAATTATAAGGAACGTCCTGTTTCACATTTTGCCCATCATTTATTGCCTCACCGTGGCAACAACGTTCAAAATATAACAAATCTGTGCGCAATTCAGCATCGTCAATGTCTTGGCATGATGTTGCCCACATTTGGTACCTGTAACATGAAATTCCTAGGAGGAGCATTTCAAATTCCAGAGCATGCATTTTTCAAACAATCCAAAATGGCCGACTTCCTGTTGGGCGGAGCTTATGACTGTCATCTTGAAAGTTGTCCGGCTTGATGAGGTCTATATCTGTACAAAGCTCATAAGGGATGTGTATCATAGCCCCCCTGAACATGCTCATTTTCTAGATGGCGCTACAGAGCCACAACTTTGCCTAGTCCTAATGGCCGATGACTCTGATGTGTGTGCAAACTTTCAAGAGTACCCCAAAATAACAGAAAACCTTGAAAAGAAGAAGAAGAATGAATAGGGCCTCCGCACTGTCTGTGCTTGCGCCCTAATAATAATAATCCTTAGAAGAACAATAGGGTCTCAGCAGTATCAGTGCTTGGGCCCTAATAAGGGTTAAACATGTATCTAACATATAGAAGATACTACAAAGTAGGCTTCAATTGTCCTTGTGAAAACCTGAGCTCCAGAAATAATAAATAAGGATGCATTTGAGTGAGGTAATAAACCTCTAAAGCACTTAATTTTGCCCATGTTCAACTCTTTCTGTTAACACAGCTCGATCAAGCTGGGGAATTCCCCAAAATAATGGATTATCAAATTGTATAAATTAATTATTTCTAGATGTTTCTTCTTTTAAGAACAGACATTTATCTAGATGCTGCTTCTTTTGTTTGTGCACAGTTAATATCTTGCAGTATTATTTTTTTCTCGCCATATTTTATCATCATTGTATTTTAATAAAACGGTTTTATTATCATCATGGTGCGTCTTTTTTGTCTAGTCCTTGTTAGCATTGACAAATCAAATCAAAATTTTAACCAGCATGTCCGTCACTAATTTTGTTGACAGGATTAACACTGCATACAAATTTGGAACATCATGAGGGTGAGTAAATGATGACAGAATTTTTATTTTTTTGGGTGAACTTCCCCTTTAACTGTCATCTGATGAGATAAGCCCCTTTTTGTGGGCCAGCAATCAGTTATGGCTAAACCTGCCAGTGTCATTATCACATAATTATCTTAAACAAAGAATACACTATGCTAAAATCTTACTCCCACTTGTTCTGTCAGCTATATTTCAAATCATACAGGGAAAGGTGGCAGTAGAGTGAATTTGTAATGCATTCAACATTTTACAAATCATTACCATAAACCATGATAGATGATGCTTTGACATTCTGTTCTCCACATTATGAGAACAAGACTTGATTGCTGCCACGTGCTGTGCTGTTTTAGACATAAGAAATAAATAATATAGTACAGTAAGTGTTCAGTTGTGATGTAGATGGAATTTATCAAACAAATTCATAATTTTTTGGGACACCTTTAAACCAGGGTTCTGGACCGTCACACATATTTTTCATTCTCATACAGTATATTAAAAGAGGTACTAGTATCACATTTCCCACTCATTCTTTTTGGGTGCAGAAATTAAGTTGAGACGAATATGGTTGAGAGTTTGAGTAATGCAGTCCAAAAAGTCTACAGAACCTGCTTTATTATCCTGTTGAAAATTATGCCGGGTTGTTTATGGCAAGATTAGGCCTGTTTAGATGATAGTGCCCTGCAAAAATAAATGGATAGGAATTATTGTAAACAGAAATGGTCTAGGGGAAACCAAACACATTGAGGGCCTCCACTTGGCTTCAACGATCTTACAGCACAATTCCTGCCAAAACAAGCTGAAAACCCCTGTGTTATATACCATTAAAGGGGCTTTGCCTTGGTTCTAATGGCAATTTGGGTACTTTTAGTGGCAGACCCTCACCAGCTACAAAGAAGTGAGTATGTAGGATTTTGATGGCAGATCATAACTTATAGGTTCCTAATAAAACAGAGGTGGCAATTGCTGTAAAACACAGTCGTAAAACAGTAATTTAGGCTGGCCTCCAATTTCCACTGAAATGCCATTGGACGGTAGGTTTGTTTGATGTAAATCTACAGAGGTGGAGGCAGTTACTGGAATGTTAAATCGCCTTCCAAATTGCACTCATCCATATATGGTGAATTGTATTGCTTGTCAGGGTCATCTAAGCTGATGAATACAATTTAATGTGATTTATGAGGTTCTCATCATAAGAGCAAAGGTTGGCTCTTTTGAGGATGTTCAGTAGTATACATAAGAAGCCCTCTTAGCTTAGTGTGGCGTAGAGGTTATGAGTTGGTAACTAAAGATTGAGGGTTACAGCCTTGGAAGTTGTGATGTATTACCTCAAAACTTGTTCCAAAGTTTTCTTTCTTCCATAGTACACAAAAGTAATTTTCCTTTTAAAATCATGGTCAGGTTCAGGGTTTGGGTAAAGGGTTACACTTTATGGTTAGGTTTAGGTTTGGGTTAGGGGTTAAATCTAATATAAAATCTAAAAAAAAAACAATGTGCACTGGTTAATTATTTTTCTGTATGGAAGTTAAAGCCATATGTTGACACGCTCTTGTACTATTATTACGACTTGTCATGAGATCAGATTTAACTTGTTATCCTTTATAAAACAGTTTCTCTTACGAGAGGTTCTCTCGTATTGCGTAAGCTAGCTTACGCTACGGGAAAGATTCATCTTTTCTGAGATATTGAAGCCAAAAAATTATCCTTAATTTTTGTATCCATTGTCAACGCAGTGCGGCAGCTGCAGACCTTGAGCGGGCTATCTAGCGAGCTCATAGGTTGCTCTGCGGCAACTGCTGCAGCCTATAGACGAGCTTGGGCGAACTCGCATCCAATGAGAGGCGTCCGCGCGCTCACTGCATCAAAGCCCGCCAAAATGGGCGTGACTAGAGTGCATATAAGCGTAGTTCGTAGGCTGGAACCCTGATTTTCATCTCTTCAGCAAAGCTCTTCGCATCACTGAACTGGAAGCCGCGTCGCCGTTCGAGGGGCATCAAGCAAGCGTGGACAGCGTTCGAAGAAGCCGGCCGTCTTCGCCACCTTCAGCCGTCCTGCGAGCTACGCCATCCGACGACGTATCCTTTTTAAAAGCAAGGTAGTTCTTAAGAACTTCACAAAAGAGTACGAGCGTCTTTTTTAAGATGCCTCGCTCCACTTGCGCCTCATGCCACGCTCCTCTCAGCACCGGAGACCACCACATCATCTGCGCTCTCTGCCTGGGACTGGGGCATGCAGAGCTCGCCCTCGCCGAAGGCGGATGTGATCTCTGCGAGGAGCTGCCGATGTCGACCCTGCGGGCTCGACTCGAAGCGCTCAGGACCGTAGCCGCCGCGCGCCTTCCGTTCAGCAGCGCAGAAAAAGCGCCGCTCTCAAAGGCTGCTGGAAACAATGGTAGAAGCGATTGCCTCGCCGGAGCCCATCCCTCGAGCATCGCCTTCACCCTCCCCGCCCACCCGGGACGCGCAGTTGCCGCCGAACGGCTGCTCTGCTGCCATCTCGGACGAAGAAGCGGAGGATAAGGGCTGTTCCATCATGGCTTCGGACAGCGAGGAGTGGTCAGGCTCACACGCCTCCTCCTCGGCCCAGGAATCCAGCAGGACCCGCGCCGAGTCGGAGGGGAACTAACACGCCTCCTCACACAGGCCGTCGACCGCCTCGGGCTCGAGTGGTCACCGCCCCTTGAGCAGGCACCCAACAGACTTGACGGCTGCTTTTTACAGAGCCGCCGCCCGCAGCAACCGCTACCGGGCCGCTCCCTTCCTGCCGGAACTCCACGCCGAGCTTTCCAAATCATGGAACGCGCCTTTCTCGGCCAGGGTCCGATCCCACGTCTCCACCTCTCTTGCTTCGGTGGACGGTGCCACTGAGAAGGGCTACGCTTCCATCCCTCCGGTCGAGGATGCGGTAGCAGCACACCTTTGCCCGCCCTCCGCGAGATGGCGGTCTAAACCAGTGCTCCCGTCTAAGGCCTGCAGAACAACTTCCGCCTGTGTTGGCGCGCCTATTCCGCCGCCCGGCCAAGCTGCATCTGCTCTGCACTCTATGGCCATCCTACAGATCCTCCAAGCGGACCTTCTGCGGGAGTGGGATGAGGAAAGTAGGCATCCAGAGGCGGTTGCAGACATACGGAGTGCTACGGACCTCGCCCTCCGCGCTACCAAAGCTGCAGCCCAAGCTATAGGGAAGTGCATGGCCGCGCTGACTGTGACCGAGAGACATCTGTGGCTAACGCTAGCCGACATGGGAGAAGCAGAGCGCTCTACGATCCTCAACGCACCGCTCTCTCCATCCGGTCTCTTCGGCTCCGCGGTGAGTGGTATCATTGACCAGTTTTCAGAGGTCCAAAAAGCCACACAAGCCATGAATCTCTTTCTGCCTCGTCGCGCTAGCTCCTCTGCAGGCCGCTCACGTGATCAGCCTCCTGCACGAGCCGCTTTACAGCGCCCAGCTCAACAATCTCAGACTTCTCAGCGTCGACAGGGCGGCCGCCCTCGATCGCGCTCAGACAGCCGCCGCAGACCGCCGCCCCAGCGGGCCTCGATTTAAGGTAACGCTGAAACCAGAGCAACCGAAGTCTTCCTAACTTTGTTGAACTAACGACGGCTCAGTCCGCCGCGGCGGACCACCGTCAAAGCTTTGCCCCTGTCAGTCCCCTTCTCTCAGGCTACTACAGTGGTGAATTTAGCAGCCAACAAGCCGGTGACACTGCCCGCTTGCCTGCACTCAAGCGCCGTTTTCACGGCGACCCAAATAAATCTTGTAAAGAGCAAACATGTCTTATGTGTAGAAAATGTGCCCACAACCCAGTGTTAGCCCCTACACACAAGCATAACACATCCCGTGCCCCTATCAGAGCACGCTCTCATAAAGCGGTTACTGAACCGCTCGAGCGTCAGAGTCAATGAAGGCGCCCACAAATGCGTCTGTGGCGCCCATTCTCTGGCGCTCTGTCACACGACCAGCCCTATGTGTAGAAAATGTGCCCAAAATCCAGTGTTCACTTCTGCACACAAGCACTGCATGTCTCGTGTCCCCACCAGAGCACGCTCACATAAAGCGATTCACGAACCGCTCGAGCGCTAGAGTCAATAAATGCACCCACGAATACGTCGCGGCGCCCATTCTCTGCCCGCTCTGTTACACGGCCAGCAAACATTCCTCTGTGTGTAAGTCCCGTGCCCATGACTATGCTTAGCATCACGTAACAGATGTGACTCTTTCCCCATTCATTCCAATCGGAAGTCACTCACAAAACAGCCTGTTCATGCTGTCTGCGAGCAATCATGCATGAACACACTAAACGCAGCTCACACATTTTGTTCAGCGCTCTGTGTGCGGCAATCAGAGCGAATTGGCCATTCACCCTCTAGCGTTACGCTTCAAAGCGTGGGAAGCTATTCCAGGGATATCCAAGTGGGTGTTAAGCACAATACAACAGGGCTATTTGCTACAGTTCGATCGCCGCCCTCCTCGCTTCAGAGCGCGGCTCGAAACCACTGTAAACACGGAAGCAGCGTGCATGCTTCGTTCAGAAATAGCAAGCCTTCTGTGCAAAAGGGCCATAGAGAAAGTGCCATCCTCTCTGAGCGAGTCGGGGCTTTACAGCCGTTATTTTCTTGTTCCCAAGAAAGACGGCGGCCTCAGACCCATATTAAATCTCAGGGTTTTGAACAAGGTGCTTGCAAAAAGACCGTTCAAAATGCTTACAATCAGGAAACTCCTTGCGCATGTGCGCCAGAGGGACTGGTTTATTTCTCTCGATCTGAAAGATGCATACTTTCAGATTCAGATAAATCCCGTCACAGGCCATTCTTGAGATTACGCCGACGGCCAGGTTTATCAATACACCGTCCTCCCGTTCGGCCTGTCCTTAGCACCCGTACTTTCCACGAAGTGCATGGATGCGGCGCTCGCACCCCTGTGGAGTCAGGGTTTGCGAATTTTGAACTATTTGGACGACTGGCTGATTATGGCACAGTCACATATGGAGCTTCTGTCTCACAGAGCAGTTCTCCTCAGCCATCTGAACAGTTTGGGTCTTGCAGTCAATTGGACCAAGAGCTCACTACAGCCCAGTCAGACAATTTCCTTCCTTGGAATAGAACTAGACTTCGTGGCAATGACGGCTCGCTTATCTACACAGCGGCGCCGTGTTCAGCGACTAGCCGCATCTTTTCAGATGAACAGCCTCACGCCTCTGAAGAAATTCCAGAGAGTGCTAGGTTACATGGCCTCAGCCGCAGCAGTACTTCAGCTGGGTTTACTGCACATGCGCCCGCTTCAGCATTGGCTAAACACCCGGCGTCTCGCCGGGCTTGGGCCACAGGCCGCCAGCCCATCAAGGTGACTCAGACCTGTATATCAGCTCTGCAGCCCTGGACAGTGGCCGAATGGTATCAGCGGGGAGTGACAATGGGAGCTGTATCTCGCCGAAATGTCATCTCGACAGACGCGTCCAACACGGGTTGGGGCGCGGTCTGCGAGGGCTCTCCGGTTTTCGGCCTATGGTCAGTTCAGGAAAAGCTCCTTCACATAAATTGTCTGGAAATGATAGCGGTCGAGTACACGCTCGTGCGCTTTCTCCCGGTCATTCAGGGTCACCGCGTCCTGGTCCATTCGGACAACAGATCTGTGGTATCCTACCTAAACCGTCAGGGCGGTGTCAGATCCAGGAACCTCTTCCATCTGACGAAACGCATACTGAGTTGGTCCCAGTGCCACCTGCGCTCGCTGAGGGCGACACACGTGCCAGGCCACCTGAACGACGGCCCGGACAGACTGTCCAGAGACAATATTCCCCCAGGGGAATGGTCCCTGCACGCTCAAACAGTCCAGACGTTATGGCACCTATTCGGCAGAGCAGAGATAGACCTCTTTGCGTCCAAAGAGAACTCTCACTGCCCAATATTTTTCTCGAAGCGAGGACGGCTGGCCCAGGCGCCCGCTTACGCCTTCCCTCCCGTCTTGCTGTTGCCACAGGTAATGCAGAGGATCAGGAAGCAGCGTCACTCGGTGCTCCTCATAGCCCCGCATTGGGAGAATCAGACATGGTTCCCGAGCTTACGCAGCTGTCACTGACAGCGCCGTGGCCCATCCCAGTGAGAGCAGATCTCCTCTCTCAAGCTCGCGGCACAATCTGGCATCCCCACCCAGAGCTGGGTGCTGCATGCGTGGGTGATCAGCGACTACCCGTCGCTCTGCCAGAAGGAGTAATAAACACCATCATACACGCTAGAGCCCCTTCCACGAGAAGACTCTATGCGTCAAAATGGTCTGTGTTCTCAAAATGGTGCACCGACAGAGACCTGGACCCGCGGACATGTGGGGTGTACGTCAGCTGCTCAGTATTCCTACAAGAGCTGCTGGATAAGGGCAGATCCCCATCCACGCTCAAAGTGTATGTGGCGGCCGTTGCGGCGTTCGCTGAACCCCTGCATGGCCAGTCATGGGGTAAAAGCGAGCTGGTCATCCGGCTTCCTCAGGGGAGCTAGAAGGATGAACCCCAGCGCCCCCATCGGTTCCTATCTGGGATCTTTCTATAGTTCTCGAAACTATGAAAGCCCCCCCTTTCGAACCACTTCAATCCGTGGATTTGAAATACCTTTCACTTAAAACCGTTTTTCTGACTGCCCTGTCATCAGTCAAACATGTGGGAGACCTTCACGCGCTGTCTGTCAGCGCTGCGTGTCTTGAGTTTGGACCAAGTGACTCCAAGGTCATTTTAAAGCCTAGACACGGCTATGTTCCAAAGGTGATCGGTACTCCTTTCAGAGCACAGGTCATTTCCCTATCGGCGCTGCCAGCACCCGATAGCGAACGCAATGCCAATCTCCTTTGCCCGGTCAGAGCACTGAGATTGTATACTGCGCGCTCCGCCGCTTTCAGACGCTCTGAGCAGCTTTTTGTTTCGTTCGGAGGGCGCACCAAAGGTCTGCCGCCTCGAAACAGACACTATCTAGATGGATAGTGGACGCTATTGCTGCTACATACGCGTCAAAAGACCTGCCACGCCCGTTGGGCATTAGGGCTCACTCCACTAGAGGCATGGCATCCTCGTGGGCATGGTCCAGTGGGATTTCCATTCACGACATATGTGTGGCAGCGGGATGGACTTCCCCCTCCACATTTGTCAGATTTTACAATATGGAAGTGCCCGCTCTGCAGGCAAAACTACTAGCGGTTTAATACGCTACAGCTCCCCTGGTGAGCTGCACTGATGGGTCACATTCCACACAGACTGGCACCGCCGCTCTGTCGTTCCCTTCCCACTATGTGCTTATGTATTACACAATCAATGACCCGCATTCTTGCCGGCCAAATATTATTTCCCCACTCATAAGGGCTCCCCCGGGTCCCCCTTAATTCCCTGGGGCTCATACAGTGGATGCTTGGCGCACACGGCGTTGACAATGGGTTCCCGTAGCGTAAGCTAGCTTACGCATACGAGAGAACCTCTCGTGAAGAGAACGTGTCGGTTACCTAACGTAACCTCAGTTCTCTCTAGATGAGGGAACGAGTATTGCGTAGCCGACGTGCTTTCGCGCCACGCGGCGACTTTTCGCTTCAGTCAATGAAAACCAGGGTTCCAGCCTCACGAACTACGCTTATATGCACTCTAGTCACGCCCATTTTGGCGGGCTTTGATGCAGTGAGCGCGGACGCCTCTCATTGGATCGCGAGTTCAGCCCAAGCTCGTCTATAGGCTGCAGCAGTTGCCGCAGAGCAACCTATGTGCTCGCTAGATAGCCCGCTCAAGGTCTGCAGCTGCCGCACTGCGTTGACAATGGATACAAAAATTAAGGATAATTTTTTGGCTTCAATATCTCAGAAAAGATGAATCTTTCCCGTAGCGTAAGCTAGCTTACGCAATACTCGTTCCCTCATCTAGAGAGAACCGAGGTTACGTTAGGTAACCGATACGTTATGATTTATTTAGCTTCTATTGTCATATAAACTGAAACTGAAAACACATGAGTTTGACTCAACTATGCTAAGATTCAAAGAAAATGGAGTGTGAAAACTGCAGTTACTACAAAATCTGCACAACAACCAAGTAAATTTGAAGCCATTATTCTCAGTTTCAGCATCAATATAGTTACTGAGTTTGGACTTTTGTACCATCACCATCTTCTAAAGCCTATTTGGGACAAGCTGGCAAACAAACAAAAAGTTAATGTCAGTATCTTGAAATGGAATGGTTCTGTATTGCGGCAGCACTCTAAGGCAGTTCCTATTGAGACTAGAATAGGGTGCTTTAGTGGTTAACCCCTGCAATTAATATAAAACCATATGTGGAACCCCTAAACCTGAGATGGAAAGTGAGAGAAGGGACTTCCTGTTGATGAAGGCACGCTGCAAGAGAGTTTGTTTGTAGCCTGCTTAGGCTGCTTAGCATTGCTTATTCAAATGTTCATCATTATATTCATCGTTATATCCTTTGTCATTTTACCGCGTTTCAGGTTTTTCCCCTTTTCTACTGTTTCATCAGCGTGGATTTTACCTGTTGCTGCTGGTACCTAGCTAAAGTCTGTGTTTGTAGCCTGCTAGTTTTTTAGCATCGCTTATATATCTGTTTTCAGCCTTTAATCCTTAACATCTGCCATTTTTAAGCGCGCATCAGGTTTTCCCTTGTATTATTCTCTCATCGCGATTCAACTGTGCGCATATTCCACCTGCATCCGCGTTCTATTTTTATCACAATTAAACTGCGTGTATTTTCTTTCAGCGTACACCCGCTTTTTTCTCCTCTGCGGTACATAGATTATTGCATAGATCTCAAAGCATCGCTTATCAAGAACAACCAACAACAACAAACAATTGCGTGAGGGATTCACATCAATCTCAAACCCTCACCGCTCAGGAACAACCAACAACAAACAATTTGCGGTAAGTCATGGCATCTAATCATGTTATTTCTTCCTGCATTGCATGTCACATGTTTACAATAGCCTGCTCCGTCAGCAATGAGAGATTCACATGTGATAAATGTAAGGAATTAGTCAGGCTGACACAGAAGGTTTATGAGTTAGAGACTCGCAGCCGAATGCTAGTGGAGATCAGTGAGAAAGAGAAGACGGTAGATACTGTTTCGGATGCGAGTCAGCAGGGCATTTGGGTGATGTCTTGGTGGCATACTCGCTCAGCAAAGAGACACCACTCTCCCGTTCCTGTTAGGGTTTCCAATCAATTCTCCCCACTCGGTGATACACCCACTGAGAATCATGTTGAAAGAGCCCTTGTTATTGGCGATTCTATTGTAAGGAACGTGGAAATAGAGACCCCAGCATCCATTGTTAATTGCATTTCGGGGGCCAGAGCATCTGACATCAAATCAAATTTACAAGTGCTGGCTAATGCTAAACGTAGATTTTCTAAAATTGTTATCCATGTCGGCACTAACGATGTCCCGCTTCGCCAGTCGAAGATCACTAAAGATAATGTTAAAGAGGTGTGCAAAATTGCATAAACGATGCCAGACACTGTAATATGCTCTGGTCCCCTCCCTGCTCAGCGTGGTGATGAGGTTTATTCTTTAGACACCATTCTGTCATTCAGTGACACTTAGTGTCATTGAATGACAGAATGGTGTCTAAAGAATAAAATAGGATTTATAGACAATTGGAAGAGTTTTTGGGGTAGACCTGATCTGCTAAAGAGAGTGACGGACTCCATCCCTCCAGGGAAGGTGCTGGTCTCCTCTCTAGTAATTTGGCTCATAGTCTTAATAATGATAGTATTTGCTGCCTTGAGACATCACACAGGTCACATAGACTACAACACATAGAGACTGTATCACCTAGATATCTCATAGAGACTGTGTCTGTTCCCCGAACTACAAACACAATACCCTCACTAAATCATTTAGAAAAAAATTGATTAAGGTCAAACTTGAACAAAGCAAACTAATTAAAAATACACATTATATAAAAATAGGGCTACTAAACATTAGATCTCTTTCTACCAAAGCACTAATTGTTAATGAAATGATTACAGATCATAGATTGGATGCGCTCTGTTTGACTGAAACATGGCTTAAACTGGATAAATATATTAGTTTAAATGAATCTACTCCCCCAGGTTATTGTTATAAACATGAGCCTCGTCTGAAGGTTTGAGGAGGTGTTGCTACAATTTACAGTGAAGTTTTTGGTGTTACTCAGAGGACAGGTTATAAATGTAAGTCTTTTGAACTAATAATGCTTAATGTGACACTGTCAGATATAAATAAAGAATCTCTGTCATCTTTTGTCCTTGCTACAAAGTATAGATCACCCGGGCCTTATTCTGATTTCCTTGGTGAATTTGCTAATTTTTTATCAGATCTTGAAAATGATACATTGGGATTAGCATTTATCGATATTCTCAACTCTCTTGGAATCAGACAAAATGTAACAGGACCAACTCATTGCCATAATCATACGCTAGATTTAATTCTGTCATATGGAGTTGATGTTGATAATATAGAAATTCTGCAGCAGAGCGATGACATCTCGGATCATTACCTTGTCATTGGTATGCTGCAATCAGCTAATAAATATACACCACGCTATCGTTCAGATAGAACTATTCTTTCGACCACTAAAGATAGCTTCACTAATAATCTTCCAGATCTATCTCATACACTCAATAAACCCCAAAGCCCAGAAGAACTTGATGAAATAACCAAAAATATAAATGCAATCTTCTCTAAGTAAAATTACGGCACATGCTCTCTGTTGCTGATGCCGAAAAACGAATTAATGCGTTCAAGACTAGATTATTGTAATGCATTACTGGGAGGATGTCCAGCAAGATCAATAAATAAACTTCAATTGGTTCAAAATGCAGCAGTCAGATTACTAACGAGAACCAAGAATATGATCATATTAGCCCCATTTTATCACCGTTACATTGGCTACCTAAATTCCGTATTCATTTTAAAATTCTGTTAACTACATACAAAGCTTTGAATGGTCTAGCTCCGCAGTACTTAAGTGACCTTCTACCACGCTATATTCCATCACGTTCATTACGATCACAAAATTCTGGCCTGTTAATAGTTCCTAGAATATCAAAATCCATAAAAGGAGGTAGATCCTTTTCATATTTGGCTCGTAAACTATGGAATAGTCTCCCTAACACTGTTCGAGATGCAGACACAGTCCCTCAGTTTAAGTCTAGACTAAAGACTCATCTATTTAGCCAGGCATACACCTAATTTATCCTACAACCCACAATTAGGCTGCTTTAATTGGGTCTGCCGGAACCAGAAACCAGAAATATTGATCATGATTTATAACTCTGCAATAAATTGAATGGCATGTATGCTTATATTATTTTATTTGTTTCCCTGTCTCAACCTCGGGACTCCTATACTGAGGTCACCAGAACCGGCTGGATCCAGTACCATTCCTGCTTCGTGTTGGACTCCACTGCTACGTGTCGCTGAATGATGATGACTAAATGCAGCCGGACATCACTTCGGTCTATTATGATGACTTCAGAGGATGAACTGATGCCAACTCCAACCATAAGACATGGGATACTTCATATGCCATTGTCTGAACCTTGGATTTAGGATGTGCCACACCGGACCTCACCGAAATTACCGGCCAGGTTGAACAGCGATTCACATCTCTGATCTCTGCCTGAAATGGAATGCATAGACTAACAATTGCCAACAAAAGCCTTCATCAGCCAATTAACAAGGACAATTGCATCTATGTGAACTTCTGAAGTTAATCCAGGATGGACTTCAAAGACATTGGTCATTAATCTTACAGTTCAAACTAAATCAATGTTTAAACACTGACCCTTAACACTTACTTAGTTTAATAATTTTAAACCATGACTTTAACTATACATAAGTAATATTTACATTATATTCATGATGTTAGCCAGAGGGGAACTGGCCCCTACAATGAGCCTGGTTTCTCCCAAGGTTATTTTTCTCCATTAATCAACATCTTATGGAGTTTTGTGTTCCTTGCCACAGTCGCCTTCAGCTTGCTCACTGGGGTTATTAATACAATTATTATTTAATGACTTATTTTTAAACATGATTAACAATCATATTTTATCTAATTGCATAATGATGATTCATCGACATTATAGACATTACAGTTTTATCGTCTGTTAATGCCTGATCTTCTGTAAAGCTGCTTTGAAACGATGTGTGTTGTAAAATTGACTTGACTTGACTTGAGAGAAGGAGGAAAAAAGATGCCCACCTCAAGACTGCCTGCTAGTTTGACATGAGAACCCTTGATCATATTAGCAGTGCTCCATAGCAAGCAATATATAATGGGAATACTAATGCAGGATGGGGCTGTATGTAATCAGAGGCGAGTGGGCAGGAATGGATGACCACAAGCGGCTGGTGCTCATTGGCGGGATCCCAGTAAGGGAGGTTAGGCTAGTATAAGAAAACCACACTGGAAAACAGGGCTGGGAATGCCATCTGGTTCCTATATCCACAGCATATCTTAATTACTTTGCAACAGAAAAGCTTTAATGTCAACTGCATGCATGTGCCTCTGAACACTGCTGCATCAGTCAATGGAGGGAAAACATGTTTTTGAAGCACTGGTTATGTCATAAAAAGACCTTGGGGGTTCCACATATAGCCAGAGAAGTTAATTATCTGGGTCACCTTTTAATTGGGGTGGCGTGGCCAGGGAGGCCTGTGAACACTAATGAAGCTGGTCAGTTACTGACAGGAAGGGCCACTAACTGCAAGACATCCCATCTTAGCATGCTCCATCATCCTGTGGTTTTTACGAACACTACTGCAATATTAAAATGTTCAAAATTTCTGTCTGTTACCATGCTTGGCTCGCTTGCATTTGTGAGATTTCAAGACTTATATTCCATTTATAGTTATTGAAATACTGTATCCTACCTCTTCTGACAATTCATTAATAATACATCAATACTAACAATCACCTTAATATATATAAAATATCTGTATATCTGGTTATAACATATTTGAACAACATTAATTCCCTACTTATATTTATTTATTGTATCTTATTTTTTGTATTCTTATTTCACTGTTTACACACACACATACATTATATATATATATATATATATATTAGGGATGTCAATTTAACGTGTTAATTCAGTGCGATTCTTTTGACTAAAAATAACGCATTAAAAAATTAACACCATTAATCGTAATGCCCCAGGACCATAATATGGAAGATTCATAAGAAATGCAAGCTTGTAGTATCACCTGTTTATTCCAGAGGACAGTAAATGAAACTTCAGCTGCGTGGCAACACGCAGTTTACATAATGAAGAAAAACACCCTTGAGCTGCAGAACAACACAAACATGCGTTACGTTCTTGCGTTCAAAACACTTGATGGAGCAAAAATCCGAACTAAGGGATCTCACAATGTGTTCTAAGTATTAAACTATATTTAACTTGACACAGTGACCTAAACATTTTATGTTTATGACGCAACACATCCAAGACGCTACACAAGCATGTCTGATGCAGCTGTTCATTGACGGGTCCTTAAACAATCCCTCATAATAAATGTCCAACTGATTGACAAATTCACCTGTGAAATGGATTGCTGTGAACTGTATGCCAATGATTGGCTTATGTTCAATAATATGGTAGTAAACAATACATTGTATTCTAAAGCCAATTTTTTTATTGTCTTATTAATGATGAACTCTTCAGCCACAAGAATGTAATGCAATTACACGGATTGGTGGTGGTGTAGTGGTCTAAGCACATAACTGGTAATCTGGAAATCAGAAGGACGCTGGTTTGAGCCCCACAGCCACCACCATTGTGACCTTGAGCAAGGCACTTATCTCCAGGTTGCACCAGGGGGATTGTCCCTGTAATAAGGGCTCTGTAAGTCGCTTTGGATAAAAGCGTCTGCCAAATGCATAAATGTAAACGTAAATTTGAATTATCTGAATATTTTTTATTTTATTTGTGTGTATATATATATATATATATATATATATATATATATATATATATATATATATAATTTTTAGCTTTCAAAGGTGTTTGATGTAATGGAAAGTGATTTTCTAGTACCTAGTTAGCAATTTAGCATAATTAATCAAGGGTGTTGGAGTGATGGCTTCTGGAAATGGGGCCTGTCTAGATTTGATCAAAAAGGACTTTTTTCAAATAGTTATGGAGCTGTTTTTTTACATCTGTAATGTCCTGACTATACTTTGTGATCAGTTAAATGCCACTTTGGTGAATTAAAGTACCAATTTCCTTCCGAAACCGCAAAGATCTGTACATTATTCCAAACTTTTGGCCACCAGTCTGTCTGTCCGTCCATCTATCTATCTATCTATAGCTATACATTCTTCTTCTTTAAAACCATAGCCTTTGCAAGGATGGAAACGTCTCGGGTTACATGTGTAACCCTTGTTCCCTGAAAAAAGCGGAACGAGATGCTGCGCTGCTAAGCGCTACGGGGAACAACCCTAGTTGTGACCGAGCTGAATAATGTGTGCAATGAACATTGACCGAAATTTATAGCCTTGACTGATGTAATCATTAGATGCACCTGAGGCCAGGCTATAAATGGATACGTCACCAGGTGTCGTCAGATATTTCTTTTTGAAGAGCAGTCCTGGGACGTCCCAGTGCGGCAAAGCAGCGCAGCATCTCATTCCGCTTTTTTCAGGGAACAAGGGTTACTCATGTAACCCGAGACGTTCCCTTTACAAAAAGCTTCACTATGATGCTGCGCTGCTAAGCGCTATGGGGAACGCAATACCCACGCCGCCGCACTTGGGGCTGTCCGGACCACTACGGTTGTGCAGTGTACTCACAAAAACGTGAGAGGTCTCAGACATGAGCTTGAGATGTCGACTCAAGGGCATAAGAGCCCGGAGTAGCATAAACATCTAAACCATTAAATTTTGATGAATGTGTGCAGAGAGGACCAGCCTGCCGCATCACAAACTTGTTCAGGCATGAGCTGAGATGTCGACTCAAGGGCATAAGAGCCCGGAGTAGCAAAGCATCTAACCCATAAAGTTCGATTAATGTGTGCGAAGAGAACCCTATCGCAACACAAACTTGTCATACAAACTGATGAATGTGAGCGGAGAGGACCAGCCTGCCGCATCACAAACTTGTTCAGGCATGAGCTGAGATGTCGACTCAAGGGCATAAGAGCCCGGAGTAGCAAAGCATCTAACCCGTAAAGTTCGATTAATGTGTGCGAAGAGAACCCTATTGCAACACAAACTTGTCATAAAAACTGATGAATGTGAGCGGAGAGGACCAGCCTGCCGCATCACAAACTTGTTTAGGCATGGGCTGAGATGTCGACTCAAGGACATAAGAGTCCGGTGTAGCAAAGCATCTAACCCATAAAGTTCGATGAGCTGAGATGTCGACTCAAGGGCATAAGAGCCCAGAGTAGCAAAGCATCTAACCCATAAAGTTCGATTAATGTGTGCGAACAGAACCCTATTGCAACACAAACTTGTCATAAAAACTGATGAATGTGAGCGGAGAGGACCCCTTTAGCCTAGGGGTTTTGGCCCTTGGAAGAAATCCCCTGGCTTTTGGCCACAACAAAAATGGTCTCATGAGCAGAAGGTCCAGAGGGATCACCGTGGACGCTGTCACCCTGAGACCTGGAAATCGTTGATACTGATAACAGTGCAACCTTGACCTAGCCTGACTTTGCTCAGGGTGATCTGAATGGACTCAATCCTAGCGGGAGACAGTTGTGCCTGCATTGTGATTGAACTCCATACAATGCCCCGATAGACAGTGTTCTGAGTAGGAGAGAGGACGCTTTTCTTGGCGTTGAGCCTCAACCCCAGAGAAACAGATGAGCTAAGACGATGTCCCTGTGCTGAACTGCCAGTACCTGGAACTGCGCTAGGATCAGCCAGTCGTCTACATAATTCAGAATGCAGATGCCCAGGAGTCGCAAGGAGCCAGCGCTACATCATGCATTGTGAATGTGCAAGTAAAAAGGGCTAGGCTGAGTGAAAGAACCTGACCCTGGAAGACTTCGCCCCCGGAAGCGAACCTCAGGAACTTTCCATGTTGTGGCAGAACTTCTAAATGAAGTATAGAAGTGCGTCATAAGATCGATGGTGACCAGCCAAACGAGTTGTAGGGCTTGAGACACGACCGTCTTGACATGCATCATCTTGGACTTGAACACCCACGGGTAGTTCAAGCTTTAAGATCTAAGCCAGGCGCCACCCCTCACCCTCCATGGGAAACGGGAAGTATTTTATTTATTTTTTACATAAAAAGAAATCCGGTTTACGGTAGTGAGAACACGCCATTGAAACATGGAAAAGCGGTGAGTGAATTAAATCCTGGCGCCCTTATAAGAATATATCTGGCAGAAGTTTCCACGCTGCCAGGATCTCTGAGATGGGTATTATATTTTAACACTTCCTGTTGAGGGGTTGTCGAGTGTTTCGAGTCCTGAATAAAATGCAGGAACAGCGAAAACACCCAATTTTGACGGAAGCCTCTGCAACCTGAAACACCAAGAGGTGGCGGGAATGGAGGGGCTTCGAGGGGGTACCGGGAGGGGTGAAGTGAAGCACGCGCCCCATCCCGAGAGGAGCTACCCCCTAATCTAGGCGCAAGACCGTCAGGGTTTTCTCTTATTAGAATTTATAGTACTGAGGTCTTGCTTTGGGGGCTGGCGAGGGTGGCGAGACTGTCCCCAATCCCTGGGAGGAGGAGCACGACTCGCCATTCTTTGCTTTTGAGCCTCCCTTCAGTCAGGACCGAAGAGGCTTGCTCGTCAAGCGCAGAACCCACACTCAGGTCATCCAGGAGGTCAGCCTGGTACGCCTGTAAAACAGCATAGTGTGCAGAGCAGCACCAGCCTGACCTGCTGCTTGATAAGCCCTTCCCACTAAAGTGGAGGTTGTCCTACAAGGCTTTGAGGGGAGAGAGGGCTTCTTAAGTGACGATGCCGAGCCCGGCGAGAGATGGGTGCCTCAGCACCCACGATAGTCGAATATAATGACGTCGAGGTATGTGAACATGGGAAGAAAATATATCTACATATATATATATATATATATATATATATATATATATATATATTAGGGTTTCTCCGTGAGCGAAAAAGCTCTTCATGGAGGTTATCAAAGAAGGGAAGGGACCCATGAGGCGTTCCCTTTCTTAGACTGGAAGATAAAATCTATCCCCTAATTTGGAGCGTTTTTTTTTTCGTGAGTGCTGACTCCCGGAAGCAAGTGAGGCGAGCACGAAGCACTTTGCCTGTTAAAGCAAATCGCAGTGCTCGCACCCGCCCTGCTGCAACGCGAGAGCAGCGTGCTCTTACCCCCAAACAAATAGATCAAATACTTATGCAGTGTTTGCGGCTTTCAGTCATTCTCTCTTTTTTTTTCTTTTTTTTTAAATATAATATTTTCTAAACAGAAGAGAAAAGAGGAAAATATTCACTGCACACTGTCTAACCAATTCTAACTCCTAACAGAGGAAAGAACGTTTTGACAGGGTTTGTAAAACACACAGAAACAGAATCGCTCTGAAAAAAGAGTTTCTGACGACACCTGGTGACGTATCCATTTATAGCCTGGCCTCAATGTTCATTGACGTGTTGCACACATTATTCAGCTCGGTCACAACTAGGGTTGTTCCCCGTAGCGCTTAGCAGTGCAGCATCGTAGTTAAGCTTTTTGTAAAGGGAACTGTATGAGTCTGCAGACACACTCATAGTCATTCAAATGGAGGAACATTTTATCTAATTTCTGAGATCTGGAGGGCCTTTGTTTCATAAATCTTATCTTGCTGTGTTTCTTCATCCTTGGAAATGAAAATGCACTCAAATATAACAAAGTGATTTAAAAAATCAGAGTGCAAGCAAAAGAGTGTTCCATCATGAGCTCTCAAGTTAACTGTGGTGAGCAGGGTGGAGCCGAGGGGAGGCTTGAGTATTTAAGGAAAAGATACAGCAGCAGACAAGAGAGAGATGTACGAAGCTTGTCCACGTGTTAGAGTGTTTTTATGATTTGACGCAGATGGCTGAAAAGCAGTGCATGTTGTTGTTTCTTTGTATGCTGAAAAGTGGCATTAAATGTCTATGTCTATTGCTTCCATAAAAGTGAGAAAGGCACTTTGTCTGCAGCCTTTGAATGTGACCTTCTTTCATGGAATTCTGAGGATGCAAGAGGTGTATCCTTCGGTGGAATTCACAATCCACAATTCTTTGCCAATAACTGCCAATTTGCCTGTAAATATGATGTTCAAACATCCATGCATCCATCTTCAACCGCTTATCCGAAGTCGGGTTGCGGGGGCAGCTGCTCCAGCAGGGGGCCCCAAACTTCCCTATCCCGAGCCTCATGACCCAGCCTTCATGACCATAGGTGAGGTAGGAACATAAATTGACCGGTAGATCGAGAGCTTTGCCTTTCGGCTCAGCTCTCTTTTCGTGACAACGGTGCGATAGAGCGAGTGCAATACCGCCCCCGCTGCCCCGATTCTCCGGCCAACCTCACGCTCCATTGTCTCCTCACTCGTGAACAAGACCCCAAGGTACTTGAACTCCTTCACTTGGGGCAATACCTCCTTCCCTACCTGGAGTACGTTCAAATGTTCAAACACAAGGAATGTAAATTCCCAAGATTAAGTACCTCAGTAGATGGAAGCAGAGTATATCATATGTATAGTTATATTAATATATAATTAAAATAAATATTAGATTAAAAGTACACCTGTAAAATCTATTTTCTTTTCTGTTTATATCATTAAACCTCTCCTAAAATGTACCTCATACAATCTCTTCCAAAGGGAATTTGTTACCTTCTCACTCAAAGTACTCACGCTTGTTAAAGTGTGGCATAGCAACCATGTTACATTACGTTTCTGTTCAACCTATGAAGGCCGACAAAGCATATGTCAAGCCGGTCCCAGCTTCCTCCTTACCTTCTTAAATTTTACATTAACAAAGAGATCATTAGAGGATATTCAGCTCTAAATATACTATAATATATGGTTGTTGTTGGTTTCCAGGACCAATTCCTAATTTTCTGCATACTTTGATGAGTGCTTGACAACCATGAACAAAGAATCTACACTTTACAGTCATGTCTACAGTCCACTCCCCGTCCATGCTAAAACTCTGGTCACAAATTGGCCAATTTGACCAACACTGTAACAGGCAGCAAAAAAAAAAAAAAAAAACTGTAAACATGCGCTAGCACAGTGTTTCAAAGTTTTAAACAATATTAGGTTCCATTTCTTATCAGGATGTTGTCTTCAATATTAAATCTTTATGATGGCTATAATCTGGCTCATCTGTTCAACCTGCAAAATCATACTCCAGTAAGATTAGCAGAATGTCTAACATTCAAGACAAATTTCTGCCCTGCCACTGATAGTGGCCAGTTCCAACACAATCCCATATCTTCCTAAAAAAAACAGCAACACAGATTTGAAGAGAGCAGGAACTCCAGAGTTACTATAAATCACAGACACTCAGAAGGCCTACTTAAAAACATCTCTTATGGCTCATAGAAAATAAATAAATAAATAAAAATAACACGTTAATTGGCTAACCTTAACATAAAAGGTAAAAATTACAATATATTTAACAAGACAATATGTTAAATGTTACGGTAAAATACTGGGTTCAGGTGAAAAACAATAATCAGGGGCTCCAAGAAGTCCCTGTATGAATCACACATTTCATTATATTTTATGGGAATATCTATATTTCTTCTTATTTGTCATATAATTTATGTACATTTACTCAATCTACACCACGCTATCATTCAGGTAGAACTATTCTTTCGACCACTAAAGATAGCTTCACTAATAACTTTCTAGATCTATCTCATACACTCAATAACCCCCAAAGTCCAGAATAACTTAATGAAATAACAAAAAATATAAATGCAGTCTTCTCTAGCACTCTTGATATTGTCGCCCCACTTTGATTAAAGAAACTTAAAGAAATAAGCCCTGCACCATGGTACAATGATCACACTCATGCTCTCAAGAGAGCAGCTCGGAAAATGGAGCGCATGTGGAAAAATAAAAAATTTGAAGTGTTTCGTGGTGCATGGAAGGATAGTGTCTGTAGCTACAGCCAGGCACTAAAAGCTGCCAGGTCAGCATATTTTAGTAAACTCATAGAAAATAAACAACAATCCTAGGTGTTTATTCAGTACTGTGGCTAAATTGGTTAGAAATAAAGCCTCAACAGAACCAGATATTACGTCGCAGCACAAGAGTAATGACTTAATGAATTTCTTTACAGATAAAATAGAAAAAATCAGAAATAAAATTGGAATTATGCAATCATCTGTCATAGCACCTCAGAAAACAGTGTCTAATAATTTTCATCACGTGCAACTTCAATCCTTCACCGTGTAGGGTTTCTTGGTTCAGGTTTGGGGAATGTACAATTAATATTAATGATTGTAATCAATGATTAATCATACGGTTTGAACCAGGTAACAATACATTCTAAATTGCCCCAAAACAGGGGTTATATAGCCCAAAAGTCTGCTTCAGATATATATAGATAATTAAACACAACGAATTATAATTAATTAGGAATATACATCATGCAGACAGGCTGTATTCATTTTCAGAACACCTTAATGGAATTAACCCGTACCGCAACCAATCAGTTCGTCCAGCAAACCACTTTGCTCGATATTCTGGATCAATTCTCCAGAAGGTTTATTCTTAGTATAAGCTTACTTAATCAAAGCACGTTAACTTACTTTGATAATATCAGCTCGTAGCTTTAGAGCGCACATTAAAGAGGCTTTGCTTTATGACCAACAAACACAGACAATCAAGCGTATAATTGGGTTTAATACAAGGAACTAGGATATATCACTACACTTAAACAAACATAGAACACATTTAACAAAAAACATTTAACATAGAACAAACAAAGTAAAACAGTAAGGAAAATGATAGCAAACTTGTTACAACAGTTAAACCTTAAGAGCCAGCAGGGGAATTACACACTTTAATGCATTTGAATTTAGATGGAATAATACTTGCAAAATGGACCTTTGTGTCGCTGAACAAGGCTGTGTGTGTGCGTGAATGTCCTCGTTGCGTCCGTGAGCTGGAGGATTTCTGTTGGTGCTCCCCAAGCGTGGATCGCTCGCGGGAAGTTCAAAGCATCTTAGGAGTAATGGTTGAAACTGAGAGAGAGTCCTTTCACCCGGAGGATATCGGACTGCTCCAAAAAGTGTTGAGCTTTGTCCGAAGACAAGGAAAAGACTGAGATAAATGCCAAATAAAACAAAAGACATGTCTGACGAGAGTAACACAAAAAGGGAAGAAAAAGCAAGAGAGCTTGAAGAGAGATAAAAGAACAAGAGGACCAAAAGAGAAGAGAAAGAGAAGAGAAAAAGAGAGTAAGAGAGAGTGATTCCACACCAGATCCTGACTTTTAAGGTAGGGAGGTCACGCCTCCTTTGGGAGGAATGACCCAATGAGGCCCCTCAGTTTTGGCGCAAGGTGGTTCCCTTTGTCTTGTCAAGGCTAGTCATTTGCCTAATTTATGACAGGGTCCTGTATGTGGTTTGAATCACTCAAAAGATGGTAAAACATAGCAGAATACATTTTAATGTAACCTATATATATATATATATATTCAGCTAGGGCGAGTCGTAAGGTTTAATTTGATACCAAGAAACTTGTATTTGGTACATTTAAAAGTGAATATATACTCTTTAAAAGTGAATATATCCTCAGAGTTTAACTACACAACTAAACATTCTTAACTAGTTTGATATAACAGCAGAAATACCCAAGCATACGGGAATAAAACATATTTCCTTAAAAATAAGCCATTTCTTGGTTTTAAATGGTATGAGTGTATAGATTTTCAGTGTGTAGATGACGATATCACGAGTGTCTCTGGAGAGGCTCTTTGGGTTGTAAAAACGTCAAGAAGCATTCTAACTCCCAGACTTGCTGGCACTACCTCGTGATTTAGATGGGGAGTCACAGGGTGTGGGGGTTTTAGGATCCTTCGCAAAAATGTGTGCATTGCATTCAGAATTAATGAGTTCAAGATTTTCCGTTCATACTCTACACCGTCATAGGTCATGAAGAGCTAACAAAACTTATCGAAACATCAAAAGCCACAACATGTTTGTTAGATCATATACCAACTAAGCTCTTAAAAGAGGTATATCCTGTAATTTCAGAACCTCTTCTTAATATTATTAACTCCTCGCTATGCTTAGGACATGTCCCAATAAACTTTAAAATGGCAGTTATCAAATCGCTTATTAAGAAGCCACAACTTGATCCTGGAGAACTGGCTAATTATAGACTGATTTCAAATCTCCCATTTATGTCAAAAATACTAGAAAAGGTAGTATCCTCCCAAATATGTTCATTTCTACAGAGAAATAGTATATACAAAGAATTTCAGTCAGGATTTAGGTCTCATCACAGTACAGAGACTGTATTATCAGAGTTACAAATTACTTTTAGATCTTAGTGCTGCATTCGACACGATAGATCACAACATTCTCTTGAATAGGCTAGAGAATTATGTTGGCATTTGTGGAGTTGCATTAGAATGGTCAAGTCAAGTGGTTTTTATTGTCGTTTCAACCATATACAGTCAGTACAGTACACAGCAAAACGAGACAACGTTCCTCCAGGACCATGGTGCTACATAAAAACAACAAAGGACCAACACAGGACCACATGAGACAACACAACAAAATAAAATACCTATATAAAAAAACCTACATATACCTATATAAAGTGCACGTGAAAACATGTGCAAAAAGTACAGGACAGTACAACAAATTTCTGACAATGAACAGGACAATAGACAGTGCAGCGCCGACCAGTACTCAGTAGTGCAAAAAGATGAAAATGTAAACATAACATACTATGAGATAATGTTCTATGCACATAGCAGTTATTGAGGTAGCAGACAGTTATAAAGTGACAGTAATTAAAGTGCAACTCAGGACACGTGTGTGTCAAACCAGTCTCTGAGTATTGAGGAGTCTGATGGCTTGGGGGAAGAAGCTGTTACACAGTCTGGCCGTGAGGGCCCGAATGCTTCGGTACCTCTTGCCAGACGGGAGGAGGGTAAAGAGTTTGTGTGAGGGGTGTGTGGGGTCGTCCACAATGCTGGTTGCTTTGCGGATACAGTGTTTTTTGTAAATGTCTTTGATGGAGGGAAGAGAGACCCCAATGATCTTCTCAGCTGTCCTCACTATCCTCTGCAGGGCTTTGCGGTCCGAAACGGTGCAAGTCCCAAACCAGGCAGTGATGCAGCTGCTCAGGATGCTCTCAATAGTCCCTCTATAGAATGTAGTGAGGATGGGGGTTGGGAGATGTGCTTTCCTCAGCCTTCGAAGAAAGTAGAGACGCTGCTGGGCTTTCTTGGTGATAGAGCTGGTGTTGAGGGACCAGGTGAGGCTCTCCGCCAAGTGAACACCAAGGAATTTGGTGCTTTTGATGATCTCCACAGAGGAGCCGTCGATGTTCAGCGGAGTGTGTTCACCTTGTGCTCTCCTAAAGTCAACAACCATCTCTTTTGTTTTGTCGACATTCAGGGACAGGTTGTTGGCTCTACACCAGTTCGTCAGCCGCTGTACCTCCTCTCTGTATGCTGACTCGTCGTTCTTCAGGTCATATTTAGCAGACCGCTGCCACTTTGTCTATGTAAATGAGGAATCGTCAAACCAAACACAAGTAAAATATGGAGTGCCACATGGATCAGTTTTAGTTCGTCTGCTTTCCTCCTTGTATATGCTTCCCCTGGGAGATATTATCAGGAATCGTGGAATACGTTTCCACTGCTATGCCGATGATACACAACTTTGTATTTCTTCAAAAACCTGATGAGAGTGTAGCAGAGTGAATCAATTAAATAAAATATTGGATGGCCAGAAATTTCCTTCTACTCAATTCTGACAAAACAGTGGTACTATTTATTGGACCAAAAAATCTCTTTGGTAAAGAGATTATCAATGTTATTCGCTTCACCTGTAAGTGGTAGTAATGTTTTGGCTCATCAGTGTAAATGCTTCCTTTCAATTTTTTATTGTTGTGAAGGTTAGGCTTCACGAGAGTGTCCTTGTGAAGCTAATTTGTTAGAGCTTTGCTTGTTATATGAATGGTTTGGGGTTTAGCCAGAGGGACAGAGAAAGAAGCAATGCATGGGATTTAAACAATGCCCATTAAACCTTCAAATGTATTATGTCCATAACATGTACTGGTGGAGATTTTAAGGGCCTAAAAATTACATGATTACAACGATGCATCAACATGCTAAATGTAAACAACATTCTGTTAGCTAATGAGACAGAACTTCAATTATGACAGACAGAGACTGTTTTCATTTTTTTTTATTTTTAATAATTCACTCACTTATGTAACTTAATGCCAAATGAAGGGCCCAGAATATTTGAGTAATAGCTTCTACTCAAGTTGACTCTTAGCCTTTGACCTTTAGAGAAGTTTTTACATGTAATTTCTAGCTTGGCATAGATGTTCGTATGTATATTTTAATTACAATTGTTAGGTGTTGAACCGACTGGTGTAGTTCTGCCACTGTTTTATGGTTTGGGCCTGTTTCAGCTAGTCACGGATGACATGACTTCAGGTGTGGTTGTTTTACGTATATGGCAACAACAGAAACTGTCCTCAAACTGCATCCCAGTTTATTTGCATGCCATTTAAAGATGTATTGAATAACTCACAAAATTATATCTGACGAAACCACATATTGACACACATAACCCGACTGTCGCCAGTGGTGATTAGATTTGAAATTATAGTCTGAATCAATTAGTATATTTGATCGCATTTGCAACCATTTTAGTAGCAGTTTGGAGCCCTGTAAAGCCATTTTTCCAACCAAAAAGGTGTCAAAAAGTATCATTGCATGCTTTTTTATTTGTACATTGGAGTACTATGTAAATACAATGGTGTACATCAAAGCACAATAGTATAGGGCTGCTTCGATATTAAAACTTTGGCTTTGGTACGATACCAGCCCTGGATCCTCGGTAACGTTACTAACTCAATACTTAGGAAACAAATAAAAAAAAACTCAGATATTTGATGGAATTACACAGAAAATTACTGGTCTAACATTACTGCATAAAGTTTTATAGATATAAATTATGCCTTTTCTGTCTGAATTTTTCTGGATTCCATGTTAAATGTTTTAATTAAATGTTATGATCAAATTGTGTTTAATCAAATACATATTGTACAGCTTTAATCAAATTAAAATATAATAATTTTCAAAAATATATTTAGAATTTTTGGTAAAAAGAAAAAAAAAGAAAAAATATGCACAACAGAGCTTTACAGTATTAATATAAATATTAAATGAAAACAATCTGATTACCTGAGGCAAAAGGCTGCCATGGCTGAATCACAACATGCAGAAATTCAGTACACTTACTTCTTTTATATGGTTTACAGATAATAATAATACTAATAATATAACCATTTAATATTCTATTATTGTTACTATGAGTATTTTTGGGACTGGTTTGAATATTGTACTTTTATACAATATAAATATTTTTCTGTCATAATGTCTTCAATTTCAAGTTGACTATTTTCAGCATGACTTTTATTTTGAAAGATCTTTGAAGTTATTCCTGTTTGTAAAGAGTTAATTATATCAAGATTCTTGCAAGCTGAAATCTCTAAGCTGCAAAAGAGAAAGAGTTAATTTGTGAGTTCACTGCCATTTATACACTCAGCACACTGATATTTAGCTCTGCAGATGGATACAATTAGACACACTTCATGAAAATCAAACATATGTGTGTGTGTGTGTGTGTGTGTGTGTGTGTGTGTGTGTGTGTGTGTGTGTGTGTGTGTGTGTGTGTGTGTGTGTGTGTGTGTGTGAAGGTGATGACAAGGCAGAGAGCCTCTTATTCAAACTGTGGCGTGCAGCGCATTTGACAGTTTCATTAATTGACATCTTTCTGCTGTTTAATGAACACACTTGGCCATATAGAGGCTTTATCATTATTATTATTATTATTTTAAATGGTCTTTGATTTCCACTCAAAACTCTCACATTACATTAAATTTAGCTAATGGCAGCATACTTATTATGGTACTTAAATTAACAACAAGACGATATCGTACCGTATATTTCGTTAGTACCGGTAAACCGTGCAACCCTACCATAGTATTACCATCTGATAGCATCACAATACCATGATCCTGCCATTGCAGGCCATTTCTTTTTTAAAGGTAACTGATTTTGAGAAATTGACCTAGAGCTGAATGTGCTGTGTGCATAAGTCTTTTATCAATGCTTTGTAGCCCATAGTTACATTAATTGCTACATAAGATGTATACTTGTGAAAAGGTAATAATGCTGCTCCTAGAGTTACCACAATTAAATGCTTTAGTGCCGTTTTTGCAAAACGTTTCTCCCATGGGAGCATGTTCCCAGACCCCCAATAAGGGTACACTGTTTTGCTGGACATGTGCTTCAAACAGTACTTTAAAAAGCTAAAAACACCCCTGAAAGTGTGTGGCCTGGTTTATTGAGGCTGCAGCATAGATATTTCACTTCTGTTGTCACCACGTCCAAACTATTTAGTGACCAAATCTCAGCTCCACTGTCAGTGATTTAGCACCTCTTCAGCACAGCACTGTAATCTCTTTACCTCATCAGTGCTGTTTAATGTCAGGGCTATCTAACAGTTTGAGAGGTTCAACTTCCTCCATATAGACCTTTTTACTAGAACGTTCTTTGTAGAATTGAAATGGGTCACATACATTTTGTTGACTCTGCCGGTCGCCATGATATCGAAGCCGACTAAATCATGCAAGTTTCGCTCTGCGCTATCCCAGAGCTCTGGTTCTATCTCTGGAGCATCTTGATGTGTGCTGCGGTACTTCATGATTCTCCCCACTTTGATGCACATGTCAGATATGATAAAATGCGGGATGCAAGTTGAATGCAGTTAACTTTGCTTGCCACCCACCAAAGTGGCTAGTAATGGAGATAGAGTTACCCGCCACTGCCGATTTCTACCCGCATTTGGCGGGTGGGCTGGTGTTAATGTCAAGCACTGATGCCAGGGTCTTTATGGTGTCATTTCTACTCAAATCACTTTTCTTAGGACATTCAAATATTGACCTAAACAGTAGCAAAAGATAATGGTTGGCTACCCCCATTATATTATGGACCCATTGCTCCTCTAAAACCAATTTCACGCTGGTATATTAAAGCAACTTGTTTCAATTTCTAGCCTGGAGAAAAGTAGTGGTCTGACGTATGACTCTTTTTCTAATCTCTGTTCTAAAACTTTTAGGTGGGTTGTTATGCCTAGAATTTGTAAATAATAGGCTGGCATTATTTAAATGACAAACTCTGCAAAAAAATGCAGAGTAAAGAAATGGATTGTGAAGTTAAAGAAAAGTACAGAGTAACATTGATTTTTCATCTCTAATTTTGCCTCTTTGAACGGAATTGCTCTCAAATGATCTGTAAATGGACAAAGCCCATTGAAAACAACATACAGACCTATTGTTCATCAGCAAGTACAAATAATCATTATTCACTTATAATAGAGTTAATTTGAGTAGACAATTGGCTCTGGTCAAAATTCAAGAGAATGAATGATTATTTTTCCATAAAAGCCTATAAAATAACTGTAGCATATCCTAGCCACTACCCGCGTCAACAATCATTATAAATGTGAATAGCAACACCTTTGACTTGTGTAAAAACATCTCATCAGCTGTAGAAGTTCTCAAATTACTCTGCTTGTGATTTATTGAGTGGAAAGTGCAGGGACATGGGAACTGGTTCGCAGCATTGTAGAGTGGTGTAAACCACCTCCAGTCGAATACAAACAGACAAAAGTAGTGGCAGTGGACTTTGGAAGGGAAAGGCATCCGGCAATCAATTATTGTGCTGCAGAGCAAATTCTGTTTTCTGAGGAGACTATGAGAGATCTTTTGATATACATAATAAATGTGCAGACTATAATGTTATGTAACATCTGAGGTTGTTACCCATCCTACCAACCACCAAAGGGAGCCCTCTCCCAAATACTGATCTTCACCATTTCTTCACTGCTCATTTCGTGTTTACCACATGTATATATTGCCATGCAGTTCAATTTTTCATTGTGAAGTAGTGCCAATTTACCCTGCCTTACCAAATGTTTTTCCATTGCCATTGCTTCTTGATTCATGTTATGACCTTTGCCTGTTTTTCTGGATTTACTGCTTTTTGGATAATCCTTTGTTTTGTTTGCCTGGTTGAACAGTCTATTTGCTTTATTGGATTTATCTGCCTGCTTTAAGACTACATCTCTCTGCCTGCTGTTTTGGATTGTTTGCTTGTCTCTTTTAATAAACTTCCTGCACATGGATCATAACACCATCTCCAAGGCCAATTCGTTACAGAATATATCACCTACCATGGATCCAGCGGAAGTCTCACAGCTCCAGGCTGCATTTTTACACCAGTGCAAGGTTTTAAAGGGTTATCAAGACCAGCTGAACAACCTACATGCTGCCAACGAATGTTTTTCACGACAGTGTAAAGTCTATTTCTCTAACCAACCTGAATCATTTTATCAAGACGCCAAGAAATGTAAATTTATGATGTCTCTGCTTACTGGTAAAGCACTCGATTGGGCCGCCGCTATTTGGGACAAAGATCCTAAAATCCAGACCTTGTTTGGCTACTTTGTTCAAAAGATCCATGAAGTCTTAGAGTATTAAGCAGGTGGTCAAGCTATGTCTGTTCAGATGCTTCATTTACACCAGGGCCATTGATCTGCAGCAGACTATGCAATTAGGTTCAAGATGCTAGCGGCTCAAAGTGGGTGGAACAATGTCACTCTGAAAACTGTTTTCTGTTAGGGGCTTCACCAAGAACTCAAGGCAGAACTAACATGTCAGGGTGAGGGTTCTACTCTGTCAGAATTCATTACCATGGCTATCAAGATGGATAACCTGCTTTGTAATGCTCCAAGGCCCCAGTTTCACTCCGTTTCTAAGCCTACATTCTCAGTACAGGCACAGGGATCCACTGAATCACCCGGACCTATGCAAGATGTTTACCCTCGTGTTTTTATGGAGTAACGCCAATGTCGACGTAATGAAAAACTTTGCTATTACTGTGGTGAAACAGGTCTTCTCAATGCTGCATGCCCACACAACAAAATCAAGTTACCATGAATCAAAGCTGAAAGTTTGTATCACCTATCCTTCACAGTTTTTTGTTGCCTGTAGAGATCTCTATTGGGGATGATATAAACAATTTTACAGCTTTAGTTGATTCTGAGGCTGCTGTGAATCTCAAATCAAGAGATTGTACAAGAACTCAATATACCCACCAATCAATGCATTCCAACAATTAATCACCACAGTTGACAATGCTCCCATTGTTACTGGTATAACCCAGCAGGCTGTTCCCATAACCATCAAGATTGGACTATTTAATGTGGAGAACATTTCACATATGTCATTGGGCATGAACCAATCATGCTCTTATCCTGGGTCATTCTTGGCTGGCCATCCACAACCCTTCTATACTGTATCCTGGAACCAGGGTGAGCTCACACAATAGTCAAGTTTCTGTCATGAACATTGTCTCCATGTTGCTGTCTCCATCTCTTGTCTTGCCACCAGCATTGAAAGCCCTGAATTCCAAACAGTAACCATCATTCCTGAGGAATATGCAGAATTCAATGAAGATTTGAGTAGTCAAAGCTACTCAACTTCCTCCTCACCGTCCATGGGACTGCTCTATTGATCTTCTGTCTAATACAGCTCCACTGTGAAGCAAGGCTTATCCATTGTCATGCCCCGAGACCCTAGCAATGGAAACTTACATTGAAGAAGCACTTTCCTCCGGTTACATCCGTCCCTCCACCAGTTCAGCAGCTGCAGGTTTTTTCTTCGTGGAGAAAAAGGATTGAGGTCTACGTCCATATATCAACTATCGAGGCCTGAACTCTGTCACCTTGAAATACTGTTACCCACTGCCACTTATCCCCTCAGCTCTTTAACAACTCTGTGAGGCTAAGATTTATACTAAGCTTGATCTAAGAAGTGCTTATAACCTCATCAGAATCAGAGAAGGAGATAAGTGGCAAACTGCATTCATCACAACCAAGGGGCACTATGAATATCCGGTCATGCCATATGGACTTGTTAATGCCCCCTCTGTTTTCCAGTCTTTTTTCAATGAGATTGAGATCCTAATCTACTCTCAAAACAAGGAACAACATATCCATCATGTCAGGACAATCCTATCATGTCTACAGGAACACCAGCTATTTGTCAAGGCAGAAAAATGTGAGTTTCATATCTCCCATACCACATTCCTAGGATACAATATCAGCCACCAAGGTGTAGAAATGTATGTCTCTAAAATCACAGCAGTTACCGAATGGCCTCAAGCTTCCACAATCCAAGAAATACAGTGGTTTCTGGGCTTTGCCAAATTCTACCACCGCCTCGTCAGAAATTACAGTATCATTGCAGCACAATTTTTCTCCAGAAAGTTAAATTCTGCTGAACGAAACTATGATGTGCGGAACAAGGAATTACTTTCCATGAAGGCAGCACTAGAAGAGTGGTGTCAATGGTTAGAGGGGGCAGTCCACCCATTCCAAGTTATCACTGATTACAAGAACCTTGAATACATCAAAGCAGCCAAGAGACCGAATCTACATCAAGCCTGATGGTCATTGTTCTTCACCAGGTTCAATTTTATCGTCACTTAACACACTGGCAGCAAGAATAGCAAAGCAGATGCACTTTCACACAGGCATGGTCCACCCCACATCCAACCTCATCCTGGATCAGTCCTACCACCATCTGTCATCATTGCACCAATTATTTGGGATATCATGGAAGAAATACAATGAGCGCAACAGCATGAAACGTCACCACCTACTGCCCCCCAACCAAGCACTTTATACCACAAGCTCTATGTCTGAGAGCTATACAATGGGTCCAAACTTTATTGAGCACAGGACACCCTGGTATCCAAAGAACAATCATTCTGGTACATAATTCCTTCTGATGGCCATCTGTAATTCGTGATGTTACTAATTATGTGAAGTCTTGTCAAGTGTGTGCACAATCTAAGACCCCCAGGGAACTGCCCATGGGATTACTCCAACCACTGCCAATACCCCTAAAATCATGGTCCCACCTGTCCATGGTCCCAAAGGTCAGAGAGATCATGGACTCAAGGTGATGAGGGAGCCAGATGCAATACTTGGTGGACTGGGAAGGCTACAGACCAGAGGATAGCTCGTGGGTAGCCGCCAAAGACATGCTGGACCGTCCCTGAACCAAGATTTCCACCAAGCCCATCCTAATTGTCCAGAACCACAACCATGGGGACATTTCAGCAGAAGAACACCAGGAGTTGTTTGGAGTCTGCCGAATACTGATCTTCACCAATTTCTTTACTGCTCATTTCCTGTTTACCACATGTGTATATATAGCCATGCAGTTCCATTGTTCATTGCAAAGTATTGGCAGTTTACCCTGCCTTACCGAGCATTTTTTAAATTGCCATTGTTTCTTGATTCATGTTATGACCATTGCCTGTTTTTCTGGATATACTGATTTTTGGATTACCCTTTGTTTCCTTTGCCTGTTTGGACTGTCTATTTGGTTTATTGGATTAATCCGCCTGCTTTACAACTGTCTCTCTGCCTGCTGTTTTGGATTGTTTGCTTTTGTCTTGATAAACTTTCTGCACATGGATTCTAAAACAATGGCCAGTTCATTACACATAGGTGGATTTCCCCCAAAATTTCTACAGTATGTGCATACAACTTTGCACAAAAATATATTTAAAATCCTTTTCTGAGTACTTGTGGGCCTCAGTGACCCCAGTAATGTCATTGCCTTTGACTGTCAAGAGCCCAACATGATTTAAGTATGACCATGTGGTCCTCTGTTTGGTCAGCAGAGATTTTCAATTAATGTGAGGTAGAGAGTTCCTGTGCACATAATTAAGTGAGACTCTCTTTTTAGTGCAATGTCTGGCAACCTCAATAGGGTGTTTATAGGAATCCATGGGCCCATTTAGATGGGAATAATGTTCTCCTTTAAGGAAAAAATATTATTTTAATCATACTATAAGATTACATTGGGCATCTGAGAGTTTTATATGGCAACCACAAAAGTCATTGCATTAGACTTAATTTACCAGATTAACCATTGCATCTGTGCATAGTAAAATGATTAGGATTACTATAGCAGGCCCAATGACCACTGATAATAATACAATTAGAATAGGAACTGTAAAAGGAGCAAATTTCAAGAAAAATAGATGGAAGAACCTGCATGATTTCACCTCCTTTCAAATAGATGAGACGTTTTCTATCTGATACAAGACACACAAGACACTCTACCTGCAATGATGTTGAATTAGTCATGCAAACTGCATACAGCTTGTTGCCATGGTACTTACAGGAGGTCCTGAAGAGAAAAACAGAAAAGAGAGAAAAGGAGTCATAATTTGTTTAAATTTGTTACAGGTGAGATCATTTGCACATTCATGAGAGACTTATGGACCATTCACACCAAACACGTTTTGCATCCATCTGCACTATTTTTCCAACTGTTTTTCAATGTAAACAGTTCAACGTAAACAATGTAAAGTTTGTGTGACTGTAACCAGCAATATTCCAAGTAGGCCCAAGCGGACTCTGAGATGTCTGCTCCCCCACTGATCATTATCAGCCTTTACAGTGTCTTTGCTGACACTGGTCCAGCAACTAGTGGACATCAGTGACATTCCAAGTGGGGGAGGGTAGCCACATGCAAAAGCAATAGACTTTTTTTTCATTAATTTAGACAAACTGTTCTATAAACTAACATGTATATCCCCAAGATATTGTGTTTATGATCATTACTGTCTCGTATATTTTATTTTGTACTGTATACTGTTTTATGCATGCCTTATGTCAGAAACACTAGATAATGGATAATGATTGGCATTATACTCCATATCAAATTAATCCTTGTGTGACACCTTGTACATTGGTGTATATCACCTCCTGATAGTATGCATTGCATGCTAGCTATATTAATCAGAGAGCATAAAGGGGCTATAAATAAACTGCCATCTTATCCCAATCATGCAAATGAGTCAGCTTCCAAACAAAGTAACTTTCCCGCTGGAAAATTGCACTTTTCTCATTGGTCAAGCCAAATACGATAGGAGTGACCTCCCTCAGGAGTTATAGAGCACTATTGGAGTGACCTTCTCTTTTTCCTCTTCTCTCTTTTGCTGGTTGTGTCGGACCGGGAACACCCGGCCCGACCACGAGATTGCAGGCCGGCAGGCCTCAACACATCAAGCCATGTGGAACATCCTCGACCATAACAGAGTCAAACCAACACCGCAAGTTCATCATGATTTCTTCATTCAACACGGAAGAAACTGACTGCAACTTCAACACCATCGACTCAAGGAACCATCAAGACTTTCTCCTGAGACTGCATTAGGGCGCTCTCTCAACAGCAAAGGCATTAAGTATTGTACAAATTAACTAACTAAACGGAGGTTTATAAGTTAGTTAGTATAAGCTGAAAACCCCTTAGTAACAAAGGTGCTTTAAAGTAAGAAACTGATGGTTAAATTACTCTTTGCATAGTTTAACTTCCCTATTCTGTTCCGGTTTCATTCACTTTCACCTTTCCATTCCCATGTATGTGTGATTTGTGTGTATTTTTGTGTTTTAGATTAGTTATGTGCTCGTAATATATTTAAATAAAGCTTTTATTCTTGCGAGATGATTCTGCTCTGCTCGTAAATCAACATAAGTTTAACAATTCGATCACAGCTACATGCTAAGAAAGTTATTTTTGTGTTGCCATAAAAAATATCCTTTCTTAGTGTTGATAGACAATCAATACTGAGTGTTCGCTGGACGAACAGATAAATTGATTGTAATATTAATTCAGCTACATCAAGTTAATTCTATTAACTTATCCAGATATTTTTAATTAATTATAATGAGTTATGATTACTTATTCGTATTTCCCTTTTAAAGATCATTTTCCTGCGGTATATTCTGATAAATAATCTCATCCCTGTTTTTAAAAGATTTTGCTTCAAAGCTATAACTAAATGTGTAATATTATTGTCAATAAGCCATGAGAATAATATTACTCCAATATGAAAATTAATCATAATTACCTTATTAAAGCGAATTCCTTACAATAGAAATTTTGAGCAGATATGAAACGTATCTTTCGATTTTAATGGTGGAGAATTTTATTCAGACAAATAATCTAGTTATTTGTCATTTACCTAATTTATAATGGTTGTCGAACGTGACTAATTCCATTATATACATTTACTTACATAATGATGTAGAATAAGGACAGTTTAATTTAATTTCTAGCTCACATATACTACCAAATTCGCTACATGCATTTGTGTACATTTGACTATTTTAACAAGAATGATATTTTGCAGTACACAGGCCTAATGATTTAAATCTCTTGGAATATCTGAAAGCAAACATGGCCAGTTAGAACAGGAGTAGCGTACAACAGGAGGACAACTTTTTTTAATAGTTTGCTCATTATTCATGAAAGTCCAGACTATAAACCAATTCATTCTAAATTGCACTTGTCCCTAAATTCCCCATTGTTCTTTTATTGTTTAAAGGTGACATTTGTAATATTAAGGCCATAACCACAAGTAAACCAATGGGTAGCTCTACATTACTATGGTTAAGTCACTATAGATAGTCTTTCTAAAAAAAATTCCTTCATAAAGCACTTTAAAGATCAACATTTTCTGAAGAATTAAAATAGGTCGCATACGTTTTGTGGTCTACATTGCGATATCGAGTGAAGCCCCATTGATCTCGGAGCTCTGGCTATCCTATCTCTGGAGTGCACTGGTGTGTATGATGTGGTGGTCCCTGCAAAGCATGCTTCATTTGCCTCGCACAGATGCACGTGTAGGATAT
The DNA here is from genome assembly GCF_025860055.1 of Xyrauchen texanus. NCBI lineage: Eukaryota > Metazoa > Chordata > Actinopteri > Cypriniformes > Catostomidae > Xyrauchen > Xyrauchen texanus. The sequence continues at coordinate 55,450,058 of NC_068277.1, forward strand.
GAGAGGCATATTTATTGCTCATAAATCGCTGAACGCAAGATAAATTCTATTAAATTTGCTTTGCCTGCAGCCTGATATTCACAGAATATTCAATGCATGAAAAACCCTGAAAAAGTCACCTGCCAAAGTAAGAGTGATAGGGTTACTCACCTGCATGATCCACCTGTATTTGGCAGGTTGGCAGCAGAGCATGTCAGTGGCATGGAGCAAGTTGTTACTCAGCTCAAATATTCACTCATGTGCGATCGCTCAACTCCAGTGCTTCAGTTTAAAATTAGAGCGGCATGAAATAAGACAATTTATTTATCAACATTCTTGGTTGTTTTATTTTTTATTTTTTCATTCGATTCAAAAATATCCCTTGTTATATTGGCATACAACCTAATATTTCATGGAGCATAAGGAATAACATCTGCATAATAACAACTGCACAAACAATGCCTTATTATAGGCTACTTTAAAAAGAAAATAGCCTTGTTCGCTCTTTCTTATTTGGACATGGTTATTTTATATGGGGACGTGGGATAATGTAAAGGCCTAATTAGCAGAGCTTCTCATTGATTTTAATCCCATGCAAATTGTTCATGTCAGTACGTTTGACAGACTTTTTGCAGGCTGCTTGTTCTTGGGCTTGGAAAGATACTGTAACATCTTATCTATCAAATGTTCTGTAAAAATAACCCCTATTATTCTTATTCTGTGCAAATTGACATGTTGGTAAAAAGCCAGTGAATGTGCACTGTCCAGCCTGTGAACCCTTTAAGTCATTGTTTCTAAAATTCAATAAGTGTCTGAAATGGATGTTGATCATTGAGAAGACACCAGAAACTGTAAGTCCTGTTTCAACGCTGGCTGTGGCATTGGGATTAATGCATGAGAAACAAACAAGCATGATTTCTTTTGATTAGGAAAATTAGAAAAGGATACAAGTAGTAATTTTGTGATTTGAGCAGAGTGAATGGGAAAATTTGTGTTGAGCACCATGTTTCTAAATATATTTTCCAGTGGGACAGATAAAATTACATAATGTGATTTTTTTTAAAATTTTAATTCAAGAGTGTACTGTAGGATTACTGGCTAGCTAAATTATCTAGTTCAGTTGTATTTTGCCAGATATCCCAATTCGTCAATTTCTTCTAATTATTGCAAATATATCATATGCACGTTTAATACTTACTTCATAATTAATCAGCACAGCTAAATATCATACATTTTCTGATGGGTCAGTTATGTGTAACAACAGTTTGTAAATACAGTCGACACTCTCATCTCTGTGATTTATACAGACATTGCATTGTGGAGGATGAGAAGAGTGAAGGCTTATGCTCCCCAGCCTCTGCCTTCCGCGGCTCTGCCCTCTGTGTCCAACAAACCAGAGCTCACGCATACCACAGCCAACAAGCCAATGCCTGCAGCCCCGAACGTCAGTGAGCCAGTGCCTGTAGCCTCGAACGTCAGTGAGCCAGTGCCTGAAGCCTCAAACGTCAGTGAGCCAGTGCCTGTAGCCTCGAACGTCAGTGAGCCAGTGCCTGAAGCCTCGAACGTCAGAGAGCCAGTGCCTGAAGCTTCGAACGTCAGTGAGCCAACGCCTGTAGCCTCGACCGTCCCAGAGCCAGCGCCAGTTGCCTCGACCGTCCCAGAGCCAGCGTCAGTTGCCTCGACCATCCCAGAGCCAGCTGCCTTGACTTCAACCCCAGAGCCTTCCAGGGCTCTGCCTCCCGAGCCTTCCAGGGCTCCGCCTCTCGAGCCTTCCAGGGCTCCGCCTCTCGAGCCTCCCAGGGCTCACCCTCCCGAGCCTTCCTCGGCTCCGCCTCTCGAGCCTCCAGGACTCCACCACTCGAGCCTCCCAGGCAGGTAGGATCCTCACCCTTCGTCTGCCATCATAACAGTTGGCATGAACTCTATTCCTAAATAATGGTAAAATTTGAAACTATTGATTTAAAGTTATTTATTAGTTGTTGATGTTGAAGTATAGAAACAATATATTAAAATTGTATTGCACACTATTCAGATATATCCAAATATATAAGTATTTTGAGACTTGATTTTGTCATTCACAGTACATCATGAGAGTGGATGGTTACTGCTGAGCTCTTTTGGTGCGATTTGTTTGGCACGACTCTCTGGTGGATCTTTTTTTGCAAGATCTTAGGTAACATGGTTTTTCATCTGGAATTCCACTATTACACATGATTTTTGTTTAAATTAAGTTGAAATAAAACAGACTGATGGTTTCAACTGATACATATACCATTGATTAACAACCACCGATTTCACAATAGGACTATTTTTAAAGGCTTATAAGTTATTGCTAAAAATGATTTGCCATTAAGACAATTTATGGAATGTTTACTTCCAGAACCAGACCATGGTGCTCTAGTTAAAATAATTTTAACCTTTAAAAAAATGGCTAAAGTCTGCATTCTTTTCCATTCCTTGTGCTACATCTAACTTTTTTGAGCTCAAGAACACGATCAGTCTGAACAGCCGCTTAGGAACTCATCAGCTGCATTATGATGGCTCCCATCCATGTCCAAATACCACACTAGCCAAAAAGTAACCCTCTCATTGATATACAGCATCCCTGTGGAGGGATTAAGGCAGACCTAATACCTCTGTTTCAGATACTCTTATTTCAATGGCCTGAGCTGGCAGGCAACACATTTCTGTATTTGTGCACAATCACAGCTTTTATTTATACACATGGCATTTAAAGTGGCATGTCAACAAAGCGCTGTCCTGTATCTCCTTTAAAAACTGTTGGGCAACAATGACAAAGAGGCAGTCACACCTCAGTCTGCATTACAGCTTTGGGTCTTTTTTATTTTTATTTATTCATTTATTTGTGCTTCTTTTGACCCCTTTTTCATGAATATTCGAGGACAAAAAATAGTCAGTTCATCCAGACCCACCTTGTGTTAAGTGCAAAACTCTCCTACAGCTGATATTTTATAAAGTGTGGTAAAGTACATAAGCTTTAACTTTTTAAAATTAAAGATTCCTTTTCTTTTAGCAAAATTCTTTATTAGTAGTTGAGTTGCAGTTGAATAGCTATGATTCATATAAGAAAAGAAACCTTAACAAATTAACAACATGCAAACATGTTTTCAGGGGCATATCTAGAAATGCTTATGGGGTAGCATGCAGACTATGAGGGGTGGAAACACCAAAGGAAGTACCCATGTGTAGTTCTTATGGATTAAGGCACCAAACTTCATTGCTAGTACTAGTTCATTAATTTGCGATACAACTGCATTTCCACAGGAACAACATAATAACCATTTTGCTACCGATTTGTCATAATAATAATAAAAAAATGTTGGATAATAAAAAATAACAAAATGTACAGTAAATCTCCAGAGCATCAATAAATTGTCTATTAAACACATCAACAAATTCTAAATGTTCCTTAGCTTTGACAAACCAATGTGAGGGGCAGTGCTGCAAAACCCATGAATATTAATTATGTTATGCACAGTATATTATTCTTTTAAATGATCAGTTTTGATCAACAGTCATTCTTAATGACAATTCAAGCACTCAGATACATTTTTCACATAATATGGTAATTTAATTTCTACATCTGTCAGTCTTGGGATTTTGTTAGTCAGTAGATGAATACGTACTTTAGATCAGCACTTTCATTAATACCATGACTGATTGATCTAATGGTAACTATTTGCCTTAAGTTTTTAGAGGTTTGGGTTTCTAATTCACCCAAATATAACTTTTAATTGTAATAAATCAAGATTGCATCTGTACGTCAGTGGATGGGTGTTACATTTAAAAAATAAAATGCAATAAAAAATGCGAGGAGATGAGAGTAGCGGAAACTGTCAATGAAAAAACGGCAAACTCAGAAGTTCAGACAGCGACAACCACAAACTCTCTGCACCAGCACCGGACCCAGGTTTTCCCAGCAGAACATTGTCAAGAGCATCACCCTTGGGTTGTCGTCTCTCCACAGTGCATCCTTGAGCCACCACTTCACCAGGTAAACAGTGCACTCGTACACTGCCGTCCACTTAATGTAAAATAAAACGGGACTCATCGGACCAGGTGACCTTCTTCCACTGCTCCAAGGACCAGTTCTGACACATTGTAGGCGCTTTCGATGATTGATAGGGTTCATCATGTACGAATCACTGTGTGTTGTGACATGTTCCTCCCGTAACCATAATGAAACTTTTCTGTGACTTGTGCCACAGTAGACCTTCTGTCAGATAAGACCATACGATAGCCATCTAGCACATCAATGAGCCTTGGGCACCCAACACCCTGTCACTGGTTTGTGGTTTGACCCTCCCCGGACCTCTGTCGCTAGGTACTCACCACTACAGACCGGGAGCACCACACAAGCCTTCCAGTTTCAGAGATGCTCTGACCCAGTTATTTGGCCATAACAATTTAGTCCTTGTCAAAGTCGCACAGGTCTTTACTCCTGCCCATTTCTCCTGCATTCAATTAGTTTATTACAAGAGCTGATTGTTCACTTACCATCTAATCTACCCAGACCTTGACATGTGGTCTTGCTTCACCTGTGAGTGGTCATGTATTGGCTCATTGATGTATATACACTGATGGCAAAAAGTTTGGAATAATGTACAGATTTTGTTGTTTCGGAAGGAACTTGGTTCTTTAATTCGCCAAAGTGGCATTCAACTAGGGCTGTCCCCCACCAAAGACTTTCCTAGTCGATTAGTAGTCCCACGTTTATGATATTAATTGAATTACTTAAATATATATTTTTGGGGGGCATCAGAAAATAGTTTAAGTTCCAGGACTGAGAAAGAATGTTATAAGTAACATTGCTAACACTTTTCTACATTACAGAGCAATACTAAACTGTTATAATGAGCCTTTAAAATATACTGCTGTGGCCAAAATTATTGGCAGTTACATACATTTTGTGTTCGCAAAGTTTTTTGATTGAGTTGTTGTGGTGTTGATTCTAGTTGTTTCTAGACTATTGTGCAGAGTGATCAGATGCATTTTAAATAATTGCAAAAAGCTTCATTGGCCAAAAAAAGTTACTTTATCACAACTCCAATTTCACAGTTTTTTGGTCCTGGCATAAAAAATGACCAGCTAACATTTCACTAATCATGTCAGCAGCACCTGGAAAGTGTGAACAAGTACTAGTCAGGTGAAATCACTGTATCATTCTGATTGGATTATAAGAGCAGACTGCCATAAAAGGAAGGAAGAAGTGCTTCAAATCATTGTGTTCCTGTTAGCAATGGTTCCCTCTAAAGAAAGACGTGCAGCCATCATCGCTTTGCATCAAAATGGCCTCACATGCAAGTAAATTGCTGCAACGAATATTGCACCTGAAAGAACCATTTACCGTATCATCAAGAACTTCAAAGAGAGAGGTTCAAGTGCAGTGAAGAAGGCTTCAGGATGTACCAGAGTGTCCAGCAAGCGCCAGGACCATCTCCTCCTGAGGAGTCAGCTGCGGAATCGTGTCACCACCTGTGCAGAGCTTGCTCAATATTGGCAGCAAGTTGGTGTGAGTGCATCTGCACGCACAGTGAGGCAAAGACTTTTGGATAATGGCCTTGTGTCAAGAAGGGCTGTAAAGAAGCCACTTCTCTCCAAGAAAAACATCAAGGACAGACTGAAATTCTGCAGGAAGTACAAGGATTGGACAGAAGAAGACTGGTGCAAAGTTCTTTTCTCTGATGAAGCCCCCTTCAGGCTGTTTGGGACATCTGGAAAATCAATAGTCAGGAGAAGAAAAGGTGAATACTACCATGAGACCTGTGTCATGCCAACAGTGAAGCATCCTTAGACCATCCATGTGTGGGGCTGCTTTTCATCCAAGGGAGTGAGCCCTCTCACATTTCTGCCCAAAATCACTGCTAAGAATAAAGAATGGTATCAAAACGTCCTGCAAGAACAACTTCTCCCAACGATCCAGGAGCAATTTGGTGATTATCCGTGCATTTTCCAGCATGATGGAGCACCATGTCACAAGGCAAGAGTAATAATGAAGTGGCTCGGAGATCATTACATTTCAATTTTGGGTCCGTGGCCAGGCAACTCCCCGGATATTAATCCCATTGAGAACCTGTGGTCAATCCTCAAAAGGCGAGTGGACAAGCAGAAGCCCACAAATTGTGATCAATTCTGAGCACTAATAAGGCAAGAATGGATCACCATCAGTCAGGATTTGGCCCAGAAGCTGATATCCAGCATGCCAGAGCGAATTGCAGAGGTTATGAAGAACAAGGGTCAACACTGTAAATATTGACTCTTTGGATATATTGAATGTTTTAGCCAATAAAAGCCTTTAAAAATTGTGAAATGCTTATCATTGTTTTCCAGTATACCATATAACCATGTGAAACCATAATCTACAAATACTGAAGCAGCAAACTTTGTAAAACACAAAATGTATGTCACTGCCAATACTTTTGGCCACGGCTGTACATTTTACAAGCACAGGCATGAAGCAAGCATTCAACACCTTATCCTTGAGTAATCATGCTAAATTGCTAATTTGGTACTAGAAAATCACTTGCCATTATATCAAACACAGTTGAAATATGCAATAGACTGGCATGTCTTAAGGTCAAAAATGGCAAAAAAGAAACAGCTTTCTCTAGAAACTTGACAGTCAATCATTGTTTTGAAGAATAAAGGCTATACAATACTTGCCAAAAAAAAACTGAAGGTGTACACTACAGTCTTCAAAGACAAAGGACAACTGGCTCTAATAAGGACAGAAAGAGATGTGGAAGGCCCAGATACAACTAAACAAGAAGATAAGTACATCAGAGTCTCTAGTTTGAGAAATAGATGCCTCATAACACTCTTTTCGAATGATCTGTTGTTTTTTGGGGGGGAAATTTCAAGCATTGTATAGCCTTCATTCCTCAAAACAATAATTGACTGATGAGTTTCTAGATCAGTCTGATCTTTTTTTTTTTTTTTTTTGCTTAAGACATGCCAGTCTATTGCATACTGTGACAACTCAAAAACAAACACAAAGACAATGTTAAGCTTCATCTAAAGAACCAAATATCTTTCAACTGTGTTTGATATAATGACAAGTGATTTTCTAGTACCAAATTTGCAACTTAGCACAATTACTCAAGGATAAGGTGTTGGAATGATGGCTGCTGGAAATGTGGCCTGTCTAGATTTGATAAAAAATGACTTTTTTTTTTATTCAATAGTGATGGTGCTGTTTTTTTACATCAGTAATGTCCTGACTATACTTTGTGATCATTCAAATGCTACTTTGGTGAATTAAAGTACCAGTTTCCTTCCAAAACAGCAAAAATCTGTACATTATTCCAAACTTTTGGCTGCCAGTGTAGGTGTAGACTCATTTCAGCGCCCGTATGCTTTGACTTACAGGCAGCTTCTTTCTATGTGCGCATATTCAGTCTACAAATGCGCTAGACAGACGTCATTGATGATCCACCGCATTGCTCTTTTTTTCTTCATCTCGCACCAGACTGATCACACAGTGAATTTGACAACTGTTGGTTGAAAGTTTTGCAGCTGAAATCTGCATGCGCTTACCAAAATTCGCTATTAATATATATATATATATATATATATATATATATATATATATACACACTCACCTAAAGGATTATTAGGAACACCTGTTCAATTTCTCATTAATGCAATTATCTAATCAACCAATCACATGGCAGTTGCTTCAATGCATTTAGGGGTGTGGTCCTGGTCAAGACAATCTCCTGAACTCCAAACTGAATGTCAGAATGGGAAAGAAAGGTGATTTAAGCAATTTTGAGCGTGGCATGGTTGTTGGTGCCAGACGGGCCGGTCTGAGTATTTCACAATCTGCTCAGTTACTGGGATTTTCACGCACAACCATTTCTAGGGTTTACAAAGAATGGTGTGAAAAGGAAAAACATCCAGTATGCGGCAGTCCTGTGGGCTGAAAATGCCTTGTTGATGCTAGAGGTCAGAGGAGAATGGGTCGACTGATTCAAGCTGATAGAAGAGCAACTTTGCCTGAAATAACCACTCGTTACAACCGAGGTATGCAGCAAAGCATTTGTGAAGCCACAACACACACAACCTTGAGGCGGATGGGCTACAACAGCAGAAGACCCCACCGGGTACCACTCATCTCCACTACAAATAGGAAAAAGAGGCTACAATTTGCAAGAGCTCACCAAAATTGGACAGTTGAAGACTGGAAAAATGTTGCCTGGTCTGATGAGTCTCGTTTCTGTTGAGACATTCAGATGGTAGAGTCAGAATTTGGCGTAAACAGAATGAGAACATGGATCCATCATGCCTTGTTACCACTGTGCAGGATGGTGGTGGTGGTGTAATGGTGTGGGGGATGTTTTCTTGGCACACTTTAGGCCCCTTAGTGCCAATTGGGCATCGTTTAAATGCCACGGCCTACCTGAGCATTGTTTCTGACCATGTCCATCTCTTTATGGCCACCATGTACCCATCCTCTGATGGCTACTTCCAGCAGGATAATGCACCATGTCACAAAGCTCAAATCATTTCAAATTGGTTTCTTGAACATGACAATGAGTTCACTGTACTAAAATGGCCCCCACAGTCACCAGATCTCAACCCAATAGAGCATCTTTGGGATGTGGTGGAACGGGAGCTTCGTGCCTTGGATGTGCATCCCACAAATCTCCATCAACTGCAAGATGCTATCCTATCAATATGGGCCAACATTTCTAAAGAATGCTTTCAGCACCTTGATGAATCAATGCCACGTAGAATTAAGGCAGTTCTGAAGGCGAAAGGGGGTCAAACACAGTATTAGTATGGTGTTCCTAATAATCCTTTAGGTGAGTGTATATATGTATACAGTATATAAAAGAGTTTACTTGCACAACTTCCACGCTTCCTCGTTCTATGTAGTGCGGCTCAGGTATTTCAGGATACAGGGTTAAGCACACCTACATGCAGAGGTTTGTTCATGGGAAAGCAGATTATCTCCTGAATAATTAATAGAACACACACACACACACAAACATACACATTGGTGCGGCTTTCACTATGAGGACTCTCCATAGACATGATGATTTTTATACTGTACAAACTATGCAATCTATCCCCTAAACCTAACAAATTTTTTTTTACCTTTTCAAAAAAACATTGTTTCATTCAAGTGATTTGAATTATGGGGACACTAGAAATGCCCCATAAACCACATTTATAGCATAATACTCTTGTAATTACAGTTTATATCCTAACAAAATTTCCTCAGTAAACCACCGACACACACACACACACACACACACACACACACACACACACACACACACACACACACACACACATACTGTATATACTGTATATATATATATATATATATATATATATATATATATATATATATATATATATATATATATATATATAATATACACATACATAAATACACATACATATTTATATATATATTTAAATACAGTACATGTACAATGAATACAAACAGTATAAAAAATAATTTAGCAGCACTACATATATTTCATTAATTTCAAATGATATAACTCATTATCATTGCCAGCTTTCTACAAATGCATTAAAATTTCAACATATATTGTTATACTTATCAATGACTCAATTACACAAAATAGAGATGTAAAAACAGGGTGAAGCATGCGTTCACCAAGTCTCTTTGTCCTCCCTCACACATCGAGCATTGCAGTGCCCTTTACTAGTCTTTTTTAACCTTCTGTCATTTGCGGTTCAAGCAGATCTGTGGTTAAATGTCTGCTACAGACCTCCACTGGAGGAGAATAATTGAAATGCACTTGGATTGTATACCAGCCATTGCTTTCTCAAATTGGCTTGGGCTGAATTAAAGCACTGAAAACTGTTCTACCCAGACTTTGAAAACGCAGTACACAGTAATGTTCAGAATATTTCTTCTACTGTCTCTGAAAATATCCGTACTGTGATGTCGTGAAATCTTTGTACGAATATGTATATACACTGGTGGCCAAAAGTTTGGAATAATGTACAGATTTTGCTGTTTTGGAAGGAAATTGGTACTTTAATTCGCCAAAGTGCCCTTCAACTGATCACAAAGTATAGTTAGAACATAACTGATGTAAAAAAAATAGCACCATCACTATTTGAAAAAGGTCATTTTTGATCATTTTTGATCAGATCCCATCAAATCCCATTTCAAGCAGCCATCACTCAAACACCTTATCCTTGAGTAATCATGCTTAATTGCTAATTTGGTATTAGAAAATCACTATATCATTATATCAAACACAGATGAAAGCTATTTGGTTCGTTAAATTAAGTTTAACATTGTCTTTGTGTTTGTTTTTGAGTTGCCACAATATGCAATAGACTGGCATGTCTTAAGGTCAATATTAGGTCAAAAATATAAAAAAGAAACAGCTTTCTCTAGAAACTCATCAGTCAATCGTTGTTTTTAGGAATGAATGCTATACAATGCTTGAAATGGCCAAAAACCTGAAGATTTCAAACAAAGATGTACACCAAAGCCTACAACAGGGACAGAAAGAGATGTGGAAAACCAGATTTACAACTAAACAAGAGGATATGTGCATCAGAGTCTCTAGTTATAGAAATAGACACCTCACATGTCCTCAGCTGACAGCTTCATTGAATTCTACCTGCTCAACACCAGTTTCATGTACAACAGTAAAGAGAAGACTCAGGGGCGCCGGTCTTATGGGAAGAATTGCAAAAAAAAGGATGGATCTTAAACCCATTGAGCTTTTGTGGGATCAGCTAGACTGTAAGATGCGTGAGAAGTGCCTGACAAGACAGCAACATCTATGGCAAGTGCTACAGGAAGTGTGGTGTGATATGTCACCTGAGTATCTGGAAAAACTGACAGCTAGAATGCCAAGGATCTGCAAAGCTGTCATTGCTGCACATAGAGGATTTTTTGATGAGAACTCTTTGAAGTAGTTTAAGAAATTTCTTCAAAATGTAATAGCAATGTTTCACTTATTGATGTCCAGGCTATAAATTGTGATCAATAAGACTGGAAGTCTTCTCCTGGAAGTTTCTTTCCCTCATGCAGTGCTCAAAGTGCGCAATTCGTGTCACAGTACCGGCAGCAATTCTAACTCTTATTAGGTGCCAGTCTGGTGTCCTGTTCATTAAACGATCACAAGAAAGGGGGAGAACCGCTAAGGATTTCATCCCATGTCGAGCAATGCCGTATTGACCACATGCCTGGCCTGAATTAGTGGACGATGAGGCACAGTTAAATCCACTTTATTACAAAGTGAAAGTACGTTATCAGGCTCAGTGCAAATAGTCCATACTTTGATACTGTGCATTTCAGTGTCCATACAAACACAAAAACTTACATATTTACTTAACTTACAAATATCAGAGTGCACAAACTCACACCAACCTTTTATCCTGGCATACAGCACATACAAAAAGGGTGAGTCTGTGTTACTGTACATTTCAGATCAACTGGATCATTGGCATGGTTTGTTAAAAAGAGATAAAATCCAGATATATGTGGTCTTCCTTTAAGCATTTGTTTTGGCCTGACTTCACACCACACCCTAAGGTGTGTGTGGTCAAAGAAAAGGTTCAGCAAGGTATTGGCTCATGTTGTAATCCTGGCATTACAACATGATGTTTCTGCAAAGAGCAGATGAGGCTATTATGTCTGCATAATGGAAGAATGGCTGTATTTTTTCTCTGTGCATTGGCCATGGTAGACTGCTAGGCAAACGCAATCATTATAATATTTTTGTTCTTATTATATTATTCTCGTTTTCCGGCTGAATTATACCTATTTACAATGTTGCAAGATGTAAAAACTAAATTTGTACAAAAGCATTTAACATTGTCTTACCTAATTTTTTATATAATATCATCAACAGAATGTGTATCACTCTTAAAACCAAAGTATTCACCTTATGCGCCAGAGAAACTAGCGCGCAGCCATCTTGAGTGTTAAACCACTATATTTATTATACACACACACACACACATATACATGTGAATGTGTACGTGTTATATTCCGTTAACAATGATTTTAATCACATTTAAGCCTTTTAAAAATGTGGGGTGACAATATATTTGCATATATGTGTACATCTACTGTTGTTGTTTCCACCTATATCTCCTTTTGTTTTGTGGCGATCTTCTAACTGCCATGAATTAAAGCAAATAATTCCAAGCACATGCACATACTGTACGTTTAAGTACACACAGTTAGAAAAATAGGGTCTGCGTACAGGAGGCAGGACGTAAATCTCATCAACAGTAGAGTGCTCAAGCACTAAACACATGTGGCATGATTTTTCTATCTGCATGTACTTACTGTACATACATACAGTATGCTTATCTGCCTAGAATTATTTGCATTAATTAGTGGGCCCACAAGGTGGCAACACTCACATTTTAGCAATTGCTGTCATGAAGAAGCGCTAGAAGAAGATGTCATCGCTCTAAACAACAGGAGACGAATAGGGAAACAACAGCAGTGCATGTGCATGTCAAGAACGCATGTGTGAGAAGGTCAGGAGATACCTATATTTGTATAACTTGAGTTTGAAGGAATATATAGACATCTATTTGTCTCTAAACTCTTGAAGATAAATATTTCAGTATCTCATAGCAGTCATGGCGCGCATGCGCCAACCATCTGTGTATGAGCGCACAGTCAAATGAAGCATACTTTGACAGGCTAGCATTCTATTGGGCACAGACACTAAGCGTTCATGTCAAAACTGCAGTATACTTTGGGCTTTAGCTTTTGCATCTAACAGAAGTATACTTTGGGCTTTAGTGGCCATTCACATACTTTTGCATCCATCTGCAATATTTTTTAAATTATTCAATAAATATGGGCTAGATCACCCCTGAGGACACCCCTGCTCACCCTTCTTTGGCATGAGATCTACTTTTTCATAATGCCATTATAGTAAGATCTACCATGCACAATTGACAAATACAGGTGAAACTCGAAAAATTAGAATATCGTGCAAAAGTTCATTAATTTCAGTAATTCAACTTAAAAGGTGAAACTAATATATTATATAGACTCATTACAAGCAAAGTAAGATATTTCAAGCCTTTATTTGATATAATTTTGATGATTATGGCTTACAGCTTATGAAAACCCCAAATTCAGAATCTCAGAAAATTAGAATATTACATGAAATCAATAAAAAAAAGATTTAAAATACAGAAATGTCGGCCCTCTGAAAAGTATAATCATGCATATGTACTCAGTACTTGGTTTGGGCCCCTTTTGCATTAATTACTGCCTCAATGCGGCGTGGCATGGATGCTATCAGCCTGTGGCACTGCTGAGGTGTTATGGAAGACCAAGATGCTTCAATAGCGGCCTTCAGCTCTTCTGCATTGTTTGGTCTCATGTCTCTCATCTTTCTCTTGGCAATGCCCCATAGATTCTCTTTGGGGTTCAGGTCAGGCGAGTTTGCTGGCCAATCAAGCACAGTAATACCATGGTCATTGAACCAGGTTTTGGTACTTTTGGCAGTGTGGGCAGGTGCCAAGTCCTGCTGGAAAATGAAGTCAGCATCTCCATAAAGCTTGTCTGCTGAAGGAAGCATGAAGTGCTCTAAAATGTCCCGGTAGACGGCTGCGTTGACTCTGGACATAATAAAGCACAGTGGACCAACACCAGCCGATGACATGGCTCCCCAAACCAACACAGACTGTGGAAACTTCACACTGGACTTCAAGCATCTTGGATTGTGTGCCTCTCCATTCTTCCTCCAGACTCTGGGACCTTGGTTTCCAAATGAGATGCAAAATTTGCTCTCATCAGAAAAGAGGACTTTGGACCACTGAGCAACAGACCAGTTCTTTTTTCTTTAGCCCAGGTCAGACGTTTGACATTTGAAGCCCATGTCTAGGACCCGTCTGTGTGTGGTGGCTCTTGATGCAGTAACTCCAGCCTCAGTCCACTCCTTGTGAAGCTCCCCCACACATTTGAATGGCCTTTTCCTGACAATCCTCTCCAGGCTACGGTCATCCCTGCTGCTTGTGCACCTTTTTCTTCCACACTTTTCCCTTCCATTTAACTTTCTATTAATGTGCTTTGATACAGCACTTTGAGAACATCCAACTTCTTTTGCAATTACCTTTTGAGGCTTTCCCTCCTTGTGGAGGGTGTCAATGATGGTTTTCTGCACAACTGTCAGGTCAGCAGTCTTCCCCATGATTGTGAATTCAACTGAACCAGACTGAGAGACCATTTAAAGGCTCAGGAACCCTTTGCAGGTGTTTAGCTGATTAGAGTGTGACACTTTGAGCCTACAATACTGAACCTTTTCACAATATTCTAATTTTCTGAGATTCTGAATTTGGGGTTTTCATAAGCTGTAAGCCATAATCATCAAAATTATATCAAATAAAGGCTTGAAATATCTTACTTTGCTTGTAATGAGTCTATATAATATATTAGTTTCACCTTTTAAGTTGAATTACTGAAATTAATGAACTTTTGCACAATATTCTAATTTTTCGAGTTTCACCTGTACATTGTGGGCAGTGTTTCAGTAGTCGGAACCAATACCAGTGAAGTTTTATGATTATTGTTACCAAAACTACTGTTAAATAAAAACAATTAATTAAACAGGTAAACATTGTTTCAAGTTCAAGCAATTATAAAAAAAAAAAAAAAAAATGAAACAGTCAGTAATAATACAAGAACAAAGTATCAAATTAAGGAAACAGTGCTTAAAGTTTCTTGCAGTATCAAGTATTCATGTACATATTCAATTATCAAAAAAGTTTTTAAATGTAACATAAAACTACATAGATTACAGTCTTTGCTGCCTGATTATAATACTTATTTTTTTAAGATACTAAAGTGGTTCAGCCAAGAGCAATGAATGTCTCATTTTCTTGTTGTTGTTGTTGTTTAAATAATATTAACCACATAGACAGTGGCGAGTCTATCAGGCTGCATTAACACTTCAAGTCTCAATGCACAGATCAGATATTTTGATACAAATCTGTTTTTTTTTTTTTTTTCCTGTTGTCAAAGTTTACTTTAGACATATCTGACTGTGTTTGTAATTATATGTCGTCAAAATAGGCATTTTTAACCCAACACCAGCTATCAGTGGAGAGGAGAGTACAGTGATGTAGACAATTACAGTATATGTGGATGACTAGGAGGCCATGGTGGATAGGTTAATTGGGTAATTTTGGCCAAAACACCAACAACCTTAGTTTTCCCAAAGATTTATACCTGTAACACAGACTCAGGTAAGTTGGGATCCATCAGCAGTTTCTTTATTGAACTCACAGAGATAAACAGGCAATGGTCAAGGCAGTGGGTAAGCAGGGCAATCGTAGACAGGCTGAGCACGTAGTGAGGCAGGCAGAACGTCAGGGCAGGCAGCAAGTGGCAATACGAAGAGGCAGGCAAGAGTTTCAGGTAGGTAGGTAGCAATCAATCGTAGTCAGAGGGGTAAGCAAGGTCGGTAGGCAGAGAATGAATCAGATTTTAGTAGTAGAACGCTCAGTAGTGTAGCCGGAACAAACAAGACTTCGCAGTGACAATGTCACTGCGTGTAGCTTAAATAGAGGAAGCTGGAATGGGAATCAGCTGTGACTTAATCAAGCCCGGTATGTGGGTGCACGGGTGATTAGAATTCAGGTGAGTCAGATCTCCGGTGGCCAATTGCGTAGGTGCTCTCGCCAGTGTTTGTGACAGAGCCCCCCTCCTGTGAGCGGCTCCTGAAGCAAGGACCTGGTCGACGCCGGGGTCGACCTCGAGGGTGGAGGGCCGGTCTCTCTGGGTAGGTTCTGTGGAATTCAGCGATGAGGTTTGGGTCGAGGATGTCATCGGCTCCGACCCAGGACCTCTCCTCCGGACCGTACCCCTCCCAGTCCACTAGGTATTGGACTCGACCCCGTAGGCGTCTGGAGTCTAGCAGTGTTCGCACCAGGAATGCCTCCTCGCCGCCTACGATGGTGGGGGGGGCGGAGCTCGTCTCCTCCTCCGATCTCGGACCACCGGCGGGTTTGAGTAGGGAGACATGGAAGGTGGGAGAGATGCGGTAGTTAGCGGGCAGTTGGAGACGGAAAGATACAGCATTGATCTGTTTGATGATCTTGAAGGGACCCACATACCTGGGACTGAGCTTTCTGCAGGGGAGGCGAAGACGTAGATCCCTGGTGGAGAGCCAAACCCACTGACCCGGGAAGTAGACGGGGCCTGGACGGCGGCGTCGATCCGCTTGTTGTTTGGTTCGGTTCACGGCCCGTTGGAGATGGACGTGAGCTTGGTCCCACACTGCTTCGCTTCGCTGGAGCCAGTCGTTGACCGCCGGAACTTCTGATGGCTCTCCGGACCAGGGGAACAGAGGAGGTTGGTACCCCAGGATGCACTGGAACGGGGTTAGGTTCGTTGAGGGTTTTAAGAGGGAGTTCTGGGCGTACTCGGCCCATGGGAGGAAGCGGCTCCAATCGGCTTGGTTGTGATGGCAATAGGTGCGGAGAAACCTGGTGATCTCTTAGTTTAGGCGTTCCATCTGACCGTTAGACTGGGGGTGGTACCCCGAGGTGAGGCTGACATTGATGTTGAGCAGTCGGAAGAAGGCTCGCCATACCCTGGAGGTAAACTGGGGTCCACGGTCTGAGACGATGTCCTCGTGTAGACCGTAATAGCGGAACACCCAGTGGAGGAGGAGTTCCGCGGTTTCGAGGGCTGTGGGGAGCTTGGAGAGTGGGATTAAGCGGCATGCTTTAGAGAAGCGGTCGATGACGGTCAGTATAGTGGTGTGGCCTCGGGAGACCGACAGGTCGGTGATAAAATCCACCGCGATGTGGGACCAGGGACGGTGAGGTATGGGGAGTGGTTGAAGTAGCCCTGCGGGTGGTTGCTTCGGGGTTTTTGTCGTGTTGCAGGCGGAGCACCTGTGCACGAAGTCGGTGGTGTCTTCTTGTAGGGTTCCCCACCAGAAGCGGTTCTGCAGCAGGCGTGTAGTGGTAGCGATCCCGGGGTGCCCTGAGTTCGTGGCGTCGTGAACCCAACGAATTACTCTTTCGCGGAGTATGCGTGGTACGAAAGTCCGGTTGGGCGGACAGTTGGGCGGAGGCGGTTCGGTCGCTTGGGCCTGGGTGATATCAGCCATGATGTCCCATTGGATTGGGGCCAGAATTAACGTGGGCGGAAGGATGGGTTCAACACTGGGGCTCGGGGGCATGGCGTTGTGTTGCCGGGAAAGTGAGTCGGCCTTGATGTTCTTGGAGCCCGGCAGATAGGAGATGGAAAAGCGGAAGCGTGTAAAGAACAGCGCCCAACGAGCCTGCCGAGGGTTGAGCCTCTTGGCTGAGCGCAAATATTCCAGGTTGCGGTGGTCAGTCAAAACTTGGAAAGGATGTCGAGCTCCCTCCAGCCAATGTCGCCATTCCTCCAAAGCGGCCTTCATTGCCAAGAGTTCGCGGTTGCCTACGTCGTAGTTCTGTTCCGCGGGCGAGAGTTTGTGAGAATAGAACGCGCAGGGGAACAGCTTGAGAGGATTGCCCTGGCGTTGAGAGAGGATGGCACCAATACCTGAGCTGGACGCGTCCACTTCTACTACGAATGGGAGGTCTGGGTTGGGATGGTGCAGAATGGGAGCTGAGGTAAAACGTTCTTTGAGCTGGTGGAATGCCCGGAATGCCTCGTTGGACCAGTGAAGCTTGGAGAGTCCCACCTTTACCATGGCGGTGAGAGGCGCGGCGACAGAACTGAAGTTCCTAATGAAGCGGCGGTAAAAGTTGGAAAATCCTAGGAATCTTTGCAGCTCCTTCACAGTGTTGGGTTGTGGCCAGTTTAGTACCGCCCACACCTTACTCTCGTCCATGGCCACCCCCTCTGGGCTGATGATGTACCCGAGAAATGCCACAGTGGTCAAGTGGAACTCGCACTTCTCTGCCTTGGCGTAAAGTTGATGCTCTGCCAGACGCTTTAACGTGGCTCTGACCTGGGTGATATGTTCTTCCAGTGAGTTGGAGTAAACCAGTATGTCGTCGATGTAGACGATTACACACTGATTGAGCATGTCTCGGAAGATGTCGTTGATGTAAGACTGAAAGACGGAGGGGCTATTAGACAGGCCGAAAGGCATCACCAAATATTCATAGTGGCCGTTTGTGGTGGAGAAGGCAGTCTTCCACTCGTCCCCCTCTCGGATGCGAATGAGGTTGTAAGCGCAGCGTAGGTCCAGCTTGGTGTAAATCTTGGCGGACCGTAGTTGTTCGAGGGCCGCGGGAATTAAAGGAAGTGGGTAGCGGAACTTTACGGTGACGTCGTTGAGTCCGTGGTAATCGATGCAAGAGCGCAGAGATTCGTCTTTCTTACCCACGAAGAAGAAGCCGGCTGAGGCTGGAGAGGTGGATGGCCGAATGAACCCCTTCGCGAGCTCCTCCTCTATGTAGGATCTCATAGTTTGGGATTCGGGTTCTGACAGGTGAAAGATGCGTCCCTTGGGCAGTGACATGCCGGGAATGAGCTCGATGGCGCAGTCGTGCGCGCGATGAGGCGGGAGCTGTGCTGCCTTGACCTTGCTGAAGGCTACGCTTAGATCAGCGTATTCAGAGGGTACCAGGGAGGAGGCGTGAGGAGCTGCCGAAATACTGGTGGAACCTGCCAAGATAGGCATGGGGGACTTTAGGCATTCCGTGAGGCAGTCATCGCTCCACTGTGTGATCTGATGATCCTGCCAGGAGATGTGTGGGTTGTGCTTGCGTAACCAGGGATGGCCGAGAACCACTGGGTTGTGGGGCGAGTGAATGATGAAAAAGCGTGTGGTTTCCGTGTGCAGTGCCCCCACCTGCAGAATCACGTCAGTGGTGGTGTAGCACACGTGACCGGTCCCCAGAGGGCGCCCGTCTAACGCCACCACTGCCAAGGGAGGAGTACAAGATATCAGAGGAATGTTAGCGCGTTTGCACAGTGACTCATCAATAAAGTTACCCGCCACCCCTGAGTCAATCATAGCATGAGTAGTAAGGTTAGCAGTAACGTGAGTGATTTGGACGGGGACTAAAAGACAAGAAGCAGTGAGAGTTGAGGTAGTTATTGGACTCACCCCGGATTGTGATGGGCGTCACGGGCAGTTAGCGCGTTGATGCCCCGCTTGACCGCAGTAGAGGCAGAGGTTGTGTGAAAGGCGGCATTCCTTTTCCTCCTGAGAGAGATGTGTCCGGCCGACCTGCATGGGTTCGGGTTCATCGTGGAATGAACGAGTCGGGGCTGCCGGTGCGGACCGCTGGGTTGGTCGCCTGGAGCGGATGAGATTGTTGATCCGTATGGCGAGAGTAATGAATTGATCGAGGGAGATACCTTCGTCACGACAGGCCAGTTCAGACTGAAGATCGGCACTCAGACCCTGTCGGACGTGGAGCTTGAGGGGGCTTTCTGGCCAGCCGGTCTGCGTAGCGACGGTGCGGAAGGAAAGCACGTAGTCCGCTGCCGTGCGAGTTCCCTGACGCTGGGCTAGCAGCTGTTCTCCCGGGCTCTTGCCGCTCTCGGGATGGTCAAAGACGGTGGTCAGGCTGCCCATGAAGGATTCGTAGGTCGACTGGGTGAAACCCTGGTTGGACCAGATCGCGTTAGCCCAATCCAAAGCTCTGCCCGTGAGCACGGAGCACACGAAGAGGATCTTACTCTCGTCGGTGGGGTAAAGTGCCGGTTGTTGAGGAACCCCTTGCACTTTGAGGGCGTGCCGTCAAACTTCTCGGGGTGTGCGAGCCGAGGGCCGGCGATCGGCTGGTAGTGAGAAGCGCCGTCGGCCGCTTGGCTGGCTTGAGGCACGGCGGGCGCCGGTGCTGGTTGGCGGAGAGCTTGTACAGCCCGCATAATTTCATCCACGGCGGACGTCAGGCGGCCGAGTTGGTGGTGCTGGGCTGATAGCTGACTTGCTTGGGCGGTGAGTTCTTCAGCCAGCATGATATCACCGCTGGATCGATGTTTGGCGAAGTCTTCTGTAACACAGACTCAGGTAAGTTGGGATCCATCAGCAGTTTCTTTATTGAACTCACAGAGATAAACAGGCAATGGTCAAGGCAGTGGGTAAGCAGGGCAATCGTAGACAGGCTGAGCACGTAGTGAGGCAGGCAGAACGTCAGGGCAGGCAGCAAGTGGCAATACGAAGAGACAGGCAAGAGTTTCAGGTAGGTAGGCAGCAATCAATCGTAGTCAGAGGGGTAAGCAAGGTCGTTAGGCAGAGAATGAATCAGATTTTAGTAGTAGAATGCTCAGTAGTGTAGCCGGAACAAACAAGACTTCGCAGTGACAATGTCACTGCGTGTAGCTTAAATAGAGGAAGCTGGAATGGAATCAGCTGTGACTTAATCAAGCCCAGTATGTGGGTGCACGGGTGATTAGAATTCAGGTGAGTCAGATCTCCGGTGGCCAATTGCGGAGGTGCTCTCGCCGGCGTTTGTGACAATACCATCCAGGCACTAACCAGGCTAAACATCTGAGCTTCAGTGGTAAACCAGTCGAGAGTTTTAGGGTGATGTGTTGCTGACAACATGAAAAATTCAAATGGAATACAGTGCTTTTTCTTCCAGTTACTGCCCATATTTCCACTCCTGACCACCCCATGGTTCAAACTCACTGAGAACAGGAATCCACTTTTATATGCAGTCAATCAAATCAGTTTTAAATGGAGTCACTATCTTTAGGCAAAGAGAGTATGTCCATGTTTAACCCACATGTACCAATTCAGAATACCATTGAAATTATGCAGTTTGGATCAATGTTTTTACTTTTTTGTCTCCACTTAATTTGATCTAGGAGCTATTTCACACTTCATGTGTTTGTTTCGCTACTTGCACGTGTCTTCCAGAAAATAGTTGGGCCCATTTGAACAGGATTTGTCGGGCTGGATGGAGTGTGCACCTCTAACTGGAGGTCCAGTAAAAACGGAACTGCTGGTAATAGCTAATGTAACAGACACAAAACCTTTGGAATGTCAGTCACTGGACACAGAATCCAAAGCTGGCATGTAATTGTACTGCAATACTCATCCAAGCACTTGGAAATTGTGGTTAGGGGAAACATTTATTAACTATCCCACAGACTAAGACCCACAAATCATTTTCATGATTTAACAGTTTTTGGTTTTTTTGGCCATTGAGGGAGACAATCAGTGCGATACCTCACAGAAAGAGTTCAGAAATACTCACCAGGGTCTCCATTGCGTCCTCTTCTTCCCCTTTTTCCTGGTGGACCTTGATAAGGTGAGAAAACATTACTTAAATACTGTTATTTCCATCAACATTGATTGAAACATAACATTTAAATCACCACTATATGCACATAGTAAAGGCTTTGTCCAAATATTGCCAAATAAACAGTCCTATTCAAAGGTCAAGAAACAAAATGGAATGATGGAAGTAAATGAGGGTATGTGTACCATCTACTTTCTTTACAATTTGTATAGTTCTTTAAGCATTTAATCAGTTCTTTTAAGTTTTCAGTTTTTCACCATGCCTTTCTCATAATAAGTTTATCCAACAGTGATTATGCTAAATTGTTAGAATGGAGCAATTGAATGCACATTTAAAATTAACATGTTATGGCAGAAAATCCTCTGTAGGCGCTAATTACTTTCAAATGGAACTTCTGAGAACTTAATTGAAGCACCCCAGAGGAGTAAATTAAAGAAATAATGAGCTGTCAAGATGACCATCAATTAGAATCATGCATTGCAAATGTTAGTAGGCTGATATTGTTAATATTTTTGTCTGAAATGCATTTTTTAATTTCGGTATTGTATTATTGCAGCACATGAATTTTCTCTACAGACTTGATGGTGGGCTTTATTTTTTCACTCTGGGTAGTACATAATGTACACAAACTATATAAATGGTTCAGGCCATACATTATGTTGTGAGAAACATATCAAAATTGAATTGTTTTTAACATGCCATCAAATTTTCAGCTTCTAAAGATTGTTTGAAAAAATTAACACTAACATGGGTACTTCCCTTATAAATCATCCAGTTGAGGATTTCATAAAGCATCAGCAACTCAGCTTTCACTGACTCACCCCAACATCAATTATTTGTGTTTAGCTTTTATCCATAACATGTAAATCACAACCTAGATATAGAAATTTATATGCATGGTATTTGAAAATCAAGATGTGAAAAGTCAATAGATGAAAGTAGTCATCCAGCTGCCTTCATCATTTCTGTTTTTAGGACCAATCAAAATTATACAACTTCATTTCCAATGCCTAAAACTCTTGAACATTGAACATTGAACAAAAATCAAGAACAGAATCTAAAGTCAATCACATTTAAAAACAAATCCATGATGTATGAGATCACACTGGTACTGGTATTTTAGGTAGAAATTATTTCTGTGGCTTTCCTATTCCATGTGCTTGAGCTACTCGAGTACATCCACAAAAAACATTTTCCACTGAAGCATTGTACAAAAAATTAAAGCGTACATGTGGTCTTAAAATGTTATGATTTTGCTAAAGAATGCATCTGGCATTCTATTTTGTAAAATTTTTGCTTTTAAGTCAGATTTGGTTAATGTAAGTGATCACTATAATTTATGTATTCCAAATGGCTTTCTGTGTTTTTCTTCTTTTTTCTTTTACAGATTTAAAAATTTCAAATAAATGCATAATGACACATGAACTTTGCTGAAGACTCAAAGCCAACTCAATAATCTCATCGCCAAAAAAAATAACTACTTGAACTGTTTCATGTTGTATGCTTGTAAAGAAAAACATTTAATAAAAATCCATATAACATGTTCAATCTCTAAAATATTGATAATAATCTGACCTACACTTGCTGAGAACTTCATTAGGAAGACCTGTACACTTACATATTGGTGTGATTATCTAATCAGTTGTGTGACAGCAGTGCAATGCATAAAATCAAACAGATACAGGTTGGGAGCTTCAGTTAATATTCACGTCAACCATCAGTATGGGGAAAATATTTGATCTCTCTGATTTCATCCCTGGCATGATTTTTGGTGACAGATGGGCTGATTTGATTATTTCTGTAACTGCTGATCTCCATTGATTATAATGCATAACAGTCTCTAGAATTTACTCAGAATGGTGCCAAAAAAAAAAACATCCAGTGAGCAGCAGTTCTGCAAACGGAACACCTTGTTGATGAGAGAGGTCAGCGGAGAATGGCCAGACTGGTTCGAGCTGACAGAAAGACTAAGGTAACTCAGATAACCAGTCTGTACTGAACAACTGTAGTGAGCAGAATAGCATCTCAGAATGCACAAGTCGAACCTTGGGGCGGATGGGCTACAACAGCAGAAGACCACGTCGGGCACTTTATTAGGACCATAGTATTCCTAATAAACTCTCAGTGAGTGTATAGCAGGGCTTCAATGGGTGCATTCGGTACCCATAGCCAAGTAAGCAGACAAGGCTTTAGTGATATTATTTGGGTAAAAGGGCTATTGCTAAATACTGTAGGGTGAATACAGGCAAAGTGGGGCACATGATAAACCCCAATGGCTTAGCCCATAATACAATACCATTTTAATTAGCTAAATGCCTCCACTACAGTATACAGATGTAAATTGAAGAAATATTTCATACAAAAACTTGAGTTTTCTTCCTTTGCCAGTTGTCCCACATTACCTGTTTCAACCCTAAATAAATATATCATGAAATATTCCGGTCCATTTTCCATTGTTTTCCTCTTTAATATAGGTATTGTAATGCACAAATCCTCTGGCTCCATCCTTTCAGGATGTGGACATGGTCCTATTTTTTATACTCTGTGTGTTTTATGTTGTTCTAAGTGACATCTTCATTGGCATCGAGTGAAGTGAGCTATGCAGTCTCAAAATGGAAGTTATTACAAAGTCATCACTGACTGATCTGTCCAAGAGATGGTGCTTTCCTCTGGGTATGAAACTACATGGGATGACAAAGATTATATCATCTGAACCATATCGGCTGCAATTTTCCTCCCATTAAGTGTCACTCACAAGGTCTTAATTTCAGAATAACCTTGAAATTATTCTTCTGTCAACTGTTATCACCAAAGCACAAAGCAAAATCTGAAGTTTGAAAACTCGGCATAGAAAATGACAGCATTTATATGCATACAGATCAACTTTGAACAAGGTCTCTGTGAAAATTAAACCATGACTAAAATGGAAAAGGTATTATTAGCATATCAGTTAACCTGACTGGGTTTTCATTAGGCAGTTTGTGGAATGATGATTTAGTTCTGGGATAGTTCACCCAAAACTTAAATACTCTCATCATTTACTCACCCTCATGCCATCCATGGTGTGTAGATATATAGAGCAACATTTCGCTCAATAGATATGACCAAAATCTGATATCAGATTATTATTTTTTTAAATCAGTAAAATGGTTTAATCTATTAAATAATCATATAGTTAATGCCAATTAATTAAATAATTTATAAATGAAAACCTCATGGTTACTGTTGTAACCTCCGTTCCCCGAGGGAAGGAACGAGACGTTGTGTCGAATGAAGTGACACAAGGGGTCTTCCTGGGACGCCAAATGTACCTCTGAACCTGAGAAAAAGCCAATGTCAAGTTGGCAGACAGAATATGCATGCCCCGACCCGGATATACAGGTATAAAGGGAAGTGGGGCAGCGAGTGCCAGTCAGGAAATTTGCACTGAGGAGCTGAAAATAAGGTACGGCCATTTACAGTGGTAGGTCTAGTGCTGTGGCAGGAGGGACACATATAAAAAAGCCACACACTGACCGTGTTACGTGAACTGTCGAGACAGGTGCAAGCAGGCTACTGCATGCAAGAGGCAACTGTGTCGGCTGTACGTAGCCCTCCCAACGCCCCCAAAGAGATGTCACATATAGACCTTAGGTTCCCCGCACCCCTGAGGGGGGAACAGGTGCTACATGACTAGCATGGAAGCAAGCCTGGCAGCCGTGGCCTTCTCTCTCTCAATATGTCTCTCACATAGGACGTGAAGAGGCTGGGGCTATCTTAACACTATGAAATGCGTCGGGGAAGGCGGTCTTTCCCGGTCCTATTCTTTAAGGGGGAAAAGACCCTGCAGAGGCCACATCCTGCCAAGTCTAGGGGGAGGTAACATGTGGCAAATACACCACAAGGGTTGTAAAGCCGTACGTGGGAAAAGGGTCTGGACACGAATTGCTCCACTGAATTCGCAGGCCAGAAGGCTACGGAGAAGAACATCCAGGGAGCGACACTTAGTGGCTAACCTGGGATAGAAGGCGCACTGAGTTCTACTGACTTGGACCTGACAAAACACGGGACGAGACCCCTGTTTTGAGAACCCTTAGATTGTAAAATCTGGCAAAGGTATTGGGTGTTGCCCAGCCCTCTGCTCTGCAGATGTCTGCTAAGGAGGTGCCATGGGCCAGTGCCTATGAGGACGCCACACTTCTCGTAGACTGTGCTCTCTTGATGGAGACTAACGCGATCAGGAGGGCCGTCTTCAGGGAGAGGGCCTTGAGCTCAACTGAATCAAGTGGCTCGAAGGGGGGTCTCTGAAGGCCCGAGAGGCCCACTGAGAAATTCCAGGGACTGAGCAGTCGCGGGGCCAGAGGCCAGGGAACTGTTGCGGAGCGAACATCTGACTGCATGGGTCGCCCGACTCAGGAGCGCTTTGGAGCTTTCCTGGTCCTGGAAGGGGTCCTGGAGACGGGGGGCGTATGCTGCCTGCGAGGTGCTCGACGCTGGGGCTAAGAGCTGGGCCCAGGTTGAGGCGGAGCTGGCTGTTGATTGGTCGCAGGCGGGGCGCACTGGTTGGGTGGCGCCGTGGCATGATGTGAGAAATCGCCTCCGTATGCTTCTTCACCGCCGAGAACTGCTGGGCAAAGTCGTCGACGGTGTTGCCAAAGAAGCCGAGCTGGGAGACGGGGGTGTTAAGAGGGGGTGTTAAGAAATCGTGACTTGTCAACGTCGCGCATTTCGACCATGTTCAGCCAGAGGTGGCGCTCCTGGACCACAAGGGTGGCCATCGCCCGCCCGAGTGCCTGCGCTGTGACCTTCGTGGCTCTGAGAGCGAGGTCAGTGGCAGAGCGCAGTTCCTGCAGCACGTCAGGGTCAGGACTACCCAGGTGCAGATATTTAAAGAGCAACATGCAGGTTGAATTTATAACTTTTTAATACTTTAAAACTAACTGAATTAATACTTTATATTGTCTGCAGAGGTCTTTTAAAAACACATATGTAGAAATTACTAATGAAATCTCATTTGATGTAGAGATTTTGATGAAAATGTGCTAGGCTCTGGAATATGCCTTTCCCGCTATCAACGCGTCATATGACGTAGGGCGAGGCAAACAAAAGAGCTCGCGGTCAGCTCTCATTGTGGGTGTTGATGTAGTTAGAGCAGTAGTGAGAGACAGAAAGTTTTAGAGAAGCCATAATGGTAAATTATTGTGTTTGTGCTGGTTGCACGAATTCCAGCCTGTCAGGACATCATGTCCATCATTTTCCTTCTAGAAAAAACAAGGCTTTTCGGTCTTGAGTGCGTTTTGTGCAGGTGAAGAGAGCAGACTTCACTGCCGCGTCTGTTACCACACACTCGGTCGTTTGTGGCGCACATTTCACTCCGGAGAATTATCAACCTGGAGATTTGTTGGAGTCTCGGATGGGATTTCGGAGTAAGGACCACGTGAGGCTGATTACTGATGCTGTTCCCTCGGTGCGCTCGATGGAATCAAGTCCACCGTCAAAGTGTACACCGGATTTTGGCGCGGGCTGGACTGGAGGACAAAGTGCTAACGTTAGCAGACATTCTGTGCAACGAAAACGAGGACTTAGCAGAGTAAGTCTTACTTTTAATAATTTTAACTCTTAATTTGCTCATAATTATAGGCCTGTGGGCCATCATAGGCATGTTCGTCCACACGGGAGAACTCGGTTTCTTCATTCGCATCCATTGTAACCTGAGCTTGAACTTGACCAGACTCCCTCGCCCATCGTCACTTCCGGTTAGTGCTTTATAGACGCGGAAGTTATTTTATCACAATTTATCTCAAAATATCGTTAATGGCTAAATATATATTACTCCAGTTCAGAAAATCTAGTTGTTTTATCATCAACATACACTATGCTATATAGGGGTGTCCAACCTGCATGTTGCTCTTTAAGTGCCTTGGCTCTTTTAGAGAAATCAAAACTCTTTTAGGAGGAGAACACTATTTTAACAGTGAAAAGCACTGTCGAAGCGCCCAGGGGTGTAGACTGCACAGCGTGCAGAGAGAGAGAACACCAGCTGGAAATACGCCGTATATCCAACAGCAATGCTTCTCGCTGACAGATGTGTGTGAAACAGTGGTGAACTTCAGCTTGCTGTTGCACAACCGTTCGGCTACGAAGAAAAATTCTGATTGGCACTCGCTGCCCCGCTTCCCTTTATACCCATATGTCCGGGGCTGGGCATGCAAATTCAACTTGACATTGGCCTTTTCTCAGGTTCAGAGGTACGTTTGGTTTCCCAGGAAGACCCCTTGTGTCACTTCATTCAACACAACGTCGAGTGAGTGACAGAAGGGGAACTACTACTTCTATAATTGGACAAATACAGTCAAAGAAAATAAAAAAATATTAAAAAATGACAATAATAATAAAACACTCAACCTTACCAAAAACCTTAAAAACCAACCTTACCAAAAACCTAAATATCACATTATGCCACATTTCTATCTGATATATTTTTAACCAATATTATAATTATTATAAACTTTCCCCAAGAAACTCAAGATTTTCTCAAAGAAATGTAACAAAGCAAATAATACATCATTTAAAAAATATAAAACGAAAATGTCCTCCTTTTCCTGTCTGTGGAGTATAAATATTGGGAAGCCTGTTGGACTCGAGTGCACTAACATGCTCCACAAATAGCATGTGCCACTTATAGCGTGTGCCACATTCACTTGAAATACATATATGCTCGTCAGATGAGAAGCATATTTAGCGCTTTTGAATGTCATTGAATTTGCTTGGGCAGCTGCACAAACTGTTTTCATAATTAATTCCGGAAAAACTTTCTTCAGTTCTCTCATTTTCACATGAATCCCTGCCCTAAAGATACATAAGCCCAAGTCATGAACATGAAAATTAACATATCACAATATACACGATATAGCAAAATCTCTATTGATTGAAAATGTATATCATTGCCACGATATATCATAATATCACCCAGCCCTACTCACAATGCCAGTACATTTACATATTTACATTTATGCATTTGGCAGACGCTTTTATCCAAAGCGACTTATAGTGCACTTATTACAGGGATAATCCCCCTGGAGCAACCTGGAGTTAAGTGCCTTGCTCAAGGACACAATGGTGGTGGCTGTGGGGATCGAACCACCAACCTTTAGTAAATGGGTACTAAAATGTTGAAGCTCCAAAAAACATAAAGGCATCATAAAAGTAATCCTTAAGGCTCCAGTGATTAATTCTATATTTTTAGAAGCAATATAAAAGTTGTGGGTGAAAAAGATATCAATATTTAAGTCCTTTTTTACTATCAATCTCCACTTTCACATTCGTATTCTTTTATTTTTGGTGATTCAATTCTTCCTGCATATCGCCAACTAATGGCCAGTGAGGAGAATTTATAGTAAAAAAATACTTAAATATTGATCTGTTTCTCACCCACACCTGTCTTCTGAAGATATAGATTTAACCACTGGAGTCGTATGGATTAAAACACTTGCATTGTATGAACCTACAGAGCTGAAATATTCCTCTAAAAACCTTTGATTGTGTTCAGCAGAAGAAAGAAAGTCATAAACATCTGGGATGGCATGAGGGTGTCACGTTCCTGTGTGTCTGCCCTATGTTCTCTGTTTCACCCATCACGTTTATGTCACATTCCTTGTGGTCCGTGTTTTCTGTTTCACTCAGCACGTCACATTCCATGTCACGTTTTCCTTGTTGTCCGCCCCGTGTTTCACTGTCTCTGTATAAACTACAATTCCCACAATTCCTGGCCTCTCTCGCTGCCTGCACTCTTCATTGTTCTCACCTGTGTCTCGTTTAGTCTTCATTGTGTTTGTGTATTTAAACCCTGGTTCTTTGTTCAGTGACTCGATTGTTGAATGTTTATGTCGTTTCATGGTCGCTGTTCCCGTTCCCTGATGTTCACTCTTGGTCTTCTTATTCCCTGGATGTTTATTCATGTTCGTTCTGCCCTTCGTGGATGTATCCCCAACCCGTGTAGCGTCTTGATGTTCGTCCGTGCTTTAGTTGTATTTTCCCATCGTGGACTGTTCTTTTGTGTTTGTTTATTTTATTCAGTTTGTTATTAAACCCGCTTTTGGATCCACACCCCTGTCTACCTTCTAACTTCCCATCATTACAGGTGTGTTAACTATCCCTTTAACGCCATATTGAAGAGTCTTGCATGACAAATACATAAGATAATTTTTTGGATTTGGCAAATGTCATGCTGAAAGCTAACTTCTGGAGTAGGATACTACATTTTTTTATGCTTATTGTAAATGTATAGCACAATATGCATACATGTGTGCTTAAAGCAATTTGATTGGAGATTTAAAACATGAAAAACTTTGATAAAGTATTGATAAAGGTGTGTTAAAGGTACACTTTGTGATATTTATTTTTTTATACCACACATAAATTGTCCCTAACTTGACAGATATCACAGAAATAGGTGTCATGAGATGACATGAGTCAACACAGAACGTTCTCTACTTTTTCAGACATGTGAAGGGTGAGGTTTTGGGGAAAAAAAGGTTGAAGGGACAGGAGTGGTCTAATCCAGCAATCGCTTACTACAGCACCTTTAAAGTCTAATGAGAAAATATGTCACTCAGAACACTGCTCCGAA
This sequence comes from Xyrauchen texanus, assembly GCF_025860055.1. Lineage (NCBI taxonomy): Eukaryota > Metazoa > Chordata > Actinopteri > Cypriniformes > Catostomidae > Xyrauchen > Xyrauchen texanus. The sequence goes on from NC_068277.1 coordinate 55,479,855, forward strand.
AGTATTTTCTTGAGGAAAAAGTACCTAAATCAATTATTTGACTGCCTGGAATAATGATCTGATCTGTTTAGAAGGCGTCTTTTTTATTATTTTCTTCACTACACTGGAACTAGGGAGGATAGCTGATCTCAGAAACCCTTGATGCTCTATGAAAACATAATGCTCCAATAAAAATATATCTTTGTATCCTGATTGTGTGACCCTTTTTTTTTTTACACTAGAGCTAATCTCTCAACCCCAGGTGACCACAGCCTTCAACAAAATGAAATCATTAAGCTCATATCTTAAATATAGTTTCTGTTGTTTATGTATGCGGTGCTCCAAGAGTTAGCTAGATACTGAAATTACAGTTCTTTAAAGTGCCTCTACTTTTCAGATTTAATGGCGTTTGGAAAATATTGAACCACAACAGTATATAAGACTCAATGGTACCTAAGAATTTTAAGTCACCATTATATCATTTTAGGCTTAACTAAGTCAGAGAGCATAACCCCACACCAGAGTGTAAGCTGTTTATTAGATACATTTCATAAAATTACTAAACTTTGTTTATTTTAAAGTGAAATTAATAAAAATGAAAGAGTCAGGGATATTTTGACATTTCATATGCTTCATAATTGGTAATTATGGAGCTTTCGAGAGAGAGAGCGAGAGAGAGAATCACTTTGTGGGGACCAAATGTCCCCATAAGGATAGTAAAACCCGAAATGTTTGACCTTGTGGGGACATTTTGTCGGTCTCCATGAGGAAAACAGCTTATAAATCATACTAAATTATGTTTTTTGAAAAGGTAAAAATGCAGAAAGTTTTCTGTGAGGTTTAGGGGTAGAGTTGGGTTTAGGGGATAGAATATAAAGTTTGTACAGTATAAAAACCATTATGTCTATGGAAAGTCCCCATAAAACATGGAAACACAATGTGTGTGTGTGTGTAAAAAAATGTATACATAACAATCTAATAATTTATGGGTGGGGGATTGAATGGAGGGTCTGGCCTAGGGTGCCAAATAGGGTATGATCTGCACTGAAAATGAGGGTGAGTAAATTAATGAGACAGAATTTTCATTTTTGGCTAAAGTATGCCTAAAAATGGCCAACACTAGTCTATAAGAGGTGAAAAAGAAGCTGATGAGACATTAATAGAAGATTTTTCCCTGAGATAATGTTTCCACACTTAATCTGTGTTTTCCACTTTTTGTTATTCATACTTCATTTAAGATGCTTAATGTACAATTGGAGGCATAACCCAGCAAAGCATGAGAGCTGCGCAGTGGGGATTCTCTTTTTGGGTTTAGCACTCCATTCATTTCCCTGACAGCTCTCCAGTAGCATGTTCATCATTTCAGCATAATTAACACCACTTAAATTGTATTAGGAATTAAAAATGCATTCCTCCCTTTAAACTGATGAAAGAAGCTCAAAGAGCTCATTTCTACCATTGAGCTCGCCACAGATATGGCACATTACCTTCTCCCTCAGGTTTCTAGCTTTTGCCTTAATGCATCAATGAAATTATACTTTGCTCAACAAATCAAATCCTCATAATGTACTCAAGGAAAAGGATATCAGTGCATGTACAGTGGCCACAATAATGATTTAAATATGTACTTAAAAATGTATGAATGAAAAATATTATTAGTTCAGTTTCAAATGATAAGACAATAGGTAAAGTATATTGTTCAAAAATAGGAAAAAAGTATTGGTGCATTTTTTGGTTGTCAAACATAGTGGAATGAACTACACCTGTGGGTACTCTTCTAGGACACCTATGTGAACTAAAACATCCACTACAAATCATCTGACTCCAGTTAAGTCATTGCAAAATTGTTAGGTCTAGCATCATTTGTTTGTAGAGGTAACTCAGGTTGATATTTTGTATTTAATGCAATTGATTCATACATTTTAATGTGTGACTTTGTAACAAATAAGGCTGGTATCCCTTCAGCCATCCCCCAGAGGGAGCCCTCTCTCGAATACTGACACTGAACCGTTTTCTTCTATGGTTAACTCCTGTTTGACCCATATATAAAGCCATGCTTCATCATTGTTACTTTGTAAGTATTACCAGTTTCACAGCCTTACCAAGTGTTTATCCATTGTCTGTTATCATTGCCTTTTTGGATTACCAATTTCTGGATAACAGTTTGCACTGTTTGCCTGGTTGGACTGCTTGTGTTTCGTCTACTTTGCCTGCTTAATCAACTAAGTCTCTGTCTAGTGTTTTGGATTTATCTGCTGTGTTTAATAAACATTCTGCATATGGATTCTACCTCAGCCTCCATGTCGAGTTCCTCACAGAATACTTCGCTACTAATGAATCCAGCAACTGCACAACCTAAGAGCTGCAAATAAGAGCCTCACCCAATACATCCACGCTCTTCCACTCAAGCATAAGATTTGCGCTTCCTGATAAGTTTGATGGCTCACCTGAGAAGTTTAAAGGCTTTCTATGTAAATGTAAAATATATTTCTCCAATCAACCGGAGTCTTTCAGCCTTGATTCAAATAAATGCACATTTTGAATGACGTTACTTACCAGTAAAGCTTTAGACTGGGCCTCTGCTGTTTAGGAAAGTGATGGACAACTACAAACTTCATTTGATTACTTTGCCTCCCAAATCCAGGAAGATTTTGAATACCCTGAGGGAGTTAAATATGTCTCTGTTCAACTGCTGCATTTATGACCGGGTTCACGTTCTGCTGCTGACTTCGCCATACACTTCAAGACATTAGTGACTCAAAGTGGATTGAATGAGTTCGCTCTCCAAGACTATTTTCAGAGAGGGACTGAACTATATTCTACAGGTCGAACTCGCATGCAAGGGTGAAAACTAATTAATTTAACTAACCTGAATTAATTTAATTGCTTGTAAAGATTGATAATCTCCTACGCAACTCACAGCGTTCAAAGTCAAGCTTCAAGTCACAAAATTCAGTCCATCCATGCATGTCCCGAAGCTCTTGAACCAATGCAAATCTCCTTTGCTAGACTTTCTCATGAAGAACGCAATCATCGCCACAATGAGGGACTATTACTAATGTGGTGGAAGTAGTCATCAAAACTCTGAATTCCCTAACAAGGTCAAGAAATCTCACTACACAAGAGCAAACGGGAGTACCAAGAATCTTTCATCTCCCATATATCACAGTTTTTCTCATCCCCTTGAACTCTCTTTTGAAGACAAAATCAAACATATTTCTGCATTAGTGGATTCAGGGGCTGCAGTGAATCTGATTAATCAAGATCTTATTCATGAACTCCATATCCCTGCAATACCTTGCAAATACCTTTTGTGGCTCACTGAAGATTGTATCTATACAATCAAGTGAGAAACCTACATGGAAGTAATCGTGCTTTATTTACAGTACATGTGTTATGGCTCCTCACACAAGCAAGCAATGCCAAGAGAGGTCCTTTTCATGGCTTTAGGAGATCAATGCGTTTCTTCTTTGGCAGAACAAAGGGCAAAGATAATTGAAACTATTCCAAACATGCAGTGCAGCATAATTATCTTCCCTACAGTGCATGCTGTGGTCCAACTGGAAACAGAGTGCTGTCTCCACTGGTGAAGGTCGGTAATGAGCTAATCAATAGCCAAACTGTTGCATCACAGTTCAAGCTGAAATGGCTCAGCAGAGAGACTTGCTGTCTCTATTGGAACAATCTTTAAGCTTTGAATAGACTTCTTGGCTTGGAAATGTGGTTGTAAAATCCAAATATCTGATAGTTTTGAACATATCACAAAGAGTCCAAAAATTTTTCCAACCTAGTCTCATTGAATGAATGTTATTATAACAAATTTTTTTGCAAACGCAAAAAAGGGTTTTACATGCCTCGATTACATTGTTTTGCTGCAGTTTCCTGTTGAAATTGACACTATAAGTGTTACAACAATGTTGTTTTATTTACATGCAAAGCATGAGTACAATGGCTGTTTATGGATTTATAAACGCTTATCCTTCGTTCTTTCACTAATACAGTGCTATGTTATAATATCGAAACACTTTCTCCAACCTATTTGAAAATGTATAAATTTTTACTTGTATTACAGACCCACCTATATTTCCACACTTATGTTTCCACTCCAATGTGTTTAGCTTGCTTTTTGGACTTTGGACCAAGGCTTGAGCCCAGTCAAGGATGCCTTCTCACAAGTGAGATGAAAGTGCCATAGAAAATGTGCTTTTCATCTAAAACGGCTCCTAAAACACTATCGGACATTTCACTCACTTTGGTGCCCCCAGTTGGAAAATTCAGTTTGAAACTGCAGCCAAACGTGTAATACCGCATGTAATTTTGGTTTGCAAAAATATGGCCATGGTCATGAAAGTTTCATGAGATCAGGCAGATTTTTTCCGCTCCATTTTGATTTGTCTTTTTATTTTTAAAGGCAAAATAAAACACTATACGCAACCTATTGTACTTCCATAATCTGATGTGTTTCCAAATGAAACAGGATACTGAATGAGAAAAAAAAGTATGGAGGGACTTTATTTTATCCATCAAGAATTGATTGGATCACAGCCAAAACCCATGTGGCAACATTATTGCAAAATGATACTACACTTATAGTCGAGTTGAAAATCAACAAAACCAACCTCCCTACCCTAAACATTAATCAAAAACCTAACTGATAGTGTCATAAAAATCAAATGTGACATGAAAAACATCTCGGGTTACATGTGTAACCCTTGTTCCCTGAAAAAAGTGGAACGAGATGCTGCGCTTTGCTAAGCGCTTTTGGGAACAATCCTGCATTGTGACCAACACGTCAATGAACACTGACCGGAATTTATAGCCTCGGCTGGTGAGATCATTAGATGCACCTGTGGCCAGGCTATAAATAGACGCGTCACCAGGGTGTCGTCAGATATCTTTTTCTGAACAGCAGTCCTGGGACATTCCAGTGTGGCAAAGAAGCGCAGCATCATGAGCTTGAGATGTCGACTCAAGGACGTAAGAGTCCGGAGTAGCAAAAACATCTAACCCACAAAGTTCGATGAGCGTGTGCGGAGAGGACCAGCCTGCCACATCACAAACTTGTTCAGGCATGAGCCTGCCATAAAAACTTATGAATGTGTGTGGAGAGGACCAGCCTGCCGCATCACAAACATGCTGCAGAGGGACTCCTCTAGCCAAGGCTTTAGAGGAGGTGATCCCTCTGGTGGAGTGAGCCCTGACACCTACTGGCGAAGCCTCTTAGGCCAGGGCAATAGCATCCCTCACCCAACGTGACATAGTCTGCTTGGTAGCGGCCTCCCCCTGTTGCGGCCCCCATAGCAGACAAATAATTGCCCTGACTTACGCCACTGGCTAGTGCGGTGGACATAAGTCTGAAGGGCACGGACTGGGCAGAGTCCGTGAAGTCTTTCCTGCTCCGGCATTAAAAACGGCGGAGTAGAGGATGCCTCCCCAAAGGCACCCCGTCCATCAAGGCATGGCAAGCCGAAATGGCGGCCACATAAACCCTGAGAGTAGCGGGGCATATGCCTGCTGACAGTTTTTCCTGCAGAAAGTCCAGAACTGAAACAATTTGGCAGTTAACTGGATCTGCACCATGTGAACTGCACCACTTTTCAAAGACACCCCCATTTATTGGTGTATATTCTTCTGGTAGAGGGTGCCCTAGCACTAAGAATGGTCTCGATAACCTCAGGTGACAGCCCTGTGTCCCTCAGTTTGTACCCTTCAGGGGCCAAACATGAAGTTTCCACAATTCGGGGCGGGGATGAAATATCGTCCCCTGCGCCTTAGACAGAAGGTCCCTCCTGTCCGGAATCGCCCAAGGCGAGCCGTCGAGGAGAGATTAGCTTCGAGAACCATACCCTGTTCGGCCAGCACGGCGCTATCAGTAAGAGGCAAGACCCTTGCTGGCGAACTCTGGCCAAGACTCCCGGGAGCAGAGAAACCGGGGGAAACGCATACAGACGCATTCAGGGCCATGTATGCGCCATCATGCCCAGACCCAGGGGGGCTGGGTGACTCAGGGAGAAGTAGAGGAGACATTACGCTGTTCATAGAGGTGAAGAGGTCCTCTTCTACCCTGTAAAATCTCACCCAGATTTGTTCCACTACCTAGGGGTGGAGTTTCCACTCACCCGTCGGTATTTTCTGTCTGGACAGTAAATCTGCTCCCACATATGGGCAACCAGGGATATAAACTGCCCTGAGTGACAGGGGCTTTCCCTGGGCCCCAAAGAGAATCCGACGTGCCAGAAATTTAGCTGACGTGAATGTGGACCTCCTTGATGGTTTATGTAAGAGACTACCGCTGTATTGCCCACCCGCACCAAGACATGGTAGCCTCTGGAGGAAGTATTTCAGTGCCAGAAATACCGCCTTCAACTCAAGACAGTTACTGTGACAACCGAGCTGATGACCCTCCCATCCCCTTGAGCTGGACGACCACTTAAGACCACTATCCAGCCCTTCAGGGAGGCGTCTGTCGTTAGCAGCCTGCGACGACGAGACTCACCTAGAGTGGGACCCAAGGTAAGAAACCGGGGTCTGAACCACATAGCAAGGGAACGAAACACGCGGAACATAACCCTTATTAGCCCTAGGGGACTGGCCCTTGGATGAAATCCCCTGGCTTTTAGCCACAGCTGAAACGGTCTCATATGGAGCAGGACCAAAGGGATCACCATGGACACCATGATACCTAGTATTAGTTGATACTGGTGAACAGTGCAACCTTGACCTAGCCTGAGTTTGCTCAGGGTGTTCTGAATGGACGTGATACGAGCGGGAAACAACTGTGCCCACATCATGATCGAATTCCATATAACCCCCAGATAGGTTATTCCCCGGGAGAGAACGCTCTTTGACGTTGAGTCTCAGACCCGGAGAAACCAGATGAGCTAAGACAATATCCCTGTGCTGAACTGCCAGTTCTTGGAGCTGCGCTAAGATCAGCCAGTCGTCTATGTAATTCAGAATGCGGATGCCCTGGAGTTGCGAAAGAGCCAGTGCTGCATCCATGCATTTTGTGAATGTGTGGGGTGATAGGGTTAGGCCGAATGGAAGAACCCGATACTGGAAGGCTTCATCCCCAAAAGCGAACCGTAGGAACTTCCTGTGCTGTGGCAGAATTTGAATATGGAAATATGCGTCCATGAGTTCGATCGTGATCAGCCAATCGTAATGTTGGATCTGACAGATGACCGTCTTGACAGTTAGTATCTTGAACTTGAACACCCTGACCTATTGGCTCAAGCCTCGGACGCAAACCCCCCCCCACCCCCTTCTTTGGGACCAGGAAGTATCTGCTGTAATAGCCTGACTCTTTCTCTGGAAGGGGAACACGTTCATGGCCCCTTTGACCAAGAGATTTTGCAGGCCTTTCCACAGTAGACATGTCTGCTCCGGTTTCACGGTAGTGGGAACAACGCCGTTGAAACGCGGAGGACGGCGAGCGAATTGAATTCTGTAGCCTCTTTCTACTGTGTCCAGAACCCACATAGAAATGCCTGGCAGAAGTTTCCACGCTGCCAGGTTCTCTGATAGGGGTATCAATTTCGACACTTCCTGTTGTGAGGGTATGTCGAGTGTTCTGCGTCCTGGATAAAGGCAGGAAGCAACGGTACACCCAACTCTTTGTTGGAAGCCTCTGTCACCAGAAACACCAAAGGCGGCGGGAGTGAAGAGGTTTCACGAGTGTATCGGGAGGGCCGAAGTGGATGGTACACGCGCCACGTCCCGGGAGGAACTACCCCCAGGCTGGGTACAAGACTGTCAGGGTTTCTTTCTTTTAGAAATCATGACACTGAGGTCCTGCTTTGGGGGCTGCTGAGGGCGATGAGCCTGTCCCCAGTTTTTACGAGGGGGAGCACGACTCGCCACGCTCTGCCTAGGAGAGTCGGGGCGGGACTGGGTGGCCCGCCTCGTGGCTTCCTCATGGCTTTTTGCCTCCTGGAATCTGGAGATTACCATATTCATGGCGTCTCCGAAGAGACCGGAAGGCGAAATCGGGACATCGAGTGGGAAAACTCTGTCCTTATCCTTGATGCTCGAAAGGTTAAGCTATAAATGCCTCTCCATGCTGACTAAAGCGGACATAGACTGACCAATGGCACGGGCTGTCTGCTTGGTCGCACGGAGAGATAAATCTGTGGCCCGACGAAGTTCAGAAAAGGCTTCTTCGTTGAGCGTTGCACCCGCACTCAGGTCTATCAGTAGGTCAGCCTGGTACGCCTGTAACACGGCCATGGTGTGCAGCGCAGCACCAGCCTGACCTGCCACTTGATAAGCCCTCCCCACTAGCATGGAGGTAGTCATGCATGGCTTAGTGGGGAGAGTGGGTTTCTTGAGTGATGATGTGTGATATAGCCCGCAAGCGTCTCTTCAACCGGCAGCATCATTGAATACCCCCATGTCTCAGCACCCACGATAGTAGAGTATAAAGACGTCGAGGTTACGTGAACACTGGAAGTATATGGGTTCCTTCATGAGTGAGAAAGCTCGTCATGGAGGTCATCAAAGAAAGGAAGGGACTAATATAGCGTTCCCTTTTTTTTATTTTTTTTTCAATTACTATTATATATATATTTATTTTTGGCCACCAGACAGAAATCTGTCTTATAGTTTGGGGGGGGGGGGGTCTCTTGTTCGCGTTGCCAGTCTAGCTGTAGTCTGGCCACAGCCCGAGTAACCACCTTGAGTAATTTCTCAGCCGCTTTATTATTATGCGTGAAATGTATAGAGGTTCAGCACCCCCCCCTCGTGAAACGAAGAGGTGCCGAGGCGCGCTTCAGCTTACGAGAAGGATCAGCTGGATCTGGGGAGAGAGCAAGCGATAGGGACGGACCCGTCTCTCGCTCCTCAGCCAGATATATGCGAGAGCCCCACGATGAAAGAGTGGGCACTGACCCCCCGGAAGTAAGCTATATATATATATATATATATATATATTAGAAAGAGGGAAAGGAGAAAAGGTTCACTGCACATTGCCTAACAAATTCTAAATCCTAGCAGAGGAAAGAAAGTTTCTGACAGGCTTGTGAGACACACAGCACAGTATGCTCTGATGAAAATCTATTTATAGCCTGGCCACAGGTGCATCTAATGATCTCACCAGCCAAGGCTATAAATTCCGGTTAATGTTCATTGACGTGTTACACACATATTCACAGCTGGTCACAATGCAGGATTGTTCCCAAGAGCGCTTAGCAAAGCGCAGCATCATAGTGAAGCTTTTTGTAAAGGGAACGCAATAGCTGAAGTAACCACATCATTCTGTGGTGCTTCTATGACACTTTCCGTCTATGGATCGACACTGTAGGACTCATACCCCATTGCACAGGAAGAAGCTTGTAAGTGTAGTTCACTATGTGATGCAAACATTAAAATGTATTGCCTACGAATTTGTGCACTATATTTAAAATGTTTCAATGTCATAAGATAGTATTGTGTGAGAAACGGTCCAAAAATACATGTTTATGAACTGATAATCTCAGTTCATAAAGTTATTATACAAAAGTAATTATTGTTGTAGCTTCTCTAATGTTCACATTATTTAGAATGAGGCACATATTTCAAAAATGTAGGTATATTAACGTGATTCTGTGAGACCAGGTTGCGCATGAAACCAGGTGGTTGGAGGGGAGGTGTTTAAAAATTACGAGAAATTTGTGACCTCAGATGAAAGGTAATGATTCAGAGGAGTAGTCCAGAAAGAATACCAGAAATAAATGCATAGCACAACCAAAAATGTGCATCAAGGATGCAAGTAGGGTCAATTTTGATTGCACTCCAAAGTGAAAGCGTGACTGGATTTGAGCTAATAAAGTCTTCATTGTCAGACACTTCTCAAGACTAATTCCTTACCATGTTTGCAAGCCTCAAATCTAAAATGGAATGATAGACAATTGGTGAGACAGGTGGCCAAACAGACATAGTAGCACAGGTTTACTGAAGACCGCCAAAGTAGCTGCCTACTTGTCTTTACCAAGGCAACAGCTGCCTGTGGATAGTGAAGGTTGCGTGTAAATTTGTATGTAGACTATATGTTTGGGTATATCATATTGTGTAGTCTGCTCCAACAGACAGTTCAAGGCCTGGGAAAATGTTTCTAAGCATTCCTAAATGTTGTCATTAAAGATGGTAAATAGAACATGCTGTACAACAGAAGGATTAAGTGCTGCCTGTTTGATTTTTCAAATGCATTTGAAGAAATCCAGTCCAACATTGTAAGGTGCCCATGTGGAAAGAGAGATAGCGTTTGTAAGCTATGACTCTTGGCTGACTTTATGCACTCTCATTAACACTACAGAGACACATGTGGATTTGTGACGTCTGATGTCAGTACAACATTGATTCAGGCCACCGTAAACATCACACACCCGTATTTACATACACATTAAAATGACATCAGTGGAAAGAATTCCAGTTCATTAAGGAAATGCCACAAAGCAGTTAACAAACACATGCATATGAGATGATGTAGTAAGAAAAAACAAAGATGTGAAGGACTTAAACTGACGTCGACTCAACAAGTGCTTCCTATGAGACACTTTAAGAATTCCAAGATTAGCTGTCAGCCACCTGCTTACAAAATGTCCCTGGACGCCTTCCAGTTCAGCAAGGCATGAAGAGTGCTGTCTTTAGAGGTGCAATTATCACATATCCTTGTGCTTGATTATGGCCATCACTTCAGTGTGACCTTGTAAATAATATGAGATGGTTAGCCCTCATGGTGCGGATTTAGGGGTGTAATCATTTCACATTTTATATCATGGCAAGCTTAGTCTGGTGGCCAGGTAGTATGGATAGCAGAAGCTCAATGACAAGCCCTTAGCCTCAGTGCCCTGGTTTGTACATTCTAGTATAACTCAAACACAATGTTACATAATTGATTTCTTGTTGACATACAGTAAGACTACTAAACCATAATATCAGCTGCAGAGGAATTAATGGATGTGATTTGATCCTAGTAAAGGAATGCTGATGCATTGCGACACATGCATTGTGGCACAAATTACATGTTAACTTGAGTTTATAATAAGGGGTATTGTACAGTATAGCACTGAACAGTGACTAAAATAAAACACAATCAAATGTTTCAATCCACCCATTGGCAGACCTAGCATTTTTTTGGTATTTTAGGAGGGTCCAGATGAGAAAGTCTGGCAGGTGTAATGCCAAAAAAATGGAAAATGCTTATATCAAACAGCTACAAAGAGAAATATTATGGAAAATGGCACATCTGACATAGAACCCTGCATTTTAGTCCGAGTCCGATGGCGCCCTGACTTATTCATTCACCTAGGGCCGTTCTTTGGGCCAATTTTCACATCATAGTTCACACTCGGGCTGGGCATCGGGCCTGTGTTAGGCTGCTCCTCCTTTTTATATTTTAGATGGTCATTAATTAAAAGAAACTAGGAGAAATTGATGCTGGTAAAAAACATAGAAAGACGTTGTATAACCTATCACACTGACACACATGACACAGTCTGTAGGACACACGCACATAGTATTCCCACGGCCCATCATTCACCTCACTTGCAATGGAGAACATGAAGAGAAAAATTGCCAGTGGCCTCTAATGTATTCATCATAGCCTCCTTGGCCTAATTAATAATTACGATTCATGCAGCGGTGGGCACGGATGTGCCTGCACCTGTTGCTGCGGGCCACGCAGCAAAGAAGAGAGCGCTGGCCGAGTTTGAGGAAGAGTGGGAAAACATTGTGAAGCAGGAGGAGGATAACGATGAAGTACAGCATTACCTGCGCCTCAATCACAACATGGAAGGTGATGGAATAGATGTGCTGCCCTGGTGGAAACAACATGAGACCATGTTACCATGACTGTCAAGACTGGTTCGCACTATGTTTAGTGCCCCCACTAGCAGCAATGGCAGCGAGCTTGCCAATAGCGCAGCTGGAAGGGTTTTAGAAGAAAGCAGGACTGGATTGAAATCTTCCACTGTGGATGCTGTGCTTTTATCTCCACGATGCTCTGTAAGAGACTGTTCTTCTGGCTGTAGCCATGTTAAGACCAGGAGGCTGTCTTTATTTTCATTCATGTAAGTGTTGGAAACCATTATAAATATAGTCTTGACCCGCTGCCATTCCAGCGCAGGCGAGGGCGTCCCCCTGAAGCTCTGAAACGCCAGGCTGCTCCGCCTCAACCTGGGCCCAGCTCTCAGCCCCAGCGTCGAGCGCCCCACAGGAAGTGCATGCCCCCCATCTCTCTGACATCTTCAAGGACCAGGAAGGCTCCCAAGCACTCCTGAGATGGACGACGCTGGTTTACTCCGGAGCTGGTAAACAGAACACTCCATCCCTTGGTGGGTCAGGGAGGAGAATCCTTATTTCCTTTGCCGTACCTCCTTGCCTCGACACCGACACTTCCTATGGTTTGCGTTTGAAAGCATCAGTACCAGTATCAGTACAAGGTCCTCCCCTTCAGCCTGTCCCTGTCCCCTTGCATCTTCACGAAGGTCGCAGAGTAAGCCCTTGCCCCGCAAGGGAAGTGGGCATCCACATACTCAGTTACCTTGATGACTGGCTCATCCTAGCCCTCTCGAGAGTCACTGTGTGACTACAGGGACCAGGCGCTCAGGCACCTCAGCCGTCTAGGGCTTCAGGTCAACTGGAAAAAGAGCATGCTCGGCCCGGTTAATAGCTTCTCTTTTCTCGGCATGGAGTTAGTCTCAATGACAGCGCGCCTCACTAAGGGCACGCCGCTGCCGGCTCCTGGACGGGGCCCTGGCTGGGTTGGCACATCAACTGCCTAGAGTTGCTGGCTCTAATCCTTGCCCTGCGGAGGTTTCTCCCACTACTTTGGGGCAAGCACATCTTGATTCGCTCTGACAGCACCACCACGATAGCAAGCATAAATCGCCAAGGCAGCGTGCGCTCTCGTCACATGTCGCAACTTGCCTGCCATATCCTCCTTTGGAACCAGCAGCAACTCAGTCATTGCGCGCCACTCATATGGCCACTCAATGGCAACACAGCAGCGGACGCGCTGTCACGACAGGGCATGCTCAGCGGAGAGTGGACGGCCCTCCTGATCGTGCTCTCCTCCATCCAAGAGGGTTGGGGACCTGCAAGAGTTCTCTGTCAGCGACACTTTCCTGGAGTTCAGTCCGGCAGACACCCATGTCATCCTAAGACCTCGACCGGTCTAAGTGCCCAAGGTTCCTACTACTCCCTTCAAGGACCAGGTAGTGAACCTGCAAGCGCTGCCCCAGGAGGAGGTAGACCCAGCCTTTTCGTTGCTGTGTCCAGTGCATGCTTTGCATACCTAGATGGACCGCATGCAGAGCTTTAGATGTTCTGAGCAGCTCTTTGTCTGCTTTGGTGGACAGCGGGTCATTGACACCATCGGTTTGGCCTATCACACCCAGGCCGTGCACGCCCCCTTGCCTGTTTGAGCACAGTCGACGAGAAGTGTGGCATCTTCGTGGGCTCTGGCCAACGGCACCTACCTAGCAGACATCTGCAGAGCAGTGGGCAGGGCATCACCGATTTTTCAATCTCCGGTTTGAGTTGGTCTCGTCCCATGTTCTCTCAGCACTCATCGGAGGATTTCCCTGACCAGACCCACTACTGATACTAATTACTCTGTACTGGAATAGGTGCTCCACAGGATGGGCCTTCGTGAATTAATCCCCTTGTGTGTATTTTCCACAGTACAGTCCCCTTACTGGCGGACCCATGTCTTCCATGGGCAGTCCCCACTGCCCCTCGGTCGCCATGTTTATAGCAACTCCTTCCTCGAAGCAGGTAGGTTCTACCACCACACCATTTACACATGTGGCCTAAAAACCCATGTGACTTATTTTGCCACACTTTACCTCCCCCCAGCCTGGGCAGGTGTTGGTTTCCACAGGGTCTTTTCCCCCTTAAAGAATAGTAGTTGGAAAAGAACACCTTCCTTGATGCGTATTATAGCGTTAAAATGGCCCCAGCTGCTTTAACTCAATGCGAGAAACATAAAGAGAGAAAAGGCGTGGCTGGCGTGGCCTGCTCCTATGCTTGGCACGTTGTTTTGTTCCCCCCCCCTCAGGGATGTCGGGAACCTAAAGTTTATGGGGCATTCGGGAAGGGTAGGTCCAGTTTGACGCAGCCTGTTGCTTTGGCATGCAACTGCCTGCCTGCACCTTTGTCAGCAGCTCATGTACATGGTTCAGCACATGGCGTGTTTGAATAGCAACCCCTAGTGTCGCTTCATTCGACACAACGTTGAGTGAGCGACAGATGGGGAACGTCTAGGTTACTGTTGTAACCTCCATTCCCTGATGGAGGGAACGAGATGCTGTGTTCCCCCATCCACAACGCTGAACTGTGCCAACCTTATTCTTGGCTCCTCAGTGCAAAACCTGAATGAACTTATGCACGATTCCCTCCTTTTATACCTGTATGTCTGTGGGAGGGACATGCAAATTCTATCTGCCAAATTCTCATTGGTCTTTTCTCAAGTTCAGAGGTAACCGAGGCCTTCAAGAAAGTCCCCAAGTATCACTTCATTTGACAATGCCTCGTTCCCTCCATCATCCCTCCTAGACGTTTTTGAGGTAAGGTAAGATAACTTGCACGTTTTTTTAATTTTGTTTTATTTGTTTAGATTGTATAACCCATTCGTTCGTTTTTCCACACGCCGTTGTGAGCAGCAGAACAGCTTGTCCGTTTTTACCATGGTAGTGATAATAAACATTTAAACGAACATTGTGTGATATGCTTGAACTGTTTTTATATCTATGTCTATGTATCTTTTATTGCAAGTCAAGTGTTGATTTGAGAGGCTAAATAGATCAAACATGATCCACTCACTGTTGCCGCTGGCCACTTGGTCGTCACTTTAAAAATTTAAACTTTAAGTTGACAAACAAAAAATGCTCCCAAGCATTTTTCTAAAATAACTTAATAAAGAAACAAAAAGAAATATAACTTATTTGCCATTAAAAACAAAACTAAACTAATGGCTGAAAAAGTAGAAAAAAATAAAATAAAAATCACGGGCTCCAGTCGGACTCGGGCAAAGAATTCTGATAAGCTGTCGGACCAGGGCCGGGCTAGGGCCTAGATTTGAGGCCCGTACAGGGCTTTAATCTGATATATTTATTTATTTACCAAAAGCATTTTTTTTTTTTTTTTTATTATTATAAAATTAATAACATCACTATTGGCGATACACTGATGTATTGGCCAATAAAAACAATTATCTGAAATGGTGAACACTGAAACTGTTGATAATCAGAGCCAATTATGTCCTGTAAAAAAGGGGTGGGGAAACGCGTTAGATAATTACTTTGTGTCAAATTAAATGCCTCTTGTGTGAAATAACTTTGAATTTTGTGACAATGACGGAGTTGCAAATTGGATGTTTTGCACTGCTAGAATTTCACAAGGTGGTACTACCGGTAAAATTTTAACACTACTAATTTGACTATTCACCTTAAAGCTCAACACAGCAAGGAATGTGGTGAGTTTGTTAAAGCTAAAGTGAAGGCTGCTTCAGCTAAAGGGAGAGAAGCTTCATCCTTCAGAATTCTGTTAATGTGAGATAAAATATTCCAAAAATGAAGAATTTAATAAAGAATTAATAATGTAATATTTCTTTCAAAGGTTAAAAAAAAGACATGCAGATCCACCAAACTATCGGATATTGTTCTACATAACTGGACACTGGTATCGGCACACACATTTTATATCTGTGAATATCATATCACTATATACTCCAAAGCCAAGTGAAGCGCCACTATAACATGCACCCTAAGCATTTGTTATGTTGTCCAACTAAAATCTAAGTGTTTAAAACTTCAAATAGTGTCCCTCATTTACAATGAACATCAGGTTGAACAAAGCTTTCACATTCTGAATAATTAATATTGCCAAATTTCCAGCAATTACACTCTTTACCACAGGAGCAAATTAAATGATCCAAAACAACCCATTCTAGTGTCTAGTTTACATTAAGAATTCAACACCCTCTTTCAGCCACTCTGGTCAGCACGCATAGACTGGCAGACTTGGAGAATGGGGCCCACTCATAATAATTACCACAAACAACACATGGGGAATAAAAGCTGAGCCGACTCATCATATTCTCAAACTATTGTTTACTATAAAGTGTAAACAATGCTTTTCAACAACAAACTTAACCCTAATGAGTACCTAATCAACCCTGAGATGATTTCATGTGCTATACATGCCCACAGTTTACATTGTAAATGTGGCTGTATACATTTACAATGTATATCACTAATAGTTATGTATTCAGCATTTCAGATGACATTCCATAAACTGCTGCAATAGCTTTTAAAAGTCTTTTTACGAGCCTCACCCATGCGTAAAGCCGACAGAGTCTTGGACCATTAGCTGTCCTGCCCACTGTTTCCCTTCTAAAGCTTGCAGATGAGTTTCTAGTGAAAGCTAAAAGGCAGTAGTGTCTAAGGCACTCCACGATTTGTGAGTGGAAACAAAAATAAAATGTCATCGCTGCATCTCATCCTGGATGTTCTGACAGACAGCCAGGTCTGCGTTTATTTTCTTTCCAAAGAGAAACCCCATTACAGGATTCTCTGCGGCGGATGTTTGAACCCCACTACACCCCCTATGACCTCTAGTGTTATATACAGATAGCTTGTGTTTAATTTAAATTTGTGATAAATGTAGCAGCCTGTGCACAGAAGGCAAGCAGAGGACTGCCGTAAAAAAAAAAAAAAAAAAGTTAATTATTTTTTTTGCACTCTGAATGGAAATAAGGAAAAAAAAAGCAAGAAAAGCAAATTAGTATTAATTCAATGCGGTTATTTAATGTGCAGCCTGCTGCACCTTTACAAATTTTGCAATATCTGTAATACTTAGGAATTGAACAAGACACTAATTTTTTAAAGAGATATTTCACACAAAAATGTAAATTCAGTTATCATTTACTCACCCTTATGTTGTTCCAAACCTATATGACTTTCTTCTGTGGAACACAAAAGGAGATGTTTTTAGACAGAATGTTAGTCGCAGTCACTTTTCACTTTCATTGCATCTTTTTTCAATACAATGAAATTGTATTGGTGACTGGGGCTAACATTCTGACTCCCATTTTTCTTCTGTGTTTATTCAGAGCAAGAAAGGCACACTTTCCTCATGAAACAAAATGAGGTTGAATTTCCATTTTTACTATCCCTTTATATCCCATACAATTTGTCTAAAACCATCTACAGACCTTTATTTTTTTACAATTTTTTATTTAAAGTTTTTTTTGTTTTGTGTTTCTCTCTGTTGAATACCTGGTGAACCTTTCAGTTAAATTCAACATACTGCAATTCCTTTATAGCTGAATGTTGTATCTATGATTGTCCCATCAAAAACCCAGAGTGTAATCTATGTTCAATGTATTGCGTGCATGGGTTACACTAGGCTAACCTAAATTCATTTAAAGCATAATTCAGTTCAACCAGTGAGCTGTTGTATAACAGGGTTACAGGGTTATATTAACAGTCTAAGAAACACAGATATAAAATACCTTACAAATTGATGCTGGGCTGTCAGAAAGTGTGGTGGTATTTTATGCATTGATTGAGAACTTGGCAGCAGCTAAATGAATAATATGCAGTCCATTCTAAAAGAATAGACATGTTAAATTTTCCCTACTTCAATATTATGAGAAGATAAAATAAATCTTGGCCTTAAAAACTTGAAAACATTTGTGTTACCTCTGGTAAAAGGGAAAGTTAATCTAAAAATTACATATGTAAATTATAGAATTATTTACTCATCCCTATGTTGTTCCAAACTGGTATCATTTTCTTAATTCATAATCATAAGATGTTGGGCAGAATATTAGCCTCAGTCACCATTCACTTTTATTGTACGTATCTAGGCAGTAAGCAGTAAGGTTTTGGAACAGAGCATGCTTATGTGTCATTTTATTGACATATCTGCTACTCATTGTAAGTACAGAATGTTGCAGTGATATCATGGTCTTGTGTTTTCATGACATATCTCACTTAAAAAAATATATATATTTAACGAGACCACAGCATCCGGTCTGGGTTCGAAATCGCAGCAGTCATGACTTTTGCCTACATAATGGCTGTCAACACTTTCCAGTGGTACATGTCTCAAAATGAACAGGGAAGTCAAAACAGTGAGGGGCCTGTCTGAACCATCTGAAATCCCATGTGAACTAGTGTTGAACACTTGCTGACACACCTGTCTCTTGATCCTTTGAAATAAGTTAACCAACTCCAGTCTGTCTTAGGAATCTGTTAAAAGCTTGAGTGAGAGATTGAGCCTTGGGGACGGTGATCAAAGCTGATTTACTCATCCTGTTTTAGATGGCTAAGGTAATGTTATAAACGGAAGCAAAAAGTGAATAGACTGAGTTGTATAGCATATGTCATATGTCTGAAATGTAATTGACATTGTCTGGTATTGTTGCTGCAAAAAGGGTCATCATTATTCCATTCCATCACATCACATTGGTTTTGAACCAATTTTTTGTTCATTGTTAAATGTGCTTGTTTATCTATAAAATTAATCTGACTGCTAATATGTAATATATGTGAATTTGTCATTTTTTTCTTTTTTGCCTGTTTAGAAAGAGAAAACTACAGTGGTACAGACAAATGTCCAAATTAATGTAAACAATTGTTAAAATGATCATCTTTATCAAGGATGATATTTTGGTTGCAGAAAAATATTCAAATGAAGTCACTGCACAGTCACACTGGCAGAATTTATTACAGTCAACCCAAAAAGATGCTTCTGAAAGATCTTTTTATTTTATTTTTGGTTGAGTATAATTGTCTCTAATAAGATATGTTGAGTTTCCTCTCTTAAACTCCAAGCAATGATAAGTTTAAGATTGTATAAAGGAAAACACTCTCTCTTTCCTAGCATTTGTCCCACGTAGGGGCAGGGTCTGCTTCGTGATAGTCCACATTCACACACACACATACAGTCAGGTCTCGACACAATTCTAATCTTTTTGGCTCTATACACCACCACAATGGATTTGAAATGAAATGAACAAGATGTGCTTTAACTGCAGACTTTCAGCTTTAATTTGAGGGTATTTACATCCAAATCAGGTGAACGGTGTAGGAATTACAACAGTTTGTATATGTGCCTCCCACTTTTTAAGGGACCAAAAGTAATGGGACAGATTAACAATCATAAATCAAATTTTCACTTTTTAATACTTGGTTGCAAATCCTTTGCAGTCAATTACAGCCTGAAGTCTGGAACGCATAGACATCACCAGACGCTGGGTTTCATCCCTGGTGATGCTCTGCCAGGCCTCTACTGCAACTGTCTTCAGTTCCTGCTTGTTCTTGGGGCATTTTCCCTTCAGTTTTGTCTTCAGCAAGTGAAATGCATGCTCAATCGGATTCAGGTCAGGTGATTGACTTTGCCATTGCATAACATTCCACTTCTTTCCCTTAAAAAACTCTTTGGTTGCTTTCGCAGTATGCTTCGGGTCATTGTCCATCTGTACTGTGAAGCGCCGTCCAATGAGTTCTGAAGCATTTGGCTGAATATGAGCAGATAATATTGCCTGAAACACTTCAGAATTCATCCTGCTGCTTTTGTCAGCAGTCACATCATCAATAAATACAAGAGAACCAGTTTAATTTGCGGCCATACATGCCCACACCATGACACTACCACCACCATGCTTCACTGATGAGGTGGTATGCTTTGGATCATGAGCAGTTCCTTTCCTTCTCCATACTCTTCTCTTCCCATCACTCTGGTACAAGTTGATCTTTGTCTCATCTGTCCATAGGATGTTGTTCCAGAACTGTGAAGGCTTTTTTAGATGTTGTCTGGCAAACTCTAATCTGGCCTTCCTGTTTATGAGGCTCACCAATGGTTTACATCTTGTTGTGAACCCTCTGTATTCACTCTGGTGAATTCTTCTCTTGATTGTTGACTTTGACACACATACACCTACCTCCTGGAGAGTGTTCTTGGTCTGGCCAACTGTTGTGAAGGGTGTTTTCTTCACCAGGGAAAGAATTCTTCGGTCATCCACCACAGTTATTTTCCGTGGTCTTCCGGGTCTTTTGGTGTTGCTGAGCTCACTGGTGCGTTCTTTCTTTTTAAGAATGTTCCAAACAGTTGATTTGGCCACACCTAATGTTCTCTGATGGGTTGTTTTGATTTTTCAGCCTAATGATGGCTTGCTTCACTGATAGTGACAGCTCTTTGGATCTCATATTGAGAGTTGACAGCAACAGATTCCAAATGCAAATAGCACACTTGAAATGAACCTTTTATCTGCTCCTTGTAAATGGGATAATAAGGGGATAACACACACCTGGCCATGGAACAGCTGAGCAGCCAATTGTCCCATTACTTTTGGTCCCTTAAAAAGTGGGAGGCACATATACAAACTGTTGTAATTCCTACACCGTTCACCTGATTTGGATGTAAATACCCTCAAATTAAAGCTGAAAGTCTGCAGTTAAAGCACATATTGTTCGTTTCATTTCAAATCCATTGTGGTGGTGTATAGAGCCAAAAAGATTAGAATTGTGTCGATGTCCAAATATTTATGGACCTGACTGTATGTGTGTGTGTGTGTGTGTGTGTGTGTGTGTGTGTGTGTGTGATATATATATATATATATATATATATATATACTCACCTAAAGATTATTTGGAACACCTGTTCAATTTCTCAATGCAATTATCTAATCAACCAATCACATGGCAGTTGCTTCAATGCATTTAGGGGTGTGGTCCTGGTTAAGACAATCTCCTGAACTCCAAACTGAATGTCAGAATGGGAAAGAAAGGTGGTTTAAGCAATTTTGAGCGTGGCATGGTTGTTGGTGCCAGACGGGCCGGTCTGAGTATTTCACAATCTGCTCAGTTTGCAAAAGCTCACCAAAATTGGACAGTTGAAGACTGGAAAAATGTTGCCTGGTCTGATGAGTCTCGATTTCTGTTGAGACATTCAGATGGTAGAGTCAGAATTTGGCGTAAACAGAATGAGAACATGGATCCATCATGCCTTGTTACCACTGTGCAGGCTGGTGGTGGTGGTGTAATGGTGTGGGGGATGTTTTCTTGGCACACTTTAGGCCCCTTAGTGCCAATTGGGCATCGTTTAAATGCCACGGCCTACCTGAACATTGTTTCTGACCATGTCCATTCCTTTATGGCCACCATGTACCCATCCTCTGATGGCTACTTCCAGCAGGATAATTCACCATGTCACAAAGCTCGAATCATTTCAAATTGGTTTCTTGAACATGACAATGAGTTCACTGTACTAAAATGGCCTCCACAGTCACCAGATCTCAACCCAATAGAGCATCTTTGGGATGTGGTGGAACGGGAGCTTTGTGCCCTGGATGTGCATCCCACAAATCTCCATCAACTGCAAGATGCTATCCTATCAATATGGGCCAACATTTCTAAGGAATGCTTTCAGCACCTTGTTGAATCAATGCCACGTAGAATTAAGGCAGTTCTGAAGGCGAAAGGGGGTCAAACACAGTATTAGTATGGTGTTCCTAATAATCCTTTAGGTGATTGTGTGTGTGTGTGTGTGTGTGTGTGTGTGTGTGTGTGTATATATATATATATATATAATGCTTTTACATCAATGAATGTTGGTGTACAGCTGTAACAACGTTAAAGAGGATGTGCTGTCCTAATTTGAAAGCGTTCTTTATTAACTGTAAGCCGTTCTACTCGCCGTAGGAGTTTTCCTCGTTTATTCTGGTGAGTGTGTATATTGCGCCAAACGCGTGTGTGAATAGCACTGACACAGCTGACTGATTAAATCACAGACAGGGAACAACAATACCCGGACTCAGTTATTATTATTCTTGGGGATTTTAACAAAGCAAATCTCACACGTGAACTGTCCAAATACAAACAGCACTTTACATGCCCCACCAGAGACAGGATCACACTGGATCATTGCTACACAACAATAAAGGATGCATATCTCTTTGTCCCTAGAGCAGCTTTGGGACTCTCTGATCACTGTCTGGTTCAACTTCTTCCAACCTACAGGCAGAAATTAACATCAACCATGCCAGTAATAAGGACTGTAAAGAGATGGACAAATGAAGCAGAGTGGGAACTACAAGCCTGCTTTGATTGCATGGATTGGAGGGTTTTTGAGGCTGCAGCCACAGACCTGGACGAGCTCACAGATACTGTTACATCATACAGTATATCAGTTTCTGTGAGGATATGTGCATTCCTACTAGGACTTGTTTAAAATTCAACAACGACAAAACATGGTATACAGCAGAGCTCAGGCAGTTTGTCAGGCCAAAGAGGATGCTTACAGGGGTGGGGATAAAATCTTGTACAATCAGGCCAGGAACACACTGAATAAGGAAATCGGAGTGGCAAAAAGAAGTTACTCTGAGAAGCTGAAACACAAGTTTTCAGCTAACGACCCTGCATCAGTGTAGAGTGGCATGAAACAAATCACAAATTACAGGACTCCTACCCCCAACCCTGTGGTTGATCAACAAATGGCTGACAAACGGAATGTGTTCTACTGCAGATTTGAAAGGCCCAATCTCACTCCCCACACCCACTCTGACCTTCACTTCACACAAACACCAACACCTGCTGCAACCCCCCTCCTACCCCCTCCAGCTACTCAACCTGTACTTAAGATCTGTGAAGATGATGTGAGCCAGGTCTTTCGGAAACAAACAATGAGGAAAGCTTCAGTCCCAGATGGTGTCTCACCAGCATGTCTTCAATCATGTGCTAACCAGCTGGCTCCCATCTTCACACAGATCTTCAATAGCTCACTGGAGCAGTGTGAAGTCCCATGGTGTTTGAGAGAGAGAGAGACGCACGCGGCCGTGCTTTCTGTGTGTTTTATGTTACGTTTAAGTTCCATTGTGTCAATAAAAAGTTTATATTGACAGCTCAGCAGTTCCCACCTCCTCTTTGCTCATCCTATGAATACATTACAGCATGCATTTGCACTGCCATGCTGAAATTTTATACTTGTGTTTATCACATTACTAACCATAATGTCAGCTTTAAAATATTACCAAATGTAAAATTCCAGCCCGGCCTGCCCTCCTGTGCGCTACAACAAGTTACAGAAAATTGTGTTTGGTAGGAAAATTTAAATCCTGTTCTCATCAGGCACTGGCTTATTTCATGTGCACTACTACGCATGCAA
This sequence comes from Xyrauchen texanus, assembly GCF_025860055.1. Lineage (NCBI taxonomy): Eukaryota > Metazoa > Chordata > Actinopteri > Cypriniformes > Catostomidae > Xyrauchen > Xyrauchen texanus. Next base: position 55,502,985 of record NC_068277.1, read on the forward strand.
GTGCACCTGTGCCCTCAGGTTCGGTTCTTCCTGCACCTTTATACAAATGTGTTAAGAGATTATCACAGTCTTGAATTTGATAATCTCACCTGGCAGTCTCACATGTGAACTAAAGATTTAAGGCACTCTGGATAAGATTGTCTGCTTAAATGTAATTAACACAGTAAAGAGTCCCTTGAGCCAGGCAATAGTATGCCATGATCATGATGAAGAGCATGGAAAGGAACTTCATAGAAATGTCTACCAAATATTCCCTCTACAATGCTGATAAAAATTGTTGCCCCTGACCCTCGCTCAACTCTGCAACGCTTTTTTTTTTTAAACTTTTCTCTATGTTCTTCTAATGCACTAATAGGCCTTGTAGAGCCACAATTTCCACGACAATCTAGAAGATTGAATCCTTGTTTGTCACCTACATCAAGAAAGGTGTAGAGGCCCGCAATGTTTACTTCTGAAATGTAATCTAGTACTGATTGCAAATTGCACAGCTGTAATTGTAATCAGTAATAAAATATAATCTAAAATATTACTAGGTAAACTGATTACTTAAGTATATTACATGTTTTGATTAATCTAATTAATGTAACCCACATATAATCCATAAAAGTAACTGTAATCTGATTACACATATTTAAAAATGCAATTTAATTGCAAGTCTATTCCAGAAATAGACTAGAACTACAGTTAATATCAAGTTGAGGAATATTATAATCATTCCTGTTAAAAGTCTTCATTATGACCACATTCTATCTGAGGGATTGCCATTATGTGCAAATCCCCCATTAGAGATGAATCTGCATAATTATTTTCCTCCACTCTCTTCATACACTATTTTTCCTGTTCATTACCATCCTGGCACCATCTAGCTCCACCACAAGCTCACGTAGTTTCTTCTGAATAAATCAACTCAATAAGACAATGGTTACTCAAGGAAGATTTGATTTACTGCTAGATTGTTGTATTTCATATATTGTGGATTTTCTAGTGCAAGTTTACAAATAACATGCCACACGGCGTGTGCTGAATGACCTGTTAGTGTTGAAGTGAAATAGGATAGTTAATGGGGTAAAATGTAGGTTTATATATTGGGAATTGATTGGAATTTGAAAAGTGGGCTTTACATAACAGAATAAAGCCAGATGTTTGAAAAAGTAATGGGGATCTGTGGCGCCAATCGAAAATGAATGTTGTTGCATAGGTGGAGCAAGTTATTACATTTTAATAAAAGATTACGAGAAACGTATGTATATTTTATTTTATTTTATTTTATTTTTATTTGGAATAATGTGCACCAATTAATTATGCACAATATGACCAGGAATGGGAATTAAGAAAGAAAATTGTGTAAATTTTGGGTTATGTTGATTTCAATGTCAAGGGTAGGTGAGGTTTGATTAAAGCAGCTCCTTCAAAATGTCAGCCTGTTGCAAATATGAAAGAAATATAAATGGGTGTATTTTGCTCGGTCTGCACCCAAGCTTTATGAATGTGATTTACAAAGAGATACAGATGTTAGAATCATCAGAGGTCCTGAGAAACATAACCCAAATTAAGATTGATAACCACAAGCTGACGCCTGGTCATTTTCTGCTCATTACACCGAGAGAGATGCGTTACAATCTGTCCTGTCTTATTCAGACAAGTCTCTCAGAACTTTGCAAAACAAAGAGCTCTTTTTTTTTCTCTTTACCAATTCCAATTCTCCATTCCAATATATGGTTTGCCATTTAGGTTTGTATTGTATATTTTTAAAAAAAGCAGTGCTGAGGTAAATTTTGGCTTGGCTCTATGGGGGCCACTTCAGGACCTAGACTTTCATAAAGTTCACCATTTAATCAAAAGTTATGTGTAAACCACTATTGCAGGATTATTGTGACACGATTATAAAAGAGTCTAGTGTGGCCAGCTTCAAAGGGGCTCCTCCAGCAGTTTTATTTATTTATTTATTTTTTGACACAGGCTCTAATCAGGGGGCTGCTAGCAAGCATCTATTGGGGAGACATTGAAGACTGATTTTTCCCAGCCTGTTCCATCCATGCTTACAGGGCCTTCTCATGTAAAAACAAATCACTTTGCCTTTAAATTCAGTGTTTACTGCCAAATTTTGTATTTTTTTTTTTAATCAGTGTTTTTTTTTTTTCAATCTTATCCAGGAAAGAAATATCAAAATATCCTTAAAACAAGAAACATTTTGAAGAAAAATTGCATTAGATATTCAAGGGATAGTTCACCCCAAAATGAAAATTCTCTCATTGTTTCCTCACCCTCATGCCGTCCCAGATGTGTATGACATACTTTCTTCTGCTGAACACAAACAAATATTTTTAGAAGAATATCTCAACTGTGTAGGTACATACATTGCAAGTGAACTGTGGCCAGAACTTTGAAAGTCCAAAAAGCATCTAAAGGCAGCATAAAATAATCCATATGACTCCAGTGGTTTAATCAATGTCTTCTGAAGTGCTATGATATGAAATGTATCAATATTTTAGTTATTTTTTACTATACATATCAACTTTCACATTCTTCTTCTTTTGTTTTTGTGATTCACATTCTTTGTGCATATCACCACCTACTGGGTGGAGAGGAGAATTATAGTAAATAGTTTTAAATATTAATCTATTTCTCACCTACACCTATCATATTGTGGATTTAACCACTGTCATATGGATTACTTTTATGCTGCCTGTAAGTGATTTTTGGACCTTCAAAGATCTCGCCACCATTCACTTGCATTGTATGGACCTTCAGAGCTATGCTATTCTTCTAAAAATATTTGTTTGTGTTCTACAGAAGAACACATCTGGGATGGCAGGATGGTGAGTAAATGATGAGAGAATATTTGGGTGAACTATTCCTTATATTTATCTTAAGTGTATTTCCCTTACCCGACTTTTAAAATCTATCACATATCTATCTGCCTGTCTGTCCGTCCATCCGTCCTTGGTGTGTCCACAGTGATTGTTAAATGGCAGACATACCTGAGCTTGGATACCATACTTGAATGCTTACTTGGTTACTGTAATCAGTGTGTAAAATACACTTTAGCTTCAGTTAACCCATACAGCAAGTGTTTGAATGCCAGATCAAATAAAATGTCAACAGGCCACACAAGGTAAAACCACCAAAAAGTTTCTCATGAACATGAACAAATGGTAAATGTATATGTAATCAGTTTACATGTGCACTTGCATTAAGGATATCATTCATTTAACATTTATCTGTGAATTGTAATGACAGCAGCACTTTCCCAACATACTCTGGAATATACCACATAAGATGATTATGTCAAATCAAGATGTTTGAGTAGAATGTAGTTGATTATGATTTATTTCTGACCACATAATGCGGAAACATGTACTCTAATACAATTAGAACACTTAAAAAATGGCAGTGTCCTACTATCTTTTAAAATTTATGCTTTACACCACTGACATTATTTGTTTTTCATGAAAAACAAAAACAAACACATGCACCTCCCAAAAAGCTGGTGTAGGTCTATTAAGAGAGATGCGTGAGAAGTGGTTGGTACAGGTGATTGAGCAGATTCAATCTACAAGACATCTTGAAGAACTGCATCACGTATTGATAAGGTTAGAGTTTGTTGATGTTAGAAGTGGTTCTTAGATAGCTTAGCTGCTCTTACAATGTATGCTTCTTAGCTGCAGACTTTAATTTGCAGATATTAACAAGTTCTTGCTGTATGCAGTCATTACTTGTTATAATCAAAGGCAATAAAACAATATGAAGTCATACAGTATTTGCAGTTAGTCATTACAGTAGCAGCACAACCAACAGCATTCACATAGACGTATACATTTATTAGCATCGTATTTTCCCCATAAAGAACCTGACACCATTAAGTAAGTACAGACAATCTCACTTAAATTTTAATTTAAATGTTACAACAGCAGTACAAGTGGTGCTTTGTGGTCTTCATTGATTTAGCAGAATCTTGAAAGCTTGTTTCTACAGTTAAAGATCTGCACTTTTGGCTTAAGCAAGATATACTATACATTGAAAACCGATTAGGTTTCAAAGTTAAGTATATACACATGTCAGTTCAGTAAGGGATATTTGCTCCCTGTGTCTTTTAAAGTAATTTTCTACCCATGACATACAATCAGGGTTTAGTAACCCTAAACTGGATGCTCAGTTTGTCAAGCATACACAAGGAAAAGCATGAATACATAGATCATACTTTTATGCCAGAAACACAATTCACTGGAATTAAAAAAAAATGTCTCCTCTTTTGCAGTGGTGGTATAAATAGTAGCCATATTCAACCAAAATGATTTTATTTGTCTGTTGTTTGCATTTGGCCTCTTCTTTGTTTATATGGACTCAGCAGACTGTATCAGCATTCACAGTAATTAGGTTTAGCAGTTCACCCTGTCCAAATCCAATCTTAATGCCTCTTTAACAATCAAGTAAAAAATCTTGTTTGTTAGAGGATTTCCTCGGTAGAGCAGGCTATGCAGTTGAATACATAAAAAAAGTTAAGCTGGTTTGCTGGTCTTATCTGGTCTCCCAGACTGATCCAGTTTGCTGTTTTATATTGGTTCTGGGCAACTGTTAGCTGCAAGGGTGATCAGATGGGAGACAAGTTGGTGACCAGCTTGGCCAGGCTGGGATACCATCTAGACCTAGCTAGGACCAGAAAGCTACCTTCAGCGGGAGAGAATTAGCAAGTTGGTAATTAAACTACATACAAATGTAACAGTTTAGTTATTAAGCAAACTGAACAGGGAACTTTTTTCATGTTTATATATCCATTAGAACTCAAGGGGCTTCCACTGTTACCGTACATATTTGACTTGAACTGGAACTTTTAGCGCCAAGAGCAACATATCTGTGCCGTATGTACAGAATATGTAATAGGAAATTAGACTAAGTCCTCTGTCTCAATCAGTCTTTGCTACAATCTTTGGTGAATTTATGTAGGTATATTCTGCCAGATATACACAGACTTCATTGATGGGGACTTGACAGTGTGTGTGTATGAGTGCCCGTCTGTTTGATCCCTAAGGACAAGAACTGGAACATGAGCAGCATGGCTATGTTGAGCTCCTCAGCCCCTATCCATCATAAAGCTGCCAACAACACCAGAAACTGTGTACCATGGATCACTTGGGATTAAAATCCTTTCCTTTTTTGAACTTTAACCTGGTCAATATGACCAGCATTCCTTTAAACATACTCTTAAAAATGCCTTTGCACAAGCTCCATTAACAAAGAACTTGTTTCCATGTCATCGTTTTTTCATTGTTCTAAACCCGTATGACTTTCTTTCCTCTAGGGAACACAGTAGGAGATGTTAGGCAGAAAGCCTCAGTCACCATTCACTTTCATCACATCTATTTTACATACTGTATGTAGCTGCTTTCTAAGGGGCCATTCACACCTACACTTTTTTCATCCATCAGAGCTGTTTTAATTTTTTATTTTTTTTTTAACATCTCGTGCAGAAGAGCCTTTTTTTGTCAAGTTTAAAATAACTTAAACTTTTAAAACCCTGCATTCTGCTCCATTCTTGCGCTGTGTCTAGCTTTTTTAATGCAAGAATATAGTCAGTCTGAACGGACCCCAAGTCTTCATCCTAAAGATTATTTCTCCTCATTAGTGAGTAATTTGGAACACTCTATATAGGCAACTTGCTTAAGTACAGTAATATTCTAACAACCTGATCCTCTAAAAAGCATAAAATATATAGCACACACAAATATTGGCTAAAATAATAACATAATATTTATCGATATTTGTCAGTATAATATTTGTTTATTATAATCCAGTGGTATGATTGTTTTTGACCAATTCATTTTCAAGACTTTTTCATGACACATTTATTTATTTTTTTTGCTAATGAATGATTTAGATTGATTGGGAGCATTCCTATGATGCCTTAAAATCTCATAAGGTTTTTAAGTATCTGAATACACTTAAAAAGACATTCTGTTCATAGTGACCTGTTCCTGTCTAGTTTGCTTGTATGACTTGCCCTGCTCCGATAAATAAAGCACTGCTCTATTAATTTGCCTCCACAAACAAACATGTTTTAACTTGGCTTTAATATTCCACCTAAGTCCTTTAGCAACAGCTTGATGTCAATACCTTCACCTGACCTTCAGTGCGGCCATGTTCCAATGAAATGCTAATCACAATGCAAGGACTCTTCAAGCACAACAAAGCTATTATGCAATTGCATGCCAGTCAAGAGCTTGGCAACTGTTTCCCTTTAAAATTAATTAAACATGCTTTTCTTTGTGTCCTTATTACCAATTGTTAATCCAAGCATGGTAATGACTCTCACAAAAGAATACAAAGTGCAATTATAAGGATTACCAAAGCACAGAAGCAATGCACATTCAAGTAGGAGTATACTTCTTACCTTATTGGTAAAAAGACGGTAACTGTAGGCAAGCTGTATGTGTCTTAGTGGCTCATTGTGTCAATGCTGTGTACATGCAGTAGTCTTCATTACAAATGAATAAAGCTTGCTTAAAGTTTTTAAAAGCCATACATATTGAAAAAGTAGCAGTATTGGTTTGACATTCTGTCTCACAAATCCTTCATATTATGTAGTGCATTGCATATCTCAATACCTGATCCAAAACGACCCCTAATGATCCTACATATCTTATTTAACCTTGTGCGACCCCGCGGACACATGCGTGGACATTGTATTTTGGCTTTGCTATACACAAAACATAATTTAAATATATTTTTAACCAACTGATCTCAGTTCAGGAGACTCAGCAAAAGGTTAAACTTTAGATGCACGGAGTCATGTGACAAAACATGGTGCCGACCACAGCAGAGTTTGTCTTTGGGGGAAACACCAACAAAACTACATCTGGTAAGAAACCAAATTAAGTTTTTACATTGAAAACTTTTTATGTCAAAAGATTAGAGTCTCTATTTTCATCGATATTATATTTATAAACTTGTAGCAATTAATCACGAAATTCCACGCTGCTAAACACAATGCATTCTAATGTGTACTTCAGCAAATTTCTTCCTTAGAAATCCAAATTTTACTGTGAATAATCACATTGAGAATAAATGGGTTCACCCAAACGCAGCAAAATGTTGCTATGAAGAGGCTTTATATGGAGTTAGGATGAAAATAATGTGCATTATGTTCTGAGACCAGTGCAGACAGACTGGAGGTTAAGTCATTCACTAAATAGGGAGCAAGGAGACATCCTATAGCTCATCCTATAATTAAAACTTCCTATCAAAATAGTAATCAGTTCATAGATTCAGAATTTATATTTTATAATTTAATTTTAATATGGTTGGCAGTAATTAGATGATGCTGTCCATTGCTTTGAATCAGAATTAGTTATGCTTATTTCTTATGTAATGACTGTAATATTTATAAACATGAATTACCAACACTCCTTGAAACATAAAAACCAATAATAATAATAAAAATATAATTATAAAAAATGTAAATCTATAACTTTGATATTATTTAAAATTTCACAACTTAGTCCATCTGTCCACATGTGTTGCCATCAATTGTATTATTATTATTTATTTTTTTGCATGTTGTTTAGGTGCTACTAGATACAAATCAAAAAGGGAAATGGAAAATGCACACAGCAGTCACACTCAGGTCTCAAAAGGATAAGGTATTTGTCTTAATGCCTTTGTTAAAAGCTATTCAACTGCTTTACATCAGCGCCTAATATTGTCTTTGGTCTGTAGTTGCCTTAGTTCTTTACCTTTTTCCAATAGAGCAAACTATAATAGCGGAAGATGACCTGGCAGTATGTTAGTTGAAAAAACAGCTGCCAGTAATTGCTTGTTTGTTTCCTGTAAAAGAGAGAAAATCTGAGGAACCAATGTACTATCCACAACAAAGCACAGAAACTTGGGGCAAACTCCAATGGGTAAAATAATTACTGCATCACCACGATCTCTAGGAGATGGTGCTTAATAAACAACCTGTGCTTAAAGGATAAGATTAAGATTCAACTTTATTGTCATTGTGCAGGTTACAGGAACAGATCCAATGAAATGCGGAATGTTTTCGCATATCCCAACTAAGTTGGGGTCAGAGTGCAGGGTCAGCCATGAAACAGCGCCCCTGGAGCAGATAGGGTCAAGAGCCTTGCTCAAGGGCCCAACAGTGGTATCTTGGCAGTGCTAGGGCTTGAACCCCCAACCTTTCGGTCAGTAACCCAGAGCCTTAACCGCTGAGCCACCATTAGTTTTGGATGGCAAACTGAATTCTTCATAATGCTTAGAAAGGGACGAGATCATGAGAGAGAGAAAGACAAGGAACTAGAAAAAGAATAGACAGACAGAGTGAGAAAGGTAAACTGTGGTAATTTAAGACCGAAACCAGGAGACAGAAAAAAGATTGCGCAAAAACAGGGGCAAATGGTTAAAACAGGAAAGATGGATGTAGCAGAAGATGACAGCATTATTACAGAGAGTTATCAAGGGAGTATGACAGGCACTGATAAATAGAGCAAGCCTCTGTACTGCTTCTCATTATTGTCATTTCCATCACAGCCAGCCAAGTCAAACATGAAGGTCAACTTTCCCAGTTGCATTTTCCTGTTTCGTTTTGCTCCAGAGGAGTATTCCCATGTGTTCTTTTCCAGATGCTCTATGCCAAACATTCATTCAATTCCATATGTCAGAGGATCATTTCTTTACAGTTCAAGGACATTCAATGGTACTCCAGTCTCTTGTGAACCTGTGTACATGTATACATATATAAAATGCAACTGTACATTAATCTACAGTTACATGTTTTTATATTGTTGAAATGTGGTTATGTTTAGAGGCTGGGTAGGGTTAAGGGTACGTTTTAGATGCTTTCAAACATCCATATTATACGTTTTAGTGTCTTTTCAAACATAAAAACATGTATGTTTAATGTTACAAATATTAACGTACAAATAGCTACATCTATTAATGAGATCAGGCTTATTTGGAAGACATTTTAATCCAAAGCAATTTACAGGGCATTTAAAAATGGCAATGTAACACTGAAGATACTCCATCAGTTACTGTATTTAAATATCCCAGCCTATGCTATGCTACCGAAAAACATTAATCTATTGCATGATAATAACTATTGCCTTGATTTTTAGCAATGCGTTATAAACATGTTATAGCCATTGCATCTTATTTTAAGTTGTCAGTACACTGTTCTTGAGAAAATCTTCCAATTTGTGCATGATGTTTGAAGTGAGAAAGTTGAAAGAGCAAGTGTCCTTGTACCTCACTGCTGAGGTGTTGGTTGAACACCTCAGCAAAAAAAAAAGTTACCACATCTCAAATTGTACCATTTAAGATTTTATTTTGTGGGCGCTTTGATGCTATATTAAGTATTTATCTGCTCTTTTTGTCTTCTAATTCTTTCTATGACCACTTTGCCCACCCCCTCCCATTCCATTATTTTCACTTTGTGTCACAGCTGCTTGGATATTTTCGAAACATAGTTAGCATAGCATGCATTCTCTCAGTCAAATGGAACATAATAAATTGGTTCATTGTATTTAAATGTTTCATTGATGTCAGTTGTGTTGCACTTCATGGATGTCTTTTGCATTGACAGGTTAAAAAGATAACTAACCCTAAAGGTGCATGTAGTGACCTCTCTGACCCCTAGACAGGCCATATAGACCTGTGTAACACAAACTGTCTGGTTTTGTCCAAGCAAAGACAAAGGTAATTTGGCTATGGATGTCTTTGGTTTAGAGTTGTGTTGAGACATTCATTAGAGTTTTATTTACTCTGTTTGATAATCCCTTATTTGGTTCTGCTGTAGGGATTTTAGCGATTAATAGAGTACTTCTTCAGCTTTAAATATTCTACTAGTAAAAATACTACTCGAATATTGCAATTTGATTTTCCTTTGTGCCTTTAACTACTGTAGGCAACAATGAAATGGCTTCTCACCTAAATCTTGATTTAAAAAAGACCAATTAAGTATCATAAACAAGTTCTGTTTAGCTCCTGCTTTATATTTCAAGTATTCTGAAGCCATACAATAGCTCTGGAAGAGTGAGGAACAGACTTGCGTCACTTTTCATTGCAAATTTTGACATCCACACAGCTCTCATTGGTTAAATTAATTGTTTGGTTCAGTTCACAAAACTAGTCTGAATGACTTGTTCACAAATTCAAATAATCCATTCTCAAGTTCAACTCACTGACTGAATATTCCAATTGCAGCAATTAACAGGCCACTATGGAGGATCAATAAATAACTTTAACTGTGAAATTAAATTTTTGTTGTTCCTCACACAAAGCTGCTGTATGAATTGAAGACTTGAAATATAGTACATGAGTTTTACCACTTTTATGGTACTTTTATGTGTCCCCTTTGTGTCCTTTTTGAAGCTAGAAAGTCTCAGTCCCCAAAATTTCTATTTTGTGTTCAGTGGAAGAAAGAGAGTCATTTGGGGTTAGAACGATGGGATGAAAGAATTAGCATTTTTTGTGTGAAATAATCCTTTAACTTTTCTTTTACTTTCCTTTATTTTCAGCAGAGATTGAATCACCAGTGAGTTACCATCTCTATAGGCCACATTTATTCAGATAGAATTATGCAGGTTGCTGCTCGGAAAAAGTCTTTAGGCCACTTCTGAATGAAGTGCTTAAAGTGGGTAAGAAAACTATTGAGCTGTATAAAATACAGAAGCTAAACCGGTGAGTAATACCCAAGGAAATGTGTTTGACATTATTTGAAAAAGTAGCTGTTCCTCCAAAACTTCAATATACAATACCTTTGGTGCATAAAATACAATTGCATTGAAGACAGGCAAGACCCACCTCTGTGATCAAAAACCTGGATCTCGTCTAAGAGAAAATTTTGTGTTTTCCATGATATTTTCTTGTGTTTTTTGAGGCAATACACTGCTGAAAAAACCTCATACAGCCTGAACCTGTTTTCTGGCTGGTTTAAGCTGGTCTTCATTAGTTTAAGCTTGTCTTAAGCTTTGGGCAAGCTGAAAAGCCCCCAAACCCTCTAAAACCAGACAATGAACCAGGCTGACAAACCAACCAGCTTGGGCTGGTTTAAGCATGTTTTTCAGCAGGTTACTGTCCACAAGCAAAACTATCCTTTGTCAAACTCTGAATAGTTTGATCTGTGATGCCCATTTACAAGATTATCATCTTGATAAGATGACACCGAGCTTTTTTTTTTTTTTTCACATCCTGGAGCTTTTTTTTTTTTTCACATCAATCTTTAAAATTTAACCTGGCATCGAGCACAGTGAAAAGCATGCCAATGAGTTCAACATAAGAATAAACAGCACACAGGAATTGAATTCCTTGTGGACAATCTCCGAACAATGGCAACTCTTATTACTCTTGTGTGCCCAAAAGATTCCCTTACACAGCCTAAGCAAAAGACTGTTTGGGCTGAAATATTATTAATTTGGGTGGGCTCAATTCCAGTGCTTGCTGAGTTTTATGTACATAAAACTTACAGTGTGAGTTAACTTCTCTTGTTGGCAGTCAGACAGAGCTAAGCAAAGCATATTTCAGAAGGATTAAAACTTAACCCTAAAACTGGGCACACTACAAACACTATCCATCATGCCTGCTCTCTAGGCTGCCAAATTCCCTACTCGCATGATACAGGGCATACCTTCCCCTCTGTTTAGCCCTAAAATTTGGACACAATTAACATCTGTAGTCTCCAATACGTTTACATTCTGTCTTATATGATTTGTGACAGAACAATCAAGACTGAAAGATGATTTGAATTTTCATAATTGAATGCATTTTAACACTGCTCAATGATTGTTTGTCAAAAGCATGCTGTTGTAAGTCATATTTACTGCTGCAAATAAAGACATGACACATATATTTTGTGTTTTATTAAGCAGACTTTTTTTGTCTATTTTTGTGACAAATTTTATGATCAATTTATGCAGAAATCCAGGTAAATCCAAAGTTTTCACATTAGGACTGCATAAGTAATCAAATAAATAACTAAGATTACAATTATGGCTGCAACAATTAAAGGGGTTGTTCACCCAAAAACGAAAATTCTCTCATCATTTACTCTCATGCCGTACCAGATGTGTATGACTTTTTTCTTCTGCAGAACACAAACTAAAAATTTAGCAGAATATTTCAACTCTGTAGGTCCACACAATGCAAGTGAATGGTGACCAAACCTTTGAAGCTCAAAAAGCATATAAAGGCAACATAAAAGTAATCCATAAGACTCCAGTGCGTTAATCAAAGTCTTCTGAAGCGATCCAATCAATCTTAGGTGAGAAAATATGAAAATAGAACTCAATTTTCACTATAAATCTTGACATCAGATCATCTTGACATCACTCTCCTTGACGATCATGATTCCAAGCTTGATTATACCTCCTAGTACCATATAGTGCAGTACTCTGCAAGTGTCAAGCACTAGTAAGTGCAATGATGCTTGAAATCATGGTTGTGTCTAGAGACTGCAATGAAAAGATGTCTATTTTCACCAAAAATCTATTGGATTGCTTTAGAAGACGGATTAAAACACTGCCAACCTGGGAACGGGCCGAGCCTGGCTGGGCCTATTTTCTCGCATAGAGCAATAATTGTGGAGTGATGGTGGTGTTGTGGGCTAAAGCACATAACTGTTAATCAGAAGGTCGATGGTTCGATCCTCACAGCCACCACCATTGTGTCCTTGAGCAAGGCACTTAACTCCAGGTTGCTCGGGGGGATTGTCACTGTAATAAGTGCACTGTAAGTCGCTTTGGATAAAAGCATCTGCCAAATGCATAAATGTAAATGCAATAAACGGCCGGGACCCTTACATGTATCAAGGGAAGGGGGTCTTACCCAGTTTCCTATTCTTTCAGGGGGAAAGACTCTGCGGAGACCACACCTGCCCGGAAGGGGAGGTAAGAGTGGTGAATACGTCACATGGGTTTTTAGGCGACATGTGGAAAGTGGCGTGGTGGTAGATCCAGCCTCAAGAAGGGGGGAGTTGCTACAACACGGCGACCGGAGGGCAGCCGGGGACTGCCTAAGGAAAACACAGGTCCACTTTTGTAAGGGGACCGTACCGCGGAAAATACACACAGGGGGAGTCCGCGTAGGAGTCCTTAACCTGTGGATCACCTATTCCAGTACAGGGTAGATTAAGTACCCGCAGTTCCTCCTGAACTGCGGACCCACAAGGGGTCATCCAGGGATCCGAGGAGTGGGATCTCCTGGGAGAAAAAACGCACAAATTTACCTCAACCGAGGGAAAGGGTGCTATATGCAAGCGATTCACGCGGTCCCACCCGAGTACTACTGGCTCGGACCTGAGAAAACACGGGATGATACTGACTCAACCCTGAGATTGTAAAATCTCGCAAAGGCATTGGGTGTTGCCCAACCCGCTGCTCTACATATGTTTGCCAGGGAGGTCCCACGAGGATGCAACACTCCCTGTTGAGTGAGCTCGGACCCGCAAGGGTGGGGGGGCACACCCTGGCTGTGATAGGCCAATGAAATGGCATCCACTACCCAGTGGGAAAGCCTCTGTTTGGAGACAGACTTCCCTTTCCGCTGTCCACCAAAGCAGACAAAGAGCTGCTCAGAACATCTTAAGCTCTGCATGCGGTCCAGGTAGGTACGTAAAGCACGTACCGGACACAGCAATGAAGGGGCTGGGTCTGCCTCCTCCCGGGCAGCGCTTGCAGGTTCACTACCTGGTCTCTAAAGGGCATGGTAGGAACCTTGGGCACGTAGCCCGGTCGCGGTCTTAGGATCATGTATGTGTCTGCCGGACCGAACTCCAGGCAAGTGTCGCTGACAGAGAACGCTTGCAGGTCCCCGACCCTCTTGATGGAGGCGAGCGCGATCAGCTGGGCAGACTTAATAGAGAGGGCGCTGAGTCCAACTGATTCTAGCGGCTCAAAGGGAGGTCTATGGAGGCCCGCGAGGACTACCGAGAGGTCCCAGGAGGGGAACATGCTTGACTGGGAGGGATAGCAGCGACATACACCTTTAGGGTGGAAGGGGACAGCCTCCCCTCCAGCCTCTCTTGCAGGAATAAGAGCACTGACCTAACTGCGCACCTCTGCGGGTCTTCTGCCCGGGAAGAACACCAATTTGCGAACAAGCGCCACTTCAGGGCGTTGAGATGCCTGGTAGAAGGGGCTCTGGCTTGGTTGATCGTGTCTGCACCGGTAGGTGGTAGACCAGCTAGATCTTCCGCGTCCTATCCAGGGGCCAGACGTGGAGGTTCCAAAGGTCTGGGTGCGGATTCCAGAGCGTGCCCTGCCCCTGAGAAAGAAGGGGAATTTCCTCAGGGGAATTTGCCAGGGAGGAGCTGTTGCGAGGAGTATGAGGTCCGAGAACCAGACCCAGGTGGGCCAATAGGGAGCCACTAATGTGACTTGTTCCTCATCCTCCCTGACCTTGCACAGCACCTGTGCAAGAAGGCTCACTGGGGGACATGCGAACTTGCGCAGCACCGCGGGCCAGCTGTGTGCCAGTGCATCAGCCCCAAGGGGACCCTCTGTTCGGGAATACCAGAGCGGGCAGTGGGAGGTCTCTCGGGAGGCAAACAGATCTACCTGGGCCTTGCCGAATCGTTCCCAAATCAGCTGGACCGACTGGGGGTGAAGCCTCCACTCTCCGCTGGGCAAGCGTTGTCGTGACAGTGCGTCCGCTATCACATTGAGTTCACCGGGGATGCGAGTTGGCGACCTGAGTCGCTGCTGGCTCTAAAGGAGGAGACGACGTGTGGCAGGAGCGTACGCCGCCGTGGCGATTTATGTGTGCTACCACGGTGGTGCTGTCTGACCTGACTAGGACATTTTGTCATGAACTAACGGGAGGAACTTCCGCAGGGCAAAGAAACCAGTCAGCAGCTCTAGGCAATTTATATGTCAGCGCAGTGGGGCCCCTCTCCAACGGCCCGCAGCTGCGTGCCCATTGCACACGGCTCCCCAACCCAGTCTGGAGGTGTCGGTCGTGACCAGGACAACAGCTCTATCCACCGGGGAATCGCTGTGTACCCGTGGGCCGCTCCACCGTTGAGGGTAGCGAGAGTGGAGCGAGTGGCTTTGTGAGTGTAGATGGGTGCTCTCCACGATGATGTCAGCTCATCATGCACCTCCTGGAAAAACGGGACCGGGGGGGCGTGGCTGTGAGCGGCGCCCAGACCCCAGGAACCAGTCATCCAACCGCGATGGCTGTGGGGAGGACGGAGGGTTCAGGCGGCCCATGAAAGCATGTCGGTCATCTGAGCATCAGCCTCAGCCTGGGCATGTTGGCCCGAAGGCGGCAGACCAGAGGAGTCATCCGCGTCAGGTACCGCGCTCTCCGATGCAGCGCCGTGCTCATACACCTCGAGCTCCAGAGGATAGACAGGCTGGCTGTGAGGCGAGCCACTGTTGCCTCGAGCACAGATGGGAGTCAATGACCGTGCCGGGGGGCGGGTGGTCCGAGGGGGTGTACCCGACGGAGCTGCACCCGCTGCCATCCCCAGACCGCCTCCAGCACCAACCACATCGTTCTCAATCCCGTGGTAAGGAGCAATGCTGTGGGCGGCTGGAGTGGCTAGCTTTCTATTGAAAGCGAGCCGCAACCGCAACGTTGCCATGGTCATGCCCTCGCACTAAGAGCATGAACCATCCACAAACGCAGCCTCGGTGTCATTGCTGCCCAGACACACGAGACAACGCCTGTGGCCATCTGAAGCAGAGAGCACTCTACTGCATCCAGGAACTACACAGGGGCGGAAAGGCATCTTTAGAAAGACGCGTCCTGAAAAGGACGTTCAACGCCGCTGTGTATTGCTCTTTTAGTGAAAATATACTCTTTTAGAGAAAATTACTCTTTTAGATAACTCTTTGAGTTTTGGTTTCTGCACTGTCGAAGTGCCCAGGGGCAACTGCACTGCCGTGCAAGGAAGGAGAAAGCCACTGTAATGCGGCGTCAATCCAACAGCATGCAGAGCGTCAGAGAAATACAGGAACAGGTGTGACTCGTAGCAAACAGCACAACCATCGGCTCCGAAGAAAATTTCTGAATTAACTCATAGTATTTCCTCACCTCTATACCCGTATGTCCGGGGACGGGGTATGCAAATACTATCTGCCAACTTCTCATTGGCCTTTTTTCATAGATCAGAGGCATATTCGGTGCTCAAGAGAGACCCCTAGTGTCGCTTCTCCGATACAACATCAAGAGAGTGACAGACGGGGAACGATCTTCCTCAATGGAACCTTCAATGTGCATCACAAAAATATGCAATGAAAAAAGACCTTTGTTAACATTTTCTCTTTGCATGCTAAATGTTCCCAGTGTAGTGGTACTTGGCACATTGGTTGACTGGATAGGAAGAGAAGCCCAGAGTCTTAGTGATTGATTCAACACAACATATAGTACATTTTGTGACAAAAAAGGCTTTGAATTCTTTCCATCTGCTGAGACCCAATCAAGCAACTGTTTGCTAGTCATGTGCAAGAAATGTTGTGGTGCTTGCTAAGGCAAGCATCACTAGTACTATTGCTCACACTTTTAGGGATTTGAACAAACAAACTCAATGAAATGCATAGCTATGGACAATCATGCAGCTTGAGGAGAGGTATGCTATTAATTTTCTAAACAATAAGACTTAAACACTGCACCTGACAGATGATTTTAGCAAATCAATTAAAGCAGTTGAAAAATGCCCATCCTGGTTTGACCCCATTTTTTATTATGCAGATACATGCGTTTTCTTCAGTTTCACTTAATACATCTTTTAAACACACAGAAACAAATGTAATATATCTCTTTTACAAAGTATATGTGTTAGGTTAAAATTTCCAAACCACCTCTAATACTATCTGTATGTTAAACAAAGTTTTGTGGCTAAGACACCCTCATGGTTGTCATAGCCAATATACTTTTGGACACTACTTTTCACATGTGTGTTCTGTCCATCTAAGTATCAACTTCCCAAGTGGCTTCTGATGCTTTTCTTTAGACTACATTTAAACTAGGCTCAGCAAGAGTGTCATATTTTTTATTTTTATTTTTTCCTGTCACAAATTTTAATGACGTTAATATTAATAAGTGTAATTGCTGAATGCCGCAGGTTATACTTTTGGTTTTGGCATGTAGAAAGGGAAATAACTGACATGCCTGATGCTGACTGTACTTTATAGTGGCCTATAGCCAGGGCCAAATGGAGTGCCAGTGGCTGCCTCTGGCATGGGCAATCTCCACATCTGGGCCCCATTCATCAGTGTATTTGCAGTATTGTGTAATAACGTGCAAATAAGTTTAATGAACAAAAACGCATAACTGCTTGACCATAATTGGAAAAAAAATTAAACAAACAAGATAAGATGAAAAACAGTGATTTTTAGGAGATTGGATCAACTGGTTCTTAGAGCATTTGAATGCAAGGGTCTTATGTTAAAAATATCAAGGATTAGTTTAAAACCACACCTTTTGAATGGAACTCAACACACTTAAATTACAGTATCAGCCTTTGGGAAAATAAGAACTTATTTTGCAGTTGAAGGTTGTAGGGGATGCTGACGTGTTAAATTATACACTTATGTTCATTGTATATTCATAGTTTACAGCAGTAATGAATGATTATATTTTCTGCACTTAAATTGAAAAATAAAAATTTGATTTCTGCAGTGGTACACACTGACTGATTTGTAAGCATCATGTGAATCATTGATATAAAGTGGCCTCAAAAATGTCTGTACACTGGTAACACTTTAGTTGTAACGATTAGTTCCCTATTTTGTCACTTACTTGACGTTGTGTTGATGAGTTAATATATATAGATAGATAGATAGATAGATAGATAGATAGATAGATAGAAATCACTAAATTAGTTTATATTTCTCTGAAAGAGTGGCACAAACGAAAGTGTCTTTTTCAAGATGCCCTAACCTACCCTGGAGTCAGCAGCACCTCAAGTCACTGCAGGCTACTCACGTCCTGGGCCACCTCAACAGCACAGTGGACGTGCTGTTGTGACAGGTTACGCTCAGGGGAGAGTGGAGACTCCACCCTCAGGCACAAATTCGAGTGAGTGACAGATAGGGAATGTCTCGGTTACTGACGTAACCTCCATTCCCTGATGAAGGGAACGAGACGTTGTGTCCCTCTTGCCACAATACTGAATCAAATGCTGAAATGGCCAGGTCTTTGGCTCGGCTCCAAGGATGACCCCTAGTGTCAACTCATCGACACAACGTCTCGTTCCCTCCATCAGGAAACGGCGGTTACATCAGTAACCGAGACGTTAATGCAATATGTATTATGAACTAACAATGAACAATATATTTTTACAGCATGTATTCATCTTTGTTAATTTTAGCTAATAAAAATACAAATGTTTATTGTTAGTTCATGTAAGTTCATGTAAGCGCGTTAACTAATGTTATTAAAAAAAAAACTTTTTTTTTTTCTTAAAAATGTATAACTATATGTTGAAATTAATATTAACCAAGATTAATAAATGATTTAATGATATTCATAATGTAAGTTCATGTTAACTAATGTGGTTCTAATGTTAACAAATGGAACCTTATTGTAAAGTGTTACCACACATATTAATATATACATTTTTCTTTAATTTGATAACAAAATATCAAACTAAATAGCATTTATTTTAAATTAAGTTAGCACAAGCACACAATATATATATATATATATATATATACACTCTCTAAATTTAGAACAACATGCCCAACACGTCCATAGGTAATGTGATAAACAACACCTGTGGTTACTATGCTAGGACACCTGTTTGAACTTGAGGGTAACTGACTACTTACATCCACTTAAAAGGTTCATGAAATGGAGAAACAAACTGTAGTATAAAAACATACTGTACATTTTAGAACAAAAAACTTCCTCCCCAGTATAAAAAGAGCATTTATCGTGCCCACCATACTGAAAGGTCTCCTTTTGAAATCTGTCTATTAGTGACGTCACGACACATTTCTCATTTGTATTTACACATCTCACAAAATGAGTCACCCATGGACCCACCCACTGACACGCAGTTCAAGTCAAGAGAGCATGCTTTCCATGGCTAACTATTCCTAACATAACACCTAAGGGGACCCATCTGGACTATCTTTTTGTATTTTGTATACAAACACAGTACAGAGAAAATCTCCCCTTTTTCTCCCCAATTTGGAATGCCCAATTCCCAATGCACTCCAAGTCCTCGTGGTGGCATAATGACTCGCCTCAATCCGGGTGGCAGAGGATGAATCTCAGTTGCCTCCACGCCTGAGACCACCTATCTGTGCATCTTATCACGTGGTTTGTTAAATGCATTACCGTGGAGACATAGCGCATGTGGAGGCTTCACACTATTCTCTGCGGCATCCACGCACAACTCACCACGCGCCCCACCGAGGGCGAACCACATTATAGCAACTACGAGGGAGTTACCCCATGTGACTCTACTCTCCCTAGCAACTGGGCCAATTTGGTTGTGTAGGAGACCTGGCTGGAGTGACTCAGCACACCCTGGATTCAAACTTGTGACTCCAAGGGTGATAGTCAGCATATTTTCTTGCTGAGCTACCCAGGCCCCATTCAATATTCTTTAGACTATGATATGTTTGGGTTTTTACATCTCATTTCAGCATGGATTGCTTGTGAAACAGTCATAATATGATTCAAGCTTTGCAAAGGAACTGTTACTGAAGGAGGGGGCAATTAAAAATACTTCAAAAACTTGAGTACATTTCATTCAAGAATATTTCAAATGTTTTGACTGTTTGATAGTTTAGTGTTAACAGTTGTGCTTGAGATGAACAGTTTAATATATTCAGATGCAATATGTTGGATGTGCTTTATGTGTACGTTATAATTTAAGGGGCTACATGATGTTAGCCAATCATAGTATCTGTTTGTTCGATCAACAGCAGAAGGGTGGCGTGTTCAGAAAGCTGTTTTGAAAGTAATGTTAATTTTTGCAATTCCGGTGCTAGTGCCACAGAAATTACTTAATTCAGCTTTAACTTTCCAAAACTTTTTAGGGCCACTGTACAGCACAAAGTCACTGATTTTTTTAGGTATACATACGGTTTATCTAACCCTTGCCAATACAATATCTACGCTATCCATAACCTGCTACTGCCCTTGGCAGAGCACAAATGTAAAAACAAATCCAAAGGATCATAACTGTCTTTATCAGTTATTATTGCAACCACAGTACCAGGAATAATGAATTTACCGAAAGAGCAATTACAGGGCCTGCACATCTGTATGAAATCATAACATGCTTTGGCTTCTCAGTCCTGTTGTTCTTAAAAGTTCAAATGGTGCAATCTTCAATATCTTTGTAATCATTTCAAGTTAAATTAATTTCTCTCCTGTCAAAGTCTTTTAACTAATTGTGAAATGCCTCATATGCAATTATTGAGTTGGTGGCACATGTGGCATATCCAGCAAAGCATAAGAAAGCAAGGACTTTGACTGGTCATTCTGTCTCAAAGAACAGCCAACTGCTGTTGCTGACATATTGTTGTTAATAGGCTTGCAGCTGATGTATGTACACATGTGTTGTAACTTTCTGACTGTATTTGTCCTGAAAGTTAAAGATTACTCACAGAGGGGCTACAGAGCCATCTTTATTTTGACAGCTTGACTTTAACAATGTTGGAATGCAGCCCATGGCTTCCAGACCACAGCAAGTGATTAAATGATCCATTTATACACAAAGTGTACAGCAGAAGGATTTAGTTACACAAAGCTGGAGTTTCCATACAGTAGCAGCTTTACTATATTAGAGGCCTTTCAGCCTAGGTATATAAAAAATACAAACTATAGTTTTTGACCACAGCTGTGGTAGAAGTGCGGCAAACTCTATCTGAATTAAATCACAATCCATCTTTTGCTCATTGTACGCAATAAAATGTCAGTGTTGTGTCAAGTTAAACAGCTCCAGCACCTAACTCTACTTGATCAATGATGGTAAATTAGGACAGAAAGAGGAATGTTTATTTGTATTTTTTTCATAGAAATGTTCAACTGCTTTAAGTCAACCCTGCTGAAAAGGGGAGGGGCAGGGGGCAGCTTAAACTAACCTAAGATGCATTGCTGGTCTAAGTTGGTCTTCCCCGATGAGGTTGGCTGGCTTTAGAGGGGTTTGCGGCACTTTTCAGATGGCCAGGCTGGGAGATCAGTTAGACCAACGAAAGAGCAGCTTGCCCAGGCTAGGAGACCAGCAAAAACTTCACAAGACCATCTTAAACCAGCTAAGACTAGTTTATATATTTTTTTCAGAGGATTCAATTAGGAACTGTACTCATTTCATAATGTCATAAGCTGGATGTGAGGTCATGTTATCTGCATTACTATAACATCTTGATGTGTCTGAACATAATTACTGGCCACAAGTCTCCAAAAAGTAATTATTGAAGTGAAAAACAGAAGCAAGCAGCACAATGGCTGTCCAAAATCAGAATGCTCTTTACCACAGAAACTTTCTCTTCATTATATCTCAATTAAGATCCACAGGTGAGCTCTGTATGCTTCATCAAATGGCAAAGGGATTACCAAAATCAAAGTCTAATTTCTCCTACTACTTCCATTAAAAAAGAAAAACACTCCAGCAGAGGTAAGCATAACAATTACGTATGGCAATTTAAATAAACACTACTTTATTAATACGCTCAAGTAAACAAATGTCATCTACTTCCCCGGGAGAACTAGTTTCTCTCCTAGGGCTCTTTCTGATTTAGCCTTTTTATAATTCAGTAGTTGAATGTGAAAATTGTGCATAAACGCTGCCTGAACCATGCTCCTGTAAAAGCAATAAAATGGATGCAAATGACCCTTACAATAAACACTCACAACAAGGTTTTTACAACACAAGGTAATTAATATCATCACAGGACTTCTCTCTATACTCAAAGGGACTTTCATTAATGTCTCTGCCCAAAGAGCACAGGCTTTCTAATGTAGTGTCACTCTATAATTAATCTGAACAAGCTGAGTTGGTAAAGTTACTTGCAACAAGGTAAGACCATCAACTCTTTACAGAAGTGCTGACTCAAACACTTTGCAAAGTGCAAAGCCAACTCTTGTGGCATACACAGTGACTTTGCCATTAACACATCTTGATGAAAAATGTATGTGCTTTGTTCTCAAAATTCCTGCTTTGCTGACATTGTGAAACGAAATCTCTAGCATCATATTTACAGCTATTGGGACTGTTCCTGTCTTAAATGGTGGATTTAATGGCGGTTTAGACCAGTGTTTCCCAAAAAAAAATTCTGCCATTGCACACTTTTTGACTAAACATTCTACAGCATACCACTATCTCACATAGGCTAACCATCGTCAATATTTTTCCTTTTCAAAACTTGTCCATGTTTTCTGTCTGTCTTTGTAGTGTGTTTACTTGTAATATTTTAAATTCGGTTATGCAAAAAAATAAAAATAAATAACTAGTCACATAGGTAGCCTAAGCTGTGTGAGGTCACAGGTGGCAAGAGCACAAAAAGGTTAATGAAAAAACAACAAATTTGCTTCTTTTCTAATTTGTAGATTTATTCTTGCAATGCCAGAACAAATTACAGTGCTGCAAACTCATGTGGGGTGAAAAAGGTAAGACAATCACTGGTCCACAATAATTTTTTCTGGAGATATTTTTTTTAAAGAATAAGCTAAAAGCACCAATTCTAGCTATTTTAGTGATTAAAGTTTATTCAAGTTTACAATTGTGCAGCATAAGCTGCAAAATAAAGAGTATTTTGGTGAGGCTTGCTTCTGTTTCACAAATTTGTTACATTTTATTAACCGATTAGTTCAGTGACCCCATCTGGAAATGTCTCTAGGTGGCGACAAATTAGTGTCTTATGTGCTATAAGTGAGTCAGTGAATAATATTGAGTCATTCATGACTGAAATCTACCAAGAGTCTTTATAGTGTTTAAGCATTAAAAGAACAAAGCAGATCTATAGTCTTCCTTCACTCTGAGCATTATTTTTCATCCAAAAAGTAAACAATAATAGTCTAATAATAGTGAGTTTCAATAAAGTCATTATCTTCTCCTTTATTAAAACTTGCATGGCTACAAATCTACTGACTTCAGTTTAAGAATCATAAACACAAAGCAGATCTACTGTATCATTTTCCTACAGTAAACTATTTAAACTACTGAGCATGGCTTTTATCAGAAAAGACAACAATAATAGACAAATAATAATAATTTTGAGTTTCAATAATGTTCTTTTGTCATTGTAAAGCACATTTCACATGAATTCAGTCAAGGTGTCAATGCTCCATTCAACACCAGCGTCAAGCGCCGCATTGTCCTTTACATGAGAAGCTTTGCGGGAAGCATCACAGAGGGGCGATTTTACGAGTTTGCCATGTAAAAAAGTGGGAGGTGTGCACAATAAACATTGAAAACATGTATTTGGAAGAGAGAAAAGTTTGCAGTTGCTTTGATAGCAGAAAGCAATCAAAGGACTCGTTTATGTTTAGGCCTAAGTCTTTTCTTGGTGAATTTAAATTAGTTCAATAACATTCAATGTCTCTTCAAAAATTTGGACAGTTTTTAAATATTTCTTGTTGCTTAGCACTCTTATTGTTGCTTAAGACATAATTGCTGAAGCAAAAATGTGTGTATGAAAAACACTTTGGTGTAAAGTGGCGTCACTTCATAGACTTCAATGTATTCTGCAACGCTGACACGAGTCATGAGAAAGACCCTTAATGTGTATAAATATCAGTCACATTTGCACATTAATCATTGCTCTTTACAATCACATAAGTGACTGATTATGGTTTCAAAACGGCAGTTTGGATCCCTGAAATGATTTTTTTTTCATCATTTATTTATTTTGTGGAATATTATAATTTTAATAACCTTGGCACATTGCCTGGTTGGCGTCTCAGGATCACGTGATAGTCTTCCGGACTGAACTCTAGGCACTCTTTGCTGACAGAGAATGCTTGCAGGTCCCCGACCCTATTGATGGAAGTGAGCACGGTTAGGAGGGCAGTCTTCAGAGAGACTGCCTTTAACTTAACTGACTCGAGGAGCTCGAAGGGGGCTGTCCGTAAGCCTGAGAGGGCCATGAAGAGGTCCAATGAGGGTTCAGCCTCCTGGAACCTCTAAGGAACCTGATGATCAGGTCGGGCTTACTGAGGGACTTACTTTGAACCACATCGTGGTGTGCTGCTATAGTAGCTACATACACCTTGAGAGTGGAAGGGGACAGCTGCCCATCCAACTTCTCTTGCAGGAAGGCAAGCACTGACTGCACAGCTCTGGGGGTCTTCACTCCGGGAAAAACACCACTAAGTGAATGTACACCACTTCAGGGAGTAGAGCTGCCTTGTAGAAGGGGCTCTGGCCTGAGTGATCATGTTAACCACAGCGGGCGGTAGACCAGTTAGGTCTACCGCCTAATACCATCCAGGGGCCAGACATGGAGATTCCAGAGGTCTGGGCATGGGTGCCAGAGGGTGTCCTGTCCCTGAGAAAGAAGGTCTGTCCTCAGGGGAATTCGCCAGGGAGTGGTCACGAGGTCCGGGAAACAGCAGTGGGAGTTAGAGCCCCCACGCGATGTGTGCCACAGCGCCATGCGTGCCTCGGGTCTGGAGCCAGTGCTGTAGCGGTCTCATATGCATCAACCCAAGCAGCGTGACTACCATTGAGGATGCCATATGCACCAGGAGCCTCTGAATTTGCCGCCTGGATAAGTTCAGGCAGTTCAGCTCCAACTGCGTTCTCCATGTGTAAAATAGCAGCAGTCTCATTCTTCACCAACGTGAAGAGAACACTGTGGAACCGGGGCGGGCGCCTGGCGAATTGAATCGCATAGCCGAGTCTGAATCTGAATGATCTCTGCATTCCAGCTCCCTTTTATACCCGTATGTCTGGTCTCATTTATCATTGGCCTATCCTCAAATATATTAGGTGTTTTGGGGCTCTCAAGAGTGACCCCTATTGTCACTACATCGACACAACGTCGAGTGAGTGACAGAAAGGGAACACAAGTTTCAGAGCCAGTTTATTACAGCTTTTCATTCATTATACCATGCTGCAGTTTAAATTTGACCTCTGCATCGTTTAACTGCACTTTTAAAGTGCTGCCTCCTGATATTTGATTTCAAATGCAATTAAATTAAAATGTATTTGTAGTGTGTAGTGCTGTTGTTCACATTACAATTCTGTGGCAGCGGGGGCGTGGTCAAGCGCCCGTCCGGGAGGGAAAGCGCTAAGGGCGCTTGCACCTGAGCTCAATTATGTCTAACACCTGCTCAGTAGGGCTTTGTCCAACTCTCTATCTCCACTGGAGGTTTTGTGGCTGCTTTTTATGCCGCTCTCCCCGTGCTCACTGAAATTAGAGACAGGTGTTAGACATAATTTAGCTCAGGTGCAAGCGCCCTTACCGCTTTCCCTCCCGGACGGCCGCTTGACCACGCCCCCGCTGCCACAAATTCATTCCACATTAACCATATTTTTATTTATGCCATTTTGCAAATACATAAATAAATACATTGACCTATTCTGAAAATAAATGCCAAAAAAACAATTCTGACTACTGCATTCTGTAAACATTTTTGCTACCTTTACCCTAGTGGTGATTTTTAAAATGTCATATTCATTTAAGTCAACATGAAATGGCATTCACAACCCATTTTACATGTGTAATGTGAGATTTCTGAGTGAAACAGGATATTCAATGAGAAAAATAAAATGATGGGCAGATCTCAAAGATGGTAATTGACCCTATTCACAGATTGTGATGACACTTTCCCACCTTATTTAGCATCTAACTTTTTTATATATAATATTGTTCTTTTATATTTTTTGAATTGATAACATTATAATTTGTGTTATATTATAGAATGTGAGCTAACTTAAATAAACTCTGGTGAAGCAATCACATCTAGCTCTGTCTGCCTGTCTCTCATAAAGTTGATTTGTCATGATTTCGACAATTTGTCACAGTACAGGTAACTGATATGTGACATGTGCAGCTTGTTATCCTAGATATTAGAGACCTGATATCTCAAAAAGCAAATGGACAATGTTAATTAATATGATTATCATCACTCTAATGCTTGGTTTTGGGCCAGTTTGTATTTATTTAATGGCATAAGGTGAATTTGTTTCTCTGTATGGCATAGATCATGTATGTGATTTGGAAAGCAGCTTTCATTCAATGTATATATGAAAATTATAGGCCACAATAGGTTATGCATTATACTGATCTTACCATGGATAAGAGGTGTCTATATGCAACAGTAATAAGCAATTTAATTTTAACTCTCTTATGGTTGTTGGTTCCAAACAGGCTGGTTTGAGTATTTCTGTAACAGCTGATCTCCTTGGATTTTCACACACAATAGTCTGTAGAATTTACTCAGACTCGTAACAAGCCACATTCCTACAGTTCCACCTGAAATATTCAGAGGATATAAGAATTAATGTGAATAAACTGAAAATAGAATCCTTTGGCGCAAGCCCCATCCTACGATTTAGTGCTGAGATTCTCATTTGAATTGTCAGATCCTGCCGGATGACAAGTATGGCAGGGGAAAGGAGCTTACCCCAAAAGGAAATTAGAACCTTATATAAAATATATGCCCCAAAAGAGACATAAAACCAATTAATGCAACTCGGAACAGCAAATCAGGGGCCTCATATATAAACGTTGCGTAAGCACAAAACTTTGCGTACGCCACCTCTCAGGCTCATGATGGGAATGGGAGTATAAAATGTAAACTTGACATGAAAATTTGTGCACCATCAGGAAAACTCCATGTCTGTCATTGTAGCAGATGTTCCATCATCTGTCTTATGAAACGTAATAATCATCTGCCAATTGTGTGAACTTTAGTAGTTACAATAAACAACTGAATAAATTCATAACTGAATTATGTCCGTGAAATCAAAGTGTTAGCAGTTTAATGATTTGGTATATATAAATGCAACTCTAAATGACAATAGCAGCATTAGTGCTTCTAGAAGACTTGGTGCAAGGAGGGATCGGAAGGAAGTACTGTATGTGTTTTTGGACCACACTCTTTTTTTTGGCCCATAATGATAACTGGCTTAGGTTAAGTTTACGCTTAATACACTTACAAATACATTTCAAATGGTGTGAGAATAAGACAAATAATAATAATAAGATATATTCTCTGTTAACAAATCTTAATACAATTACGTTTCTCAGGTAAATTGATCTTGTTTAAAAGGATGTTTAGACATATTTATACTAAAACAATATAAAGATTAAGAGCAAATTTTTAGCAGCAGCATCTATTCACATGCAACTTGTAGGCTTCTATCTTAATATCTTCTCGGTATTATCTTCTGTTTTCCTGGTTTGTTGTACTACATGTGTATGGATGGCAATATCTATATGGTAATTATAGGTGCATAAGGTAATGCATAGTAAAAATAGGCACTGTATGCTACATTCATGTTTATTTCAGAATCAGAATCAAAATCAGCTTTATTGCCAAGTATGCTTACACATACAAGGAATTTGTTTTGGTGACAGGAGCTTCCAGTATACAACAATACAAACAATACCAAAAACAGCAGCAAGACATAGGTAATTAAAAAACAAAAAAAGAATAAAAAATGTATAATTATACATATACGTACATACACACACCATCATACATACCCACATACACACACGTAGTGCAAATCTATTACAATCTGTTATATAAAGAACAAAAATACAGTATATTATGTACAGAGCAATGTAGTAATGGCAGAAGTGGATATGTTGGATAATATAAATAGACTTAAACTGTGTATTGCACATAATTATTGCTCAATGGGGCAATTTAATCGTTCATCAGATGGATAGCCTGAGGGAAAAACTGTTCCTGTGCCTGACGGTTCTGGTGCTCAGAGCTCTGAAGCGTCGGCCAGAAGGCAACAGTTCAAAAAGGTAGTGGGCAGGGTGAGTGGGGTCCAAAGTGATTTTCCCGGCCTTTTTCTTCACTCTGGAAGTGTATAGTTCTTGAAGGGAGGGAGGGGAGGGGAGGGGAGGGGGGGGGCAACCAATAATCCTCTCAGCAGACCGAACTGTCCTTTTGTTATGTATACCTTGTCTTGTCTTTCTGTTGCCCTTCGTTTGTCATTTTTGTCACTTTTGTAGTTCCTTAGTTTTCACTTTTGTCACCCTTATAGCTCCATAGTCGTCTTGTTAGCCCTCGTATTCGCTGTTCATTGTTTTCACCTGCCCTCGTTAGTTTCCCATTGGTTTCTGTTTATCACCTTGTCATCTTGTTTGAGTTCTGTTTGTTCATTGGCTCCCGTTTTCCCATGTCCATGTATTTTAACCCGGTTGTTTTCACTCCCCTCTGTCAATCGTTGAATGTTGTCATGCCTGGTATGTGTTCCCTGCCCGAGTTCTCAGTTTTATTTCATTGTGTTTAGTTTCCTGTTTTCCCATTGTGGTTGTTTCTTTCGATTGTTTATTTAATAAAGTAAGTTGCATTTAGATCCACTCGCCTCGTCTACCTTCGCTGCCTCCATTCATTACAGAACGATTGACCGCCAAATGGATCTAGCAGCGGTTTTCCTCAAACTGTCCCGGGCAAATCTTCCTGTCCGCGAATACTCACGGCTCTTCTCCACGGTCGCCATCCACACCGGGCTCAACGACGACGCCCTGAAGTCCATCTACTGGGTTGGGTTACCGTCATCCCGGTGGAGAGTGGCGCCGATACCCGGAGAGCTCCCGTGGAGGGAGTACGTGAACCTCGTTCTGAGGAACCTCGCGCCCGAGGAACCACCCCTCGTGATTCCGGCTGTCGAGCCTTAGCCCCTGCCTACCCGGATCGATGAGCCAGCACTGCCAACCTCGTCCGCTTCAGAGCCGGTGTGCCCCGCATCCGCGATCCTCGAGCCTGCACGGCCCACTTCGTCTGCTCAGAGGAGGAAGAGAAGACGGGCTTCCGCCCCCCGGTCCACGCCTGCCCCGGTCTGCGAGCCAGAGCCCACGCCTGCCCCGGTCTGCGAGCCAGAGCCCACACCTGCCCCGGCCTGCGAGCCAAAGCCCACGCCTGCCCCGGCCTGCGAGCCAAAGCCCACGCCTGCCCCGGCCTGCGAGCCAGAGCCCACGCCTGCCCTGGTCTACGAGCCAGAGTCCACGTCAGCCACGGTCAACGAGCCTGAGCCCTCGTCAGCCCCGGTCAGCGAGCCAGAGCCCGCATCACCCACGGTCAACCAGCCAGAGCCATTAGCCCCCGATGTCAGTGAGCCAGCGCCTGTAGCCTCGACCGTCCCTGAGCCAGCGCCTGTAGCCTCGACTGTCCCTGAGCCAGCACCAGTGGTCTCGACTGTCCCAGTGCCAGTAGCCATGACCGTCCAAGAGCCAGTGCCAGTAGCCATGATCGTCCAAGAGCCAGTGCCAGTGGTCGTGCCCGCCCAAGAGCCAGTGCCAGTGGTCGTGCCTGTCCAAGAGTCAGCGCCTCTCGAGCCTCCCAGGGCTCCGTCTCCCAAGTCTCTCGAGCCTCCCAGGGCTCCTCCTCCCAAGCCTTCCAGGGCTCCGCCTCTCCAGTCTCTCGAGTCTTCCAGGGCTCCTGCTCCCGAGCCTCCCAGGGCTCCGCCTCTCAAGTCTCTCGAGCCTTCCAGGGCTCCGCCTCTCGAGCTTCCCGAGCCTCCCGGGGGTCCGCCCCTCAAGTCTCTCGAGCCTTCCAGGGCTCCGCCCCTCAAGCCTCTCGAGCCTTCCAGGGCTCTGCCCCTCAAGCCTCTTGAGCCTTCTAGGGCTCCGCCCCTCAAACCTCTCGAGCCTTCCAGGGCTCCGCCTCTCGAGCCTCCCAGGGCTTCGCCTCTCAAGCCTCTCGAGCCTTCCGGGGCTCCCCCTCTCAAGCCTCTCGAGCCTTCCGGGGCTCCGCCTCTCAAGCCTTCCAGGGCTCTGCCCCTCAAGTCTCTCGAGCCTTCCAGGGCTCCGCCTCTCAAGCCTCTCGAGCCTTCCAGGGCTCCGCCTCTCAGGTCTCTCAAGCCTCCCAGGGCTCCGCCTCTCAAGCCTCTCGAGCCTTCCAGGGCTCCGCCCCTCAAGCCTCTCGAGCCTTCCAGGGCTCCGCCTCTCAAGTCTCTCGAGCCTCCCAGGGCCCCGCCCCTCAGGTCTCTCAAGCCTTCCAGGGCTCCGCCTCTCAAGCCTCTCGAGCCTCTCGAGCCTTCCAGGGCTCCGCCTCTCGAGCCTCTCGAGCCTTCCAGGACTCCGCCACTCAAGCCTCTCGAGCCTTCTAGGGCTCCGCTCCTCAAGTCTCTCGAGCCTCCCAGGGCTCCGCCCCTCAAGTCTCTCGGGCCTTCCTGGGCTCCGCCTCCCGAGCCTCCTACGGCTCTTCTCCCCGAACCTCTTACGGCTCTGCTCCCAGAGACTCTAAAGCCTCATATGGCGCCACCTTCCTTGGCTCCACCTCCAGAGCCTTCTAGGCCTCCGCCTCTAGAGCCTCCTACGGCGCCACCTCCATCGGCTCCGCCTCCAGAGCCTTCCAGGCCTCCGCCTTTAAAGCCTCCTACGGCACCACCTCCCTCGGCTCCGCCTCCAGAGCCTTCCAGGGCTTCGCCTCTAGAGCCTCCTACGGCGCCACCTTCATCGGCTCCACCTCCCGAGCCTCCCACGGCTCTACCTCCTGAGCCTCCCATGGCTCTGCCTCCTGAGCATCCCATGGCTCCGCCTCCTGAGCCCCCTGAACCTTCCTCGGCTCTGCCTCCTGAGCCTTCCTCGGCTCCACCTCCTGAGCCTTCCTCAGCTTCGCCTCCTGAGCCTCCTACGGCTCTGCCCCTAGAGACCACAGAGCATCCCACGGCTCCGCCCCTGATCCTCCAGAGCTTTCCATGGTTCCGCCTCCCTCGGCTCCACCTCCTGAGCCTCCAGAGCCTCCATCAGCTTCGCCTCCAGAGCCCCTCTCCGCTCCGCCTCCAGGACCTGTCCCTGTCGTGAGGCTGCCTCCCAGGCCTCCAGGACCGGCCCCTGTCCTTCGACTGCCTCCGAGGCCCCCCAAACCTGTCCTTGCCCTGTGGCCAGCTCCCAGGCCTCCTGAACCTATCCTTGCCCTATGGCCTCTTCACTGGCCTCCTGACTCTCCTGTCCTTGTCCTGTGGCCACCGCCCTGGCCTCCTGTCCCAGTCCTGCAGCCACCTCCCAGGCCGCCTGACCCTATGCCTGTTCTGCGGCCGCCTCCTGAACTAGTCCCTGTCCAGTGGTCACCTTCAAGGCCCCTGACCCAGTCCTTGTCCTACAGCCACCTTCCAGGCCCCCTGACCCAGTCTCTGCCCTATGGCTGCTTCCCAGACCCCCCGACCCGGTCTGCCCTTTGTGCCCCCTTGGACTTCCTGCCTGCCCTCTGTGCCCCCTTGGACTTCCTGCCTGCCCTCTGTACCCCTTGGACTGCCTTCTTGCTCTCGTGCCCCCCCTGGTCTGCCCGTCTGCTCCTGGTGCCTTCTTTTATTTGTTTCTTTTTTAGGATCGTCTGGAATCCGATCCTTTGAGGGGGGGCTCTGTTATGTATACCTTGTCTTGTCTTTCTTTTGCCCTTCGTTTGTCATTTTTGTCACTTTTGTAGTTCCTTAGTTTTCAGTTTTGTCACCCTTATAGCTCCATAGTCATCTTGTTAGCCCTCGTGTTCGCTGTTCATTGTTTTCACCTGCCCTCGTTAGTTTCCCATTGGTTTCTGTTTATCACCTTGTCATCTTGTTTGAGTTCTGTTTGTTCATTGGCTCCCGTTTTACCATGTCCATGTATTTTAACCCGGTTGTTTTCACTCCCCTCTGTCAATCGTTGAATGTTGTCATGCCTGGTATGTGTTCCCTGCCCGAGTTCTCAGTTTTATTTCATTGTGTTTAGTTTCCTGTTTTCCCATTGTGGTTGTTTCTTTTGTGTTTTTTTTTTCGTTTGTTTATTTAATAAAGTAAGTTGCATTTAGATCCACTCTCCTCGTCTGCCTTCACTGCCTCCATTCATTACACCTTTGTAGTCTTCTGATGTCTGATTTCGTAGCTGCACCAAACCAGACAGTTATTGAAGTGCAGAGGACAGACTCAATGACTGCTGAGTAGAACTATTTCAGCAGCATCTGTGGCAGGTTGAACTTCCTCAGCTGGCGAAGGATGTACAACCTCTGCTGGGCCTTTTTAACAATGGAGTCGATGTGTATCTCCCACTTCAGGTCCTGTGAGATCGTAGTGCCCAGGAACCTGCTGCCACAGTGCTGTTTAGAATGGTGAGGGGGGACAATGTTGGGGTGTTCCTCCTAAAGTCCACAATCATCTCCACCGTTTTGAGTGTGTTCAGCTCCAGGTTCTTATGACTGCACCAGACAGCCAACCGTTCAACCTCCTTAATATATGCAGACTCATCATCATCTCGGATGAGGCCGATGACAGTGGTGTCGTCTGAAAACTTCAGGAGCTTGACAGAGGGGTCTTTGGTGGTGCAGTCATTTGTGTAGAGCGAGAAGAGTAGTGGGGAGAGCACACATCCTTGGGGGGCACCAGTGCTGATGGTATAGGTGGTGGAAGTGAATTTTCCCTGCCTCACAAGCTGCTGCCTGTCCGTCACAAAGCTGGTAATCCACTGACAGGTAGAGGTGGGAACAGGGAGTAGGTTTAACTTAGTCCGGAGAATAGCTGGGATGATTGTGTTGAAAGCCGAGCTGAAGTCCACGAAAAGGATCCTTGCGTATGTCCCAGGTCTGTCCAGATGTTGCAGGACGCGATGCAATCCCATGTTGACTGCATCATCCACAGACCTGTTTGCTCGATAAGCAAACTGAAGGGGATCCAGAAAGGGTCCAGTGATGTCCTTCAGGTGGGCCAACACCAGTCACTCAAATGACTTCATGACCACAGATGTCAGGGCGACAGGTCTGTAGTCATTAAGTCCTGTGATTTTAGGTTTCTTAGGGACAGGGATAATAACTGAGCATTTGAAGCAGCATGGGACTTCACACTGCTCCAGTGATCTATTGAATATCTGAGTGAAGATGGGGGCCAGTTTGTTAGCACAGGAACGAAGGCACGCTGGTGAGATTCCATCTGGGCCTGGAGTCTTCCTTGACCTTTGCTTCCGAAAGACGCGGCACACATCATCTTCATAGATCTTGAATGCAGGTTGTGTAGCAGGAGGGGGGAGGAGGGGGGTTGCAGGAGGTGTTAATGTTTGTGTGAAATGAAGGTCTGAGTGCATGTGGGGTGTGAAATTGAGCCTATCGAATCTGCAATAGAACACATTCAGGTCGTCAGCCAGTCGTTGGTCCACCACAGGGTTGGGGGTAGGAGTCCTGTAATTAGTAAGTTGTTTCAGGCCACTCCACTCTGATGCAGGGTCGTTAGCTGAAAACTTGTTTTTCAGCTTCTCAGAGTAGCTTCTTTTAGCCACTCTGATTTCCTTATTCAGTGTGTTCCTGGCCTGATTATACAACACTCTATCCCCACCCCTGTAAGCATCCTCTTTGGCATGACAAAGCTGTCTGAGTTTTCCTGTGAACCATGGTTTATCTTTGTTGAATGATAAAAATGTCCTAGTAGGGATGTACATACCTTCACAGAAACTGCTGTATGATGTAACAGTATCTGTGAGCTCGTCCAGGTCTGTAGCTGCAGCTTCAAAAACACTCCAATCAGTGCAGTCAAAGCAGGCTTGTAGTTCCAGCTCTGCTTCATTGGTCCATCTTCTTACAGTCCTTACAACTGGCTTTGTTGATTTTAATTTCTGCCTGTAGGTCGGAAGAAGATAAACCAGACAGTGATCAGAGAGTCCCAAAGCTGCACGTGGGACGGAGCGATATGCATTCTATATTGTTGTACAGCAGTGATCCAATATATTCCTGTCTCTGGTGGGGCATGTAATGTGCTGTCTGTATTTGGGCAGTTTGCGTGTGAGATTTGCTTTGTTAAAGTCCCCAAGAATAATAATAACTGAGTCTGGGTATTGTTGTTCTGTTTCTGAGATTTGATCAGCCAGCTGTTGCAGTGCTATGTTCCCAGATGCGTTTGTAGGCATGTAAACACTCACCAGAATAAACGAAGAAAACTCCCTTGGCAAGTAGAATGGCTTACAGTTAATAAAGAGTGCTTCCAAATTAGGACAGCACATCCTCTTTAACGTGGTTACATCTGTACACCAACTTTCGTTGAAGTAAAAGCATGTTCCACCGCCTCTCGTTTTCCCCGTTAACTCCGCGATGCGATCCGCTCTGAACAGCTGAAAGCCCGGCAGATGTAATGCGCTGTCCGGAATGGCTTCACTCAGCCAGGTTTCAGTGAAGCACAGTGCAGCAGAGTTTGAAAAGTCCTTATTAGTATGTGTGAGGAGATGTAGTTCGTCAGTTTTGTTGGGAAGAGAGCAGAGATTCGCAAGATGAATGCTCGGCAGTGCTGTTGGAGGCACAGCCGCGCCTCCAACTAAAATGTCCAGCAAAACGTCCGAATATTCAAAAACCGGGAAAAGATTATCTGGTATGTACTGAAGGCGAAGGAAAAATCTAAAAGGAGAAGAATATGAATGATACAAATAAAACCTTATATATGACTTAGCATACATACTACCCTTAAATAATATGCATGTAATTGAGCCATGTCATGCAGAAGGGTAGACTAGCTTTTTTTAAATTCCCCATATCAATGATTTCCAGAGATTGATTTAGCTTAAAACATAAAATAACTTTTAAAAAGGAAGCAAACAATGACACTGTGTCAAGTGATGAACTTTAAAAAAACAAAATGGGCAATTCCTAATGATATGACGGTACAAACCAGCAATGACTGGATGATGTGTTGGTGCAACGACTGCCTTTAAATGAAGTATGAGCTACATTCTGTGTGAGTGGTGGTGGCATGGTGGCTAAAGCACAGGGCTGTTAATCAGAAGGTCACAGGTTAATCAGAAGGTCACAGGTTCTAACCCCACAGCCACCACCATTGTGTCCTTGAGCAAGGCACTTAACTCCAGGTTGTTCCGGGGGGATTGTCCCTGTAATAATTGCACTGTAAGTCGCTTTGGATAAAAGCGTCTGCCAAATGCATAAATGTAAATGTGTGCACAGATTATTCTTGACAAGAGCAATGCAAGAAAATGTAAACAATATTTCTGTGCAAACATATTACCAATGTGAAGCTGTGCTATTTCTTTGTGATGTGTCTGTGCAAACAGACTGCCTATCTCAAATAAGGTCATTGCTTTAAGATGTGTGTGTGAACAGGCGTGTAAGATGATTTTGTATTTCTCTCACATGTGAGTGAGTGAAAACAACGCAGCATAACGAAACGATGAAAGAACAGCTCTGCAGAGCTAACTAAGCAAATTATGAATTTTAAATGGATGAGATACAATGCTTACTACAAATCTTCTTCATAGAACTATCAGCTTCCATTTTCTCAGAGATGAGCTAGGTTTAGAAACAGTACCAACAGGGTACATATATTTCCTTATTTAATTTACTAAAATGACATTGTACTTATGTTTACCATCATCTTATTGATTTAATTTACTAAAATGACATTGTACTTATGTTTACCATCATCTTATTGATTGAATGTCAATTATCTAAATCAGATTTCTGTGGGTATCTCAGACACTCACTGAGGCTATGGTGCCAGTTCAGCCAACACCTTTGGTGTGTCTGTGAATACTGAGACAAGCAACCCCAGCATCCCTCTCATGCATTCTAACTATGGCCTGTTTGTATGAATGTTTGTCTGTATGTATTTCTTGGCAATTACTAGGCAGATGGCAGCGGCAAACACACACATAGTTGGCTAGAGTAGCCAAAAACTGTACTCAAGTAAAAGTACAATTATTTAAAAAAAATAATTACTCAAGTAGAAGTAAAAGTACTAACATGAATAATTACTAGAGTAAGAAAGTATTCAATTAAAAGCGTTAATTCGTTACTTTCACAAATTACATAATGGATTATCTACCCATATTCCATTACATAATACACATTTCTTATACACAGACTGTCCCAATGGATACCCAAGTAAAAATGGGGCCTGCCGACAATCCCAAAGACTACCTCAACCTCTTCAAGAAGCCGGCCGAGTTGTGGTGATTGCTGCCTGGCCAGTGGGCGGCCCGGTTGCTGCCACTACTCTCCGGTGAAGCACAATTTGCCCAAAAAATTCCCACAGCCAACCTCATTATCTATATCGACCTGAAGAGAGCCATCCTGCAGTGGGTCGGACAGAGCCCCGAACAGAGCCGTCAACACTTCTGCTGGGAAGGCACGACTGCACTTTTGCATTTGTGCAGCAGCTCCGTGACGCCTGCCAGAAATGGTTGTTGAATGAGGGGACCCTTGGTGCTCGAGACATTGTAGATCAGGTGGTACTGGAACAAGCAACCCTGTGGTATGGCCGAGTGGGTCCAGTGCCACCATCCGGTGTCTCTGGAGGAAGCTGTCCATCTGGCCGAGGATTTCATAACGGCATTCCAGGGAAGCAATGAACCGGAGTCTCTCTCTCTCTCTCCTAACCCCAAACCCCACCCCCGCCCGTCCTCTTTCCATCCTTGCCCCCAGGAAACAGGGCAGTCCCATGCCCAAATGTCGTGCCCAGTTGGGGGTCTTCCCCCTCACCTGTGTCCCCTGCTTACCCGGTCTCTCTCACTATCCCTCCCAGGTTGGCGAGCCCAGTCACACGGGTGTGGTAGCAAAGCCTGGGCTGGTCTTTTGGAGCTGTGGGGAGCCAGGACTGGTCCAGTAATGGAGGTAGACACTCTGGTCCAGATCCCCCATGATCCACAGGGCACCCCCGATCAAGCTGGGGCGTATCAGATACTGGTGAGTACCGAGGGGGATACATATAAATCTTTGGTGGATTCTGGCTGTTTCCAAACCTCTATCCACCAACGCTTGGTACAAGACAGGGCATTGGGCACAAATGATGAAAGTGGTGTCTGCACGATGCTGTGGTGGGAGAGGCAGTGTCAGGGCCGTCTTTGTCTGCTCTGCATCAAAATGACACAATGGAGGGAGTCCCCGCCCTCTAGAGCATCACGTGATGAGTCTCTCAAACACGTGTTTGATCAAGTGACAGTAATCAATGGTCAACAGCTCCACCCTAATGTCATGCTTAAATACCAATATTTTTCAAGTATTAAAGATCGGTTGTATCGAGTGTCACAGGGCACTCAAACAAAAGAAAGTACAACCCAGTTATTGGTACCGAAGAGCTGTCGGGAAATAATTTTCCAGGCGGCTCACCAGAATCAGATTGCTGGCCATTTAGGATAGGAAAAAACACTCAACCGATTAATGGCCCATTTTTTTGGCCGGGCATTCACAGAGACGTTTGCAGGTGGTGTGTGGCGTGCCGTGAATGTCAGTTGGTGAATCCACCGGCTACCCCAAAGCACCATTGTGTTTAAAATTTACTCTTTATTTATCTTTATACAGAATTTTGCCATTAAGCTGAAGAATTCTGTATTTACTCAATAATTCACAGAGGTGATATTTTTTTTTAACTCAGGAGACTTCACACAGTAAAAATTATAATTCTGTGGATGACTTAAATATTTGGTTATAACATGCATGTTATGATAATTAGGTCGGATGAAATGCATCCCAGCTTGTATTGGAGTTTAGAGATACTAAAGTAAAACAAATAAATACAATAATGTACATTTGATAAAATGTACTCTTTGTAATAACATATATATTAAAAATTACAAATGAAGATTTGTTGTATTCATATTTTATTTAATAAGAATAAAAAGTAAGGCCCAGGTATTTTAAAACTTAATATGTGACGTTGTTTCTGCGACAGCCCCAGATCTCTGACACTCGGTGTATATACATCAGCACCCAAATTCACTGTTCACTTGCTGCTGAGATATAGTGCACTCACTGCCATTCACTATAGGTCTATAGGAAATAGTGAATGAGTGAATGTATGAGTGAACGATTTTGGACAGAGCCACTCTCTTCTATGCTTTCTGTTCGTGCTCCAGTTGTGAATCACGTGAACAGCAGAGCAAAAAGCATTTATTTACACTTAACTTGTTGTGTGATGGATTTATTCAGTTCATCCGCCCAAAGTTGCTGCGATAGTTTTCAGTACCTCCGCGAGGGTGCTGGATAAATGTGTTAATGCTGCTTATGACATGCGGGATGCAGGACAAAGTACACTGATATATTGCTGCACTTATTTAAAAATGTACACTTACAAACTGATGTCTCAAGAGCCCATATTTACTGAATCACCCTGAAAATGACCATCACCATGTCACAGAAAAGCCCTCGTTATCATTAGAGCCACAACTTACCTCAGCGTGCTGCCTTAATTTGGAGCTTCAATTTTAATCTTGAAATATCCACTTGTCTTGGTGTTAAATGAAGGCATTGCATGACAACTCTATTCTTTTTTTCACTGTGCGGAGTGAAGAAAATATTTCATTTTGTTTGAAGAGCAGGATGCTGCAGCAGTGTGAGTGACAGTCTGTGACAGTGCGCGCAACTGTGTGAACTTCCTCTGTCGTAAAAGTACCATTCAATAATCTCTCAATAAATTATGCATTAATTAAAATTAAACCCAGTAATGTAATGACAGGATCGTTGCCAATTTTAAGTAAATGCTAATTTTTTTCATTAGAAATGTATTTGAGTGAGAGTAAAAAGTACCTACTTTTAAACCTACTATTTTTCCAAAAGGTTACACAAGTAAATGTAACGGAGTAAATGTAGTGTGTTACTACCCACCTCTGTGCGCGCGCACACACACACACACACACACACACACACACACACACACACACACACACACACACACACACACACACACACACACACACAAGTAGCCATTTGAACACACACATATCCTGCAGTAAAAATAATCTGCCAACGGAAGTACCTAACACGACAACGGTGTCTGAGCCAAAGCCTGAAAATGTGGCTTGAGAACTCTGATATGCTAAAGCCAACAGCCTGCCTCTCATTTCAAAGCATTATAAACAGAGATGCTGTCTCCCCCATAGGTATCTGAGAGGAGTGACCTTTACCCTCTGCCATCGCTCTCAAATCTTGTCCATATCCAGCACATCTGCCATCATCTCACAACCTTTGACATACACTCATCTTTCAACAACCATTCACTCTTTGAGCTCCTCAAGATTACTCCTGGTATTATGATAAAATAATGATAATAATAATAATAATAACGTTTCAAGATCTCTAGCTTTCAGTGTTTTAAAACATTATTTTCTAAAGGAAAAGCTGCAAGCTTCAAATATGTAATCTATTCACCAAGTATGGTCTTGTATAGGGCCTATACAAATCACTATTTGATATCTACCTTCACTACCAGTAAAAAGTTGACTGAATTTATTATGTCATGATCATAAAATCTGATTCAGTACAAGTTAAGCTCAATCAACAGCATTTGTGGCATAACGTTGATCACCACAAAACATTTTGACACTAATTTTCTTTAAAATAAAAGCATAAATTGAGGTTAAAGTGAGTACTTACAATGGATGTGAATGGTGCCAATTTTTGGAGGGTTTAAATTTACACAGAAAAGGTCAGTAATTGTATCACAATAAAATCATGTTAACACACATATTGTTTACGTCTTGTGGCTATACTTTTGAAACAGTGTGTATTTTAACATTTATGGATTGACCTCATTAATTTCCATTGGTGCCTCACTTTTTGCTTTTTTATTTTAAAAGGATAGGGAAAGTCAAAATACATTTTGTGGTAATCAATATTATGTCACAAATGCTGTTGTTAAAGCTGAATGTCATGGAATCCAGTTCCACAATCCACCCCACTTCTTCCAGTTCCCACACTTGCTATCAATCTCCTGAATATTAAAGGGGTCATGACATGGTTTTTTTTATTGTATTATTATGTTCCCTTAGGTGCAATTATAGTATTAATATATTTTTTTTTAAGAAAAACTTTTAAAATCTAGTGATTTATGACCTTTTCCCACCCTGTTTCTCATCCTCTGATTCAAACAGTCTGTTTTGGGGGCATTTTCCATTTAAGACTTCAGTGTTAACGCCCACTGTTATGATTGGCTAACGTCAGTGCCTATGTATCAATTATTGACGCTCCCAGCCAGAACAATATGCAAGTAAACTAAGTAAAAACACTGTGATTATTCATAATGAATGAAATTGCGCTTTAAAAAGTAGTTTAAAGTTTAAAATAGATTACTTACAGTTTGCGTCGTCGTTGTTCCCAGAATAGTCGGCACGGACTTATCTTTCAGCAACAGTTTTCTGGCAAAGCCAGCATCATATTGAGATTTGTTCTCAAAACAGTCATCCTTAAAATGTACAGAACAAACGCTTAAGTTAACACTGCCGTGACTGGGACGTCCGAAAAAAATAAACTGCATCCATTTTTCCCTGACGTCTGGATCTTTCGGCAGCTTATTCAGAGGTTTTGTTTGACCACAGCCAGGAACAGCACATCTGTGTGGCATCGTAATTTTCCTGTGCACAAGTAGTCTCTGTCAGAGCTCGCTGTCCATCGACTGAACACTTGTGAGGCGCACGGCGATACGAAATGAGCGTAGTTGTCTTGCGCTGGAGGCGGTCATATGCAAACGCTGTTACGTCACTTCTAACCGACACGTCACTTCTAACCATGAATCCAGAACGAGCTGTATTTTGAGCTTGATTAAATAAATGATTCGTTTAGAATGGGGAGGACGTCTTAAAATATTAAACTTGCAGGACGTTTTAATGATACAAAGACCTCTTATATACCAAAAGATCAAGGCAAATCTGGTTTCTCATGTCATGACCCCTTTAATTTCACCTGCGCTGTTTTGGACTATTTATACCCTGCCTGTTCACTTAAATTTTTTTGGTTATTGCATGTAGTTATCCTGCTTTGCTATCTTCTTAGAAATCTAGTTGTTAATTCTAACTTTCACTCTCGTGTTTGTTTTTTCCCCTGCCCAGCTCCGTCTATTTGTTTAATGGACTGATCTCTTTGCTCTGACTTTGGACTCTGTTTAACCTCAAAGCTTATCTGGATTTGCCCTATGTGTTTTGAATGCTGTAATGAAACCTTTTTCTGCATATGAATCCATCTCGTCCAATTCATGTCACAGAATAACAAACGTTCATAATCATGGATTCAGCGGAAACGCTTCAAGGCTCATTAGAACGGATATGTGCAGCGCTTGCTTCTCAAGGATCTACTGTTGGGAGGCATGAACAGGCATTGACCACCCAAGGACAACAGATCCAGGAGATCTGTTCTTACGCTCGTAGCAGCTTGCCTACACCTGCATAGGAAGTTCATGTGACCATTCAACCTTTGTGGCATTTTATATAGGGATCCCTAGTGTCACTATTCGACACAACATCGGAGTGAGTGACAGAAGGGGAATGTCTCGGTTACTGTTGTAACCTCCATTACCTGAAGGGAACGAGAAGTTGTGTCCCTCTTGCCACTGGCTGAAATGCACCACTGTAATGTCTAGGACCTTGTCTCGGCTCCTCCTGAATTAACCCTATATACCCGTTTCTCGGGGGGAGTTGCATGCAAATTCAACTAGTCAATTTCTCATTGGCCTTTTCTCAAAGATCTGAAGGTGAGTCGGGCTCCCAAGACCTACTATTCGACACACGTCTCGTTCCCTCCATCAGGGATCATAGTTTTGAGTTGTAATGTAGTTGTGACTTTATCTTTCACCCTGTTTATCGTTTGCAATTTTCTTGCACTTTTATATGACCTATAAGCCAGAACATCATGGAGCATGTAACTGTGTGCCAAAAAAATTATATTAATAACAATAATTAAAAAAAAAGCAACAGAAAAAAAAAACATGCATAAATCCAGAACTGTCGTTATAAATATTTTTGCATGCACATAATCTCATACATTTAACCTTCATGGGCCCTTTTGTCCCATCACTATGACTGCCAGTTCAACTCCCTCCACCTGAACAACTGACACGACTACCAACTGTGTAAAATATGTCCTGTCCATGCCAGGTCTGCAGGCTGCTGTTTTATGATGGCAGTGCCAGCCGAACCTGCCTCACCATGTCCCTGTTGACAGCATTACAGCATGAAGTGTAATAAGTACCCTAACCCAGCAGGTGACATCCATTATCACTGACAGCAGGCCTGAGTCTTTGCCAGCTGGGCCCACAGGCACAAGGGTGGGAGCAGTTTGTTGGCACTGTGCTAACACTAGGTCAGTGATAGAGCTTATAGTGAACATTTGGGGCCAATTAACAAGCTAAAGTATTAATTTTTTACCACAGCAGCAAGGGAAATTAACCTTCATGCAGAAGTGCATACTGCAAGTAATTATGGCCAGTGGTAAATGTAGATAATGCCAGGCTTTTTGGATATTAAGGGAAAATGGTTGATTGATCATATAGGAAAAACTAAAATGTTCTACATATAAACAGTATTTTATTATAGAGTGAACAGTATATTATTTGCGTTAAAGGGATGGTTCACCCTAAAATAAACATTCTGTCATCATTTACTCTCCCTCGTGCTGTTCCAAATCTGTATGATGTTTCAAACTAGTGTCATAGAATAAACGTTAATATAGCGAAATATAACAAGTTTTATGTGCCGCTTTCTGTTTTACTGCAGTTTCCTGGTGCAATTAACGCTAGATGAGCTACAACAACTGTGTGCTTTACACAAATCTATTATTCACTTTCATACTATGGCTGTTTATGACTGTATAAACACTTATTATTCACTCTATTACTCACCCTGCTATATTATGATATCGAAAAACTTTCACTCTAATGCATCAATTAACATCTGCTCAAGCTCATCTGATTGCGAGTTGGACTTTGGACTCAGAGACCGAGCCTTGAGCCCAGCCAAAGATACTCAGAGTGAAAGTGAAGCAAAAGTGTCATAGAAGTGACACGAAATAATGTGATTTCTTCAGTAAATGTGCATTTCATGTTGAATTTACCTTTAAAAACTATCAGTAAGGATGTCTGTTTTGTTCACCTTACATTTATCTAAAACTTTATTTAATATTTATTTAGGTTTTGGTTAGGTTTTAGGTTAGGGAGTTATGTTTTACTAATTAAAACATCAATCTAATATTCATCTTAAAAAACCTTGTCTAATTACAACATAATTTTCCTCACTTTTGGTGCCCCCCTCTGGTAAACTGCATCAAACGTGTAATGAAGCACATCATTTTGGTTTGCAAAAATTGTACTATTGTCACATTAATATAATGATATCAGGCTGATTTTTTTTTCTCCGTCTATATGAAGCACTAATGATCTGAAGCTTGATTGTCACAAATGTGATAGCTGACCTCTGTGACTTTGCTCAGATTAAAGTTTCCCCAAAGTGAACTTCAGCACTAATGTGACCACATTTAATACAGCCACAGGTCAAATTTGTTCTTCTTTACATTTATAGCTAGTGATTATTTGAAGCGGTCTGTTAAGAGACTCAAATTAGATTGTCAGTTTACTTCTGCAAGATCGAATACTTAGAAATCTGTGGCTCACACCAGCTTGTTTCCTTTGCCACTCTGCTGTTGAATAAATCATCCTTATTATTTTAGAAAACGTCTGTGAGCTGGGGAGGTTTATTGTCAGGGCACACCACGTTTATACTTCATTTGTGGGGTATAAGTAAAAATAGCAGGTTGTACACTAACCAAGTTGCTAAAGACCCAGAGGTTTCCAAACTGCTCCAGCGACATTTCTGTGGGAAGCAAAGTTTTCTCTCCATTTTTTTCTTCTTTCTCACATTTTCTCACCATTTGTAGCTCCCTCTCACTCACCCCTTTTGTCTTTGAGAATTGTTAGCATAGATATTAGCACTCCCTCTAACATTACGTGGAAAAGTATACTAGCAAAACTTCTGATTTAAGGAAATTGTCTGTCCTTGTGCACCATGGATTTACTGGCCTTTTATGTGATTTGGACAGTTTATTTTGAGTTTCACGCTCTTATTACTGAAAGGGATAGTTCACCCAAAAATGAAAGCTTTGTCATCATTTCCTCAACCCTATGTCATTCCAACCCCATGCGATTTTCTTTCTTCAATGAAGCAAAAAAAAGATCTTAGGCAGAATGTCCAAGATTTTGTTTTCCATACAAAGACAGTGGATGGTGATTTATCCTGCCAAGCTCCAAAAAGGACAATTATAAAAGTCCCATGCACTAATATCATTTTAATAAAGTTGTTAATTAAAGTTAAAATCTTCCCATCTGCCGTAGCTCTCAAATCTCAATGTATTCTCTTTTTAAATGCTTGCTGCATCGTGATTGGTCTTGTGACATGCAAGAACCAATGGTTCCCCTTCTGTCGCTCTCTCCACGTTGTGTCGGAGAAGCGACACTAGGGGTCTCTCTTGAGCGCCGATATTCACCTCTGACCTATTGAAAAGGGCCAATGAGAGTTGGCAGTCAGTATTTGCATACCCCGCCCCGCATACGGGTATTTAAGCGGGGCAAATACGGAAGTTTAGTCAGAAAATTTCTTCGGAGCCAATGGTCTGTCTGCAGTTTGCTGCGAGTTACACACCACTAACGTTCCTGTTTCCTCTGACGATCTGCATGCTGTTGGATCTTGACGGCGCACAACAGCAGCTTTTCTCCTACTTTGCACGGCGTGCATTGTTGCCCCTGAGCGCTTCGACAGCGCAGACACACACACACACACACTGTGTATTAAAAGAGTAAATTTCCCTAAAAGAGCAAATTTCTCTAAAAGAGCAAATTTCTCTAAAAGAGCAAACACAGTGGCCCCTGTGTCGTTCCTGGATGCGGTAGAAGCCTCTCCGCTTCAGACAGCCACAGGCGCTGTCTTGTGTGTTGCGGTCGCGGCTTGCTTTCAACAGAAAGCAAGCCACCCCAGCTGCACCCCGCATTGCTCCTTCTTTCCACGGGATTGAGGACGATGCGGTTGGCGCTGGGGGCGATTTGGGGTCGGCAGCGGGTGCAGTTTCGCCGGGTAGCCGCCCGCGAACCTCCCGTTCCCCGACACGCTCGCTGGTCCCCGTCCACGCTCGCGGCGATAGCG
This sequence comes from Xyrauchen texanus, assembly GCF_025860055.1. NCBI lineage: Eukaryota > Metazoa > Chordata > Actinopteri > Cypriniformes > Catostomidae > Xyrauchen > Xyrauchen texanus. The sequence continues at coordinate 55,547,927 of NC_068277.1, forward strand.
GCTCGCCTCATGGCCTGGCTGTCTATCCTCCCGAGCCCGAAGCAGATGAGCTCGCCGCTGCATCGGAGAGTGTGATGTCTGATGCCGAGGACTCCCCTGGACTGCCGCCTTCGGGCCAGCAGGCCCAGGCTGAGGCCGACGCTCAGATGTCTGACATGCTTTCCCGGGCCGCCGTGAGCGTGGGGTTGGATTGGAACCCTCCATCCTCCCCACAGCCTTCACGGTTGGATGACTGGTTCCTGGGGGCAGCGCGCCGTTCGCGGCCTCGCATCCCCCCGGTCCCGTTTTTCCCGGAGGTGCATGACGAGCTGACGTCTACGTGGAGAGCCCCGCCAGAGAGCCACCACCCTCGACGGCGGACAGCGCCACGGATACGGGCCGATTCCCCAGGTCGATAGGGCAGTTGCGTACCATCTATGCCCCGGTAGCCCTACCTCCTGGCGTGGCCGCCCCGTACTCCCATCCAAGCCCTGTAGGACAACATCCTCGCTCAACGCGAAGGCCTACAGTGCGGCTGGACGCGCTGCCTCTGCCCTGCATGCGATGGCCCTCCTGTAAGTCCACCAGGCCAAAGCACTCAGAAGCATGCACGGGGGTGGACCTGATCCTGATGTGCTGCAGGAACTGTGCTTAGCGACCGACCTCGCCCTGAGAGTGACGAAGGCCACAGCACAGGCACTCGGACAGGCGATGGCCACCCTAGTGGTCCAGGAACGGCATCTCTGACTCAATCTGGTCGAGATGCATGAGGCTGACAAGAACCGCTTCCTGGACGCACCTGTCTCCCAGATTGGCCTTTTCGGCGACACCGCCGAGGACTTCGCCCAACAGTTCTCCGCAGTGAAGAAGCAGACGGAGGCCATCTCTCACATCATGCCCCGCCGCACACCTGCCGCTACGGGCCCTGCCCCGTCTGCTCGCCGAGGGCGTCCCCCTGCGGCGAAGAAACCAGCTCCTGCTCCGCCCCAACCCGGGCCCAGCTCTCAGCCCCAGCGTCGAAGCACCCCGCGAGGCGGCGACGCCCCTGTCTCACGAACCCCCTCTAGGACCCGGAAGGCTCCCAAGCGTTCCTGAGACAGTCGACCCAGAGCCGAAGACATTAGCTCCGGAGGTGGTAAGACCGCTCCGTCCCCCGGTGGAGGGCCGGGTGGAGAATCCTTTGTTTTTTCATTTGTCACACCCCCTGACGGGGGCTGTGGTACCCACATTCTCAATAAAAGAGCTATTTCCTTTGCCTCTGGGTCACCTGGCCCGCAAATGCCGTTCTCACGGCAATCTGCTTTCAGATTACGACAGTCCCGGTAAACCGGACGCGGCGATCCCGCCTTCCGCCTGCCCACGACTGTCCCCTGGCCGGCCGGTTCAGACGAATCCAGAGGACGCCAACATCAGACCTCCTCCTCAGTCACGAATCGCCCCCTGCCGGACGCGCGGAGCAAGGTAAGTGCTTTGAGTCTATTCTCAGCACCTCAGCCTCAGGCCGCAACGAAGCCGCCCAACGCTGCATTACCTGTTCCGCCCCGCTGCGAGGCCCCGCCGGGTACGTCCAAAATACTCATCCCTTTGGTGCCCCTAGCGCAGAGCTGGGAAGCGTGGCTTTCGCTCACCAACACATCATGCTGGCTGCACCGGACCATTCGACTCGGTTACGCAATTCAGTTTGCCTGGCTCCCGCCCCCCTTCAGGGGCGTCCGCTTTTCCGCAGTACACTGTGCCTGGCTTCCTTCAAGCCAGGCACAGTGGTCCCTCTAAAACTTTTCCAGAGGCTCCTGGGGCATATGGCGTCCTCCGCGGCGGTCGCGCCGCTGGGGTTGATGCATATGAGACCACTCCAGCACTGGCTCCAGACTCGAGTCCCGAGACAAGCATGGCACCACGGCACGCATCGGGTAAGGATCACCCCCGCCTGCCTCAAAACACTCCGACCCTGGACAGACCTCTGCTTTTTACGGGCAGGAGTGCCCCTGCAGCAGGTGTCCCGACGCGTTCTGGCCACAACCGACGCCTCCCGGTCCGGGTGGGGTGCCGTGTGCAGCGGGCAAGCAGCAGCGGGCCGTTGGAAAAGGGCCCCGCTGCGTTGGCACATCAATTGCCTGGAGTTGCTGATCGTCCTTCTTGCTCTCAGGAAGTTCCTCACGTTAGTTCGGGACAAGCATGTCCTCGTGAGATCGGACAGCACCACGGTGGTGGCGTATATAAATCGCCAAGGCGGCGTACGCTCCCGCCACATGTCACAACTCGCCCGCCGTCTCCTCCTATGGAGCCAGCAGCGACTCAAGTCAGTCCAGCTGATTTGGGAACGGTATGGCAAGGCCCAGGTAGACCTGTTTGCCTCCCAGGAAACCTTCCACTGCCCGCTCTGGTACGCCCTAACACAGCTGGCCCTCGGGGCTGCGCAAGTACGCATTTCCCCCAGTGAGCCTTCTTGCACCGGTGCTGTGCAAGGTCAGGGAGGACGAGGAGCAAGTCACGTTAGTGGCCCCCTACTGGCCCACTCAGACTTGGTTCTCGGAACTCAGACTTCTCGTGACAGCTCCTCCCTGGCGAATTCCCCTGAGAAAGGACCTCCTCTCTCAGGGACGGGGCATGCTCTGGCACCCGCGCCCAGACCTCTGGAACCTCCACGTCTGGTCCCTGGACGGGATGCGGAAGAGTTAGCCGGCTTACCGGCGACCATTGTGAATACAATCAACCAAGCCAGAGCCCCCTCTACCAGGCACCTTTACGCCCTAAAGTGGCGCTTGTTCGCAGATTGGTGTTCTTCCCGAACTGAAGACCTGCAGAGATGCGCGATCAAGTCAGTGCTCCTGTTCCTACAGAAGAGGCTAGACAGGAGGCTGTCCCCGTCCACCCTCAAGGTGTATGTTGCTGCCATTGCCGCCCACCACGATCCTGTAGACGGCAAGTCTTTGGGTAAGCACGACCTGATCCTCAGGTTCCTGAGAGGCGCCCGGAGGTTGAATCCCTCCCGACCAGGCCTAGTTCCCTCCTGGGATCTCTCGGTAGTCTTGGCAGGACTCCAGAGACCTCCCTTCGAGCCGCTTGAATCAATTGGACTCCGGGCCCTCTCTCTTAAGACGGCCCTGCTGATCGCGCTCGCCTCTATCAAGAGGGTCGGGGACCTTCAAGCATTCTCTGTCAGCGACACTTGAGTTCAGTCCGGCAGATACTTCTGTGATCCTAAGACCGCGACCGGGCTATGTGCCCAAGGTTCCTACCACACCCTTCCGAGATCAGGTAGTGAACCTGCAAGCCCTGCCCCGGGAGGAGGCAGACACAGCCCTTTCGTTGCTATGTCCAGTGCACGCCCTGCGCATTTACCTGGACCGCACACAGAGCACCAGACGCTCTGAGCAGCTCTTTGTCTGCTTTGAGGGACGGCAGAAAGGGAATGCCGTCTCCAAACAGAGGCTCGCCCACTGGGTTGTCGACGCCGTCACACTGGCTTATCACACCCAGGCCGTGCCCCTACCCTACCCGCAAGGGTCGGTTGCGTCTCTTGTTTTGTCAGGTCCGAGCCCGTAGAACTCGGTAACACGTAGACCGACCGGCCGGGTGGATCGCTTGGGCCTGGCACCCTTTTCCCTACGTCAAGGTAAAGTAGTGCACCTTCTTCCCAGGGCGCCCCACTCCGAGTCGGGACCCTGGTCGATTCCTCCCCAGCCCTCCGGGTCCGCGGTTCAGCGGAGGAACTCGCCGACCCAAGCCACTGCAGGTACCCTGATGGCTACCCTGTACTGGTATAGGTGCTCCACAGGTAGGGCCTCCTGCTCGGACTCCCCCTGTGTGTAATTCCACGGTGCTGTCCCCTTACGAGCGGACCCCCGTGTCTCCTTTTGGCAGTTACAGCTGCCCTGGTCGCCGTGCTGTAGCAACTCCCCCCTTTCGAGGCTGGATCTACCACCGCACCATACTTTCCACACGAGCCCTAAGACGGCCGTGTGACGTGTCTACCACTTTTCCTCCCCAAGAAAAAGGGCAGGTGTGGTCTCCGCAGGGTCTGGGTAAGACCCCCTTCCCTATATGCATGTAAGGGCCCCGGCCGTGATTGCTCTATGCGAGAAACATAGAGAGAAAAGAGGCACAGCCAGGCTGGCCCGTTCCCATGTTGGCAAACATCGCCTTGTTCCCCTCCCAGGGTAACTAGAAGGATTCTGATGTTCTTATGGGGCATTGGGGAAGGGTACGTGCAGCCAGGTACAGACGATGCGCGGCACTGGATGAAATCCCTGCCCGCCTCTGTATCAGCGGTTCACGTACACAGTTCAGGGCATGGCAAGACTGGAATGGGTCCCCTAGTGTCGGAGAGAGCGACAGAAGGGGAACGTTTGGTTACGTATGTAACCTCCGTTCCCGAGGGAGGGAACGACATGTTGTGTCTTTCCTCCGCCATGCCACTGAACCGAGCTACTGTTGTGGCCGGACCATTCCAGCTCCTCAGAAAAATCCTGACTAAACTTCCGCATTTGCCCCGCTTAAATACCCGTATGCGGGGCGGGGTATGCAAATACTGACTGCCAACTCTCATTGGCCCTTTTCAATAGGTCAGAGGTTAATAGCGGCGCTCAAGAGAGACCCCTAGTGTCGCTTCTCCGACACAACGTGTCGTTCCCTCCCTCGGGGAACGGAGGTTACATACGTAACCAAACGATTTGCCGATAAAACCTGGTACAATGTGTTGAAAAATGCAACTGTTAAATTCAACTTAAATAAGCATGAATGAGATTTGCATTTATATTTGGTCTGTTCCTAACAAAAATCTATCGTATGGCTTAAAAACAATTGGAATATAGTGCACAAGTTGTATGGACTACTTTTATGATGCTTTTAAGTTATTTTTGTAATTTTTATATCTTGCCAGTATAAAGCACCTTCTACTTTTATTTTATGGAAAATGTCTCGGTTACTGCTGTAACCTCCGTTCCCTGATGGAGGGAACGAGACGTTGTGTCAATGTAGTGACACTAGGGGTCGCTCTTGGGAGCCCCAAACACCTCCAATCTTTGAGAAAAGGCCAAAGAGAATTGGCAAGTGGAATTTGCATGCCACTCCCCTGGGACACTCATTCAGGTTTTGTGCTGATGAGCCGAGACAAGGTCCCAGCCATTTCAGCGGATAGTACTGTGTTGTGGCAAGAGGGTCATAACCATGACGCACCTTGGAAGCTTGCTGTAAGGGCCGTCAAATGCAAACCATTGGAAGGGTCTATGACAAGGTAAAACAGAGACATGAAAGTACGTATCCTTCAGTTATACTGCCACAAACCAATCTTGATAACAGACGCACACCAAAATGCATTTCCGCATCAGCATCTTGAATGGGTGTCTGTACAGGGCACATTTCAGAACTTGCATGTCCAAGATTGGCCGCAACCCATTGCTTTTCTTTGCCACGATGGATTAAGGGCTGTAGAACCCTTTCCTAATCTTGGCTGGAGGGACAGGCTTATTCGCACCCTTGCGCAGAAGAGTCGTGATCTACACAGATTATTGCATCAATCTCAAAGCACCACTTATCAAGAACAACCACCACCAACAACAAACAATTTTGTGAGGGATTCACCTCAATCTCAAACCCTCACAGCTCAGGAACAACTAACAACAAACAATTTGCAGTAAGTCATGAAATCCGCTCATGTTATTTCTTTCTGCATTGCATGTCAAATGTTTACAATAGCCTTATCGGCACTAATGATGTCCAGCTTTGCCAGTCGGAGATCACTAAAGATAATGTTAAAGAGGTGTGCGAATTAGCAAAAACTATGTCAGACACTGTAATATGCTGTTGTCCCTTCCCTGCCCATCGTGGTGATGAGGTTTATAGTAGATTAGTGTCACTGAATGGCTGGATGTCTGAGTGGTGTCTGAAGAATAAAATAGGATTTATAGACAATTAGAAGAGTTTTTGGGGTAGACCTAACCTGCTAAAGAGAGGTGGACTCCATCCCTCCAGGGAAGGTGCCGCTCTCCTCTCTAGTAATTTGGCTCATAGTCTTAATAATGATAGTATTTGACTAGCTGGGGCCCAGGTCAGGAACAGACAAAGTGGTTAATCCGAACATCTGCTAGCTGCCTTGAGACATCACACAGGTCACATAAACTACAACACATAGAGACTCTTTCTACCAAAGCACTAATTGTTAATTAAATGATTACAGATCATAGATTGGATGCGCTCTGTTTGACTGAAACCTGGCTTAAACCGGATGAATATATTAGTTTAAATGAATCTACTCCCCCAGGTTATTGTTATAAACATGAGCCACATCTGAAGGGTCGAGGAGGAGGTGTTGCAGATTTTGGTGTTACTCAGAGGACAGGATATAAATGTAAGTCTTTTGAACTAATAATGCTTAATGTGACACCGTCTGATATAAATAAATAATCTCTGTCATCTTTTGTCCTTGCTACAATGTATATAGATCACCCGGGCCTTATTCTGATTTCCTTGGTGAATTTGCACATTTTTTATCAGATCTTGTAGTTACTGTACATATAGCTTTAATTGTTGGTGACTTCAACATTCACATAGATAATGAAAATAATACATTGTGATTAGAATTTATCGATATTCTCAACTCTCTTGGAGTCACAATGTAACAGGACCAACTCATCGCCATAATCATATGCTAGATTTCATTCTGTCATATGGAGTTGATGTAATATAGAAATTCTGCAGCAGAGCGATGACATCTCGGATCATTACCTTGTCTCTTGTATGCTGCAATCAGCTAATAAATATACACCACGCTATCATTCAGGTAGAACTATTCTTTCGACCACTAAAGATAGCTTCACTAATAATCTTCCAGATCTATCTCATACACTCAATAAACCCCAAAGCCCAGAAGAACTTGATGAAATAGCAAAAAATATAAATGCAGTCTTCTCTAGCACTCTAGATATTGTCGCCCTACTTCGATTAAAGAAAATTAAAGAAATACGCCTTGCACCATGGTACAACGATCACACTCATGCTCTCAAATGGAGCGCATGTGGAAAAATACAAAATTAGAAGTATTTCGTGGTGCATGGAAGGATAGTGTCTGTAGATGCATATTTTAGTAAACTCAAAATAACCACAACAATCCTAGATGTTTATTCAGAGTGCTAACAAGAACCAAGAAATATGATCATATTAGCCCCATTTTGTCATCATTACATTGGCTACCTGTTAAATTTCGTATTAATTTTTAAATTCTGTTAACTACATATAAAGATTTGAATGGTCTAGCTCCGGAGTACTTAAGTGACCTTCTACCACGCTATATTCCATCACATTCATTACGATCACAAAAGTCTGGCCTGTTAATAGTTCCTAGAATATCAAAATCCACAAAAGGAGGAAGATCCTTTCATATTTGGCTCCTAAACTATGGAATAGTCTCCCTAACACAGTTCGGGACTCATACACACTCCCTCAGTTTAAGTCTAGACTAAAGACTCATCTATTTAGCCAGGCATACACCCAATTTATCCTCCAACCCAAAATTAGGCTGCTTTAGTTTAGTATGCCAGAACCAGAAACCAGAAACATTGATCATGATTTATATCTCTGCAATAAATTGAATGGCATCTATGCTTATATTATTAAATTTTTTTCCCTGTCTCAACATAGGGACTCCTATCCTGAGGTCACCAGAACCGGCTGGATCCAGCAGCATTCATGCTTCCTGTTGGACTCCACTGCTACGTGTCGCTGAATGATGATGACTAAATGCAGCCGGTGTCAGCCAAACATCACTTCAGTCTATTATGATGGGCTTCAGAGGATTAACTGATGCCAACTCCAACCATAAGACATGGGATACTTCATATGCCATTGTCTGAACCTTGGATTTAGGATGGACCACACCGAACCTCACAGAAATTACCGGCCAGGTTGAACTGCGCTTCACATCCCTGATCTCTGCCTGCATCACCTCGGTCTATTGATTGACTACGATCTTGACACGAACAATTGCCAACAAAAGCCTTCATCAGCCCATTAATAAGGAGAATTGCATCTATGTGAACTTCTGCAGTTAATCCAGGATGGACTTCAAAGACATTGGTCATTAATCTTACAGTTCAAACAAAATCAATGTTTAAACACCGAATCTTAACACTTACTTAGTTTAATAATTTTAAACCATGACTTTAACTATACATAAGTAATATTTACATTATATTCATGATGTTAGCTCTAGTGGAACTGACCCCCACAGTGAGTCTGGTTTCTCCCAAGGTTATTTTTTCTCCATTAATCAACATCTTATGGAGTTTTGTGTTCCTTGCCACAGTCGCCTACAGCTTGCTCACTGGGGTTATTAATACAATAATTTTGTATTTACTTATTTTTAAACACGATAAACAATCGTATTTTATCTAATTACACAATGATGATTCATCAACATTATAGACATTAGTTTTATTGTCTGTTAATGCCTGATCTTCTGTAAAGGTGCTTTGAAACGATGTGTGACTTGACTTGACTTGACTATGTGAGATTTGAGTGGCTCACATTTGTTTGCACATCACACAAAATAATTGCAACACCCTGCAAGGTCTCAATTTCATCAGTCTTGAGTGGTTTAATTACCTCGCATCAGATTAGTCAGATCACTGTCTGGTCATTAGTCAGATCACTTTGTAACCAGCTAATGCTGGTTATTGGCTACCTGATTGTCAAGTAAAGTAACAATCATTCTAGATGTGATGTCTGTGGTGAAAACGTTAGTACACAATACTAATAATTTAGAAAACACAACTGTGAAGCACATACCTGAACCATAGGGAAGTGAGAACAGCCATTCGTTTCCCAGAAACAGATGCCAAAAATAAAGAAAACAGACAAAATATGGTCAGTATTTTCATAGTTCTCTCCAAATTTTCTGTCAAAATACAATGTGATTGGGAGTCAAGTAACTCTGACCATACAGCAGGGCATGTTTAATCTGTCATCAATCACTGTCAACACTAACTTCCTGTAGACAAACATTAAAGTGTTCTTCCATTTCATGCTGAGGATTCTGTGTCTGATGACTTGTTACCAATATAGTAAACCAAAACATAGGCAGAAAATCACAAGTCTAATGGTTATATTAAATAATTTCATTGCATCTGTCTCGAATTGTTTAGATGTGTACTCAGCAACAGTGGAGCAAATCTGACGACACAAGCTATTTTCCAAATGCAATATGGTTTTTAAATGTTCCTTGAATTATTACAGCAGCCTCAATTATCAGTCAATTACCCATCAAAAGCAGCAAATCTTACACTGAGTATAGTGAGTATTGATTTATGACCAGAAACTATTGATGCTGTTTATTTCTAATTTCAAAGCTTGTATGGTGTTGTTACAAGAGTCGTGTGCCAGTTGATGACAGCTATTTGTGTGGGCTGCAATAATTGACCTTCAACACAAATATCTGTGGCTTTTTTGTTCCACACTTAAAAGTCTGCTACTTGTAAGTTTGGCACACAACACTTGCACTCTTGATTGGTCTGTGTTCCCTTATAAGGATGTCAAATAGTTCAAGAAAGTCAATAGTTCAAGCACATACTCTTTGAATTGAAATATTTTAAAACTTTAATTTAACATAACACAGATGAACAATTCTTCCCCATTTGAACATTAAAAGCCTTTCTTCTCTTTTGTCTCTTAAACTGTACATACAATGTGTAATACAATATGCAGCTGGGATTTTAAAATATTCTGATGCCACAGACCCCCAAATATGATGATACCTTTTCAACTGACCTTCTTTCCTAAAAAATAGGCAACATGTTAGTTAATTTAAATAATAAAATTTTATTTTGTCACTATCTTTAAGCCAAAATAATTAATATTTTTCTATAAAATATAATATTTACTTTGTTTACAATTTACAGTGTTTATTTTTATCATAATATTTTCACTATTAATGTTAGATGTATAAACCTGAAGAGAAACATATTCAATAAAATTCAAATGTATTTATATAGTGTTTCACAAAAATATTTTCACAAAGCAGCTTTACAGAAAAAATTGCCTTACAAAATCAACAAAAACGTTAAATTAAGTTTGACAGCATTTGTGACAATGTTGATTACCACACAAATGTATTTCAACTCGTCCATCCTTTTCTTAAAAAAAAGTAAATAACAAGAAATTGAGGTTACAGTGAGGCACTTACAATGGAATATAATGGCGCCAATTTTTGCCAGAAACGTGAAGCTAAAAGCACTAAAATTTCTTTTTTTTTAAAACTCTTGTATCATTTGAGCTAAAAAGTTGCTTAAGTTGTAATTTTTACAGTTCTTTTAGTGTTTTTAGGTTTGTAGGCATTACATCGTCATGGCAATGAAGTTTTAAAATTGGCTATAAATTTACGCAGAAAAGTAAAAGTTTTTAGAAAGCGATTTTGTTATACTAAAATCATGTTAGCATGCATATTGTTTATGTCTTGTAGCTATAGTTTTGAAATAGTGAGTTGTTTTAATGTTAATAGATTGGCCCCATTCACTTCCATTTTAAGTGCCTCAGATTAAAAAAACAAAACATAAAAACACCTTTTTTTTAAAGAAAAGGAGCGAAAAGTTAAAATAATTTGTTGTGGTGATCAACATTATGCCACAAATGCTGTCGATTGACCATCAATTGTATTTAACCTGGAATATTCCTTTAATTCTCCAGCACATCAAGCCATGGTGACCTTACACACGTCGAGAGTCAGGTTCATGTAATTTCCAACTCCCATTCCCTCTTTTTTTATGCCATCATTTCCTGTCATCTTTCACTCTCAATGGCCAAAAATGGTATTATATACCAATATAGTCCACCAGCATGCTCATCATGCTAGTTTTCCATGGTAAAAGGAGCCCCATCTGACTCTTGTTCAATCCCATGTTAGTACCATGAATGGCTAAACGTCCTCTGTAAGAGATCTGTAGTTGAGGTTGGTTGTATTTTATTTCCTGCAAAGCATCCAAATGTTACGTCTCCCTGTTTCCCCTTTCATCTGACAATGATCAAGGCTGTTGAACACCTCCGGGAACATCATCAAAAATGTTCCACTGGCCTGAATAGAGACAGGGTGACTCTTATAAAGCATTATGGTCAATTTGAACTCCCTAAAAGAAGGATGTTCTTAGAAGGATTCAATATATCAGCGTTGTCAGAGAATTTGAATGCACAACAAAAGACAATGCCATGAAAATAAATGGTTTTACTGATCTTAATTTACTGTCACTACATTATGGATTCAGATGAAAACTAATTTGTGGCCCATGCATGGTGAATTAACTGGAAAAGCTTTGATCTGGACATTCATTGCTATGCACCCTCATGTTCTGGCTGTCCTAGAGATGCTAACTAGCTCCAGAAGTGGAGCAGACCCATGCAACACATTCCATTTTTCCATTAAAGCTTTCTTTAAAAACTCTGCTATGATTTCTGTCTTTTTTCTCATATTTCACAAACTCTTGGTATGATTAAAGTCTTACTATTGTGAGGGTCTTAGCAGCCAATAATTTGCTGAATATAATTTCACCCTAGGTTCAGGGAGGGGAAATTTAAAATTGAAGCCAAATACAACACAAAAGGAAAGCTTTGATCAGTGATCAACACTCCTCACAGATATGTCTTTAAAACTTCCATAGATTTGAATTTCATTTAACAAGACAGGAGACCCCTTATTGAGTCTCAACTTTAATACTGAATCTTGACAATGTAAGGAAGTTTTGTTCAGCCTAAATGTTTTTTCCAGGAACTCATGTTCAATTCCAATGAGAATTCCAAGAAAAAAGATAAATGATATGAGGATATTTATGACATTGTTTGGACCTGAAACTGGATTGGATAATTCAGACTCAACAAAGCAGTTGCGAATGAAGACAAGTCCCTTTTTGTTAGAGGCCTGTGAGCAGATATATGTTCTTTTTTTTTATTCCAACTATTATAATTTATTACTTAACCCTTTAAGCTCTGAAGGTGTTTTTAAAGATTTCTTGTTTCAGTGGCATAACCAAAAGTAAAGGCTTTTTGATATCATTGTAAAGAAAACCTTTCAGATATTTTAATTATATGGATTATGATAGATTCTGAGACTGTCAGCCAAAGAAACTGCTGAAAAATTCCATTATTTATCTCAGGGTGTAAATAAGGTAGATCTGAAAAACTGTTATTGTTTTGTTCCCAATCATGTCACCTGTACGTGTGGATCAATTTTGTGTTGATATGACAAAGCTCTGAATCCTAATACAATTGGTTTAGCATTCCATGATGCTGGACAATGTACATAATTTCCAATAAAGTTATCTGATCTAGGCAAGCTAACATGTTTTTGCAAGATAGAAGATTATGTTCTGTGTGCACATTATGCTTCGTATGGATTATGGAATGATCTAAGCATGAAGCATGAGGGTGTGTGAAAATTGTAATTTTTTCTCACGGGCCAGAAAAAGAAAATTGTATTTTTATTTACAGAGGATGCTTTAAATGAATCAAGAATAACAGTAAAATACATTTATTTAACAGCCAGTTTATTCTAGATCTTCAGGAAAAGTTGAATCCCATGCTTTCTGCAGCACTACCAAAAGATGTAATTGCCTTGTAGGGCAATTCTCACGGATTTCTCATCCAAGCTTTTCTAACAACAGCTCAACACTTCAAACTCATCCATCCATAGTACTCATTTCTAACAATTCACTACTCAATCTTTTAGATACTTTTGCACATTCTACCATTTTCTACTTATTTTTCTAGATGTGACTTATTCATTTAAGGTCTGCCTAAAATGCCAACATCCCAGAGCCTTATCTTCACTGTTACAGTTGAAACTGGTGTTTGTACAGGTCATTGAAGCTGCCAGTTAAGGACTTGTGAGGGGCCTGTTTCTCAAACTAGAGGCTCTGATGTACGTGTCGTCTTGTTGTTGTGAATCTGAGCCGTCAACTTCCCTCTATATCCCAGTAAGATCCAGTTTGATTTCTTCTTTCAAGACAGTAATGCACGGAGTAGCCTTCATCTCTCAAAAGAACAGTAGACTGATGAATTTCTAGAGAGATTTGTTTGGTTTTCGCCATTTATAGAACCAAAATTTGTCTTGTCATTTTCAACTGTTCTAACAAAAATAATGTTTCTTGAGTACCAAATTAGCACATTAGAATATTTTTTTAAGGATTGTGACACATTATTTTCTTAGTATGCTGCTGAAAATGGGCTGTGACTTGATGAGTAACAATATAACAATAAAACAGTTATTTCAAACACTTTTAATAATTTTGTTTAAGGTGATCCCAGGTGAAGATGAGCATCAATTTCTTTCAAGAACTTAAAGTGTCTTAGTGTTTCCTTTTGAAGGGTAATGTAGGTAATTTAAAGTTGAAGTGTGCAATTTTTGTGCCAAAAACCTTACTAGACGGAAATGGAAAATAATAAAATATAGCACAATCCCATCATCCTCCATTGGTCAGACAGTTTAGTTGCCAACATCTCAAGCCATTTGTTGATCAAATATCACTATTTCAGACTGGACAAGATGCTCAAACTAACAGAGCAATGTTTTGATAGCACCAAAGAGCCACAGAGCATCCGTTTACAAAGTGTTTACACTTTTCAGGTTAACCAACCTGTAAATGGCTTACTTAATATGCCGAGACAAATACAACTACAGTTTAAGTTGGAAAAGACGTATTTTAACCTTATACAAAATTCACTTATCACCTCTAATAAGAGAAATTCTAGCAATTCAGTTGTTCAAATATTTTGATGTAGAAAGTATGAATGCTTATCAGATTTAATCCCTCACTTAGGGATGTTCAATGTCTGCATTCTATGCATGAGGAGAAAAGGTTCTTGGAGAGAGCAAACTTGAAAATGTTATTTATTTGTATAAAGACCATCATGTGGTCCAAATTATAGTTGTCAAATTTGTGGGAAGTGACAAAAGAAACCAAATTATTTCTGTTTCAAAGCCCGTTAAACTAGATTGCGGGTGGTTAGTAAATGGACTGAAAAAATACCATGCACAAAAATGTTAAAACTCAAATTACCATCTGTATTGAAAAGAAAATTGTCAGATTGAAAGCACTCTAGAAACTTGTCAGAGTTGCCAGAGGAAGTCTGACCAGCTTACAGAGGTACAGCGATTACCCTTTATATGGCCATGTGGGGATTATGTGAAATATTCTACAATTAAAGTGCAAGAACATACTGTACATAACCTTAGGGCAAAGGCCTAAAGGCTCCACAAGTCAGTAAAATACTTTCGGTTTCATTATCCCTGCCATTAATGCATATCTACACCAGGACTGGAAGTGGATATTATAATTGAAGACTTATGGAGACCATCAAGGGGGAGAAATTTGTGTGCATACAATTTACTACAACAACAAGAGTCTTTATTTTTTCACTCACGGTTCAGAGGCGGTTAGAAAGTTTTCAGCGCTGAGCTTTTTTTGAATGAGATATTAAGCTGTGCAGAAGTGTAAACACTTTTACTTTCCAATCAAAATGTAATTCAACCGCACTCAGCTTTATGATAAATAGCAAGCGACCTGTGGATACAGGCAACATTATGCGTTCTCAGTGTGTATGAAGCGAGACGATTGGAGGTGAGTACATATTTATGTTAGAATTGGAGGCAACGCTCTGTTTTGATTTCCTTGTGTCAGAGAGAAGCAGGCACAGCAGTTATCAGAATGTGCCTCAGAGGAGGGCCACGTGCAATGTGTAGGAATGATTGTTAATTGCATATGAAGATTTAGCTAAGCATGGTGTACGCAAACGGACCAGAATGGAATACAGTCGTGACTAAACCAACACAAGCTGGAAAATTTAGGCTTTGCACAGTACAAACTATTATAACAAAAATGTTGTATGCATATATTTATTTTCAAAAGTTTTTCATGGCATGACTTATGAGGAGAAAGGTGCATGCTTGATAGTAGGGGCATAATACAAAACTAGGCCCTTTTGAACACCCCAATGGGGAGTTTCTTGTTCCAATTTGCAAACCATTTTCACACATTTCCATTTTTGGTACAACTAATAAAAGCTCTAGCAATTTAAATTCTTTCCACTTAATACGTGTAAATGAGTTATGTACAATTATAGCAAGCAATTTCACAGATGTCATTTCACTCTAAACACTATAAAAGGCCTGTCTTCCCTATTTATGGACCTAAACCCCCAGCCATAATTACAGTGGAAGGTGGAAGAACCACACCACAATTGTCTGGGATGTTGGTGCCCATTTTACCAGTTATTTCTACTGGAAATTTAACAGTTATGAGATAAACAGAAACTGTCTTCAAATCAGGAAGCTTCATGCACAATGAGAAAAGAGAGCTCATTGTTACTTTTAACTTCGAGCACACTGCTACCATGACATCGCAATTTTAATTCCATTGGTGACAGCGTGTTTAAATTTTATATGGGTATTTAACAAATTTGGAGTTGTATGCTGTCTTTCATGAAGCCTGAGTTTACAGCATCAATAGGTGGGCTACTAGACTTTGGAAAGTAGACTTGAGCTGTAGCCATTGTGAGCATCTATAGCCTAGTTCAGTTTGTGAATTCCAGTGGGCCCTAAGACATCTCACCCTGCACACGCACACAGTGTGCTGTCACCACTTCTCACTGCATAATCCAAAAGAACAACACATATGTGTTGTGCATGTTAGAGGTTCAGAGGAACATCAAAGAGTGAAACCTCATAGAAATGAGACCAGATGTAATATATTTAATTCTTTAGTTTTTATTTTGGTCCATCAAACACATCTTTCCAGTTTTCACTCCATACTCTCTTAGCACGATACATTAAAAATCAGTGTTTGGGATTGACAGCAAACAGTTGTGACTCTAAAAAAATGGGGTCTTGCAAAAGCTTAAAGGACTGGCTTGAATACTGTCTGTATGAACGAACAAGTCAAGCACATTTTCTATTCTCACTCTAGCCGAGAACAACACATAGTGAAAGTGACTAGTGACTAAAGTGAAAGTGACTAAAGATAATATCAAAGATGAAAACTTCCATAACACATGAAAGACTTATCGCAATTGACACAATATTACTTAATAAAAAATCCAATCAAGGCACAAGTTTGTCCATCAAATTAATTAACCAGCAGTGCAGCATTTGTGTTGTGCCCAGAACATACAACAATATTCTGCTGCTGTGTGAATGTAGCCTTAAGGCTAGGGATGGGAATTTTTGAGTAAATTTTAAGTTAAGTTCTCTAAACCACAAAAAAAGAGTACTAGATTACATGTAATTTACAATACACATTAATAATTATGTATAATGTATGTATAACACGTATGGTATATTAAGTTTTATTCACAAACGTTACCAAGAATGGTTTCAAAATAAGATATAACTTCAATAAACTATGCTTTTCTTTTGGGATTTTTTTTTAATGAACAATATGCATTAATACAAATTTTAAAAACTAAAAAAAAAAAAATATTATAAACTAACTGTCAGAAAGATTTTCACTCACCCAGAGCTTACATAGAATCCAATACTGATGGCATGAGCGTAATACACAAATATAAACTCTGAGTCTCCATAAAGGCTATCACATTTTTATCATTTGACATGTTATTATAAAAAAGAAAGTTGTGGAGCTGGATGTGGTTATGTGTCTGACACTGGGGGAGAGAGGAAGCGGTAAGGGCCATCACCTGATGACTAATGGCATGTAACACCTGTGTCTCGTTACAGTGACGACGGAGATGGGCTTGAAAAGGCCACCGAGAACGCCAATAAAGGAGAGAGAGTCTCACAGATCTGACATTCTGTGAAGCTAAATGCTGCTGAACCTAAATATTTATGAGTTTATGTTGTCTCTTATAGCTAAAGCTAAAGTAGATACCTTGTTGTGAAGCTGAAGAGTAAATGCCCTGCTGTGATGCTGAAAAGCCAAAGACCATTTGTTAGACTGGGAAAACCATTAAAGCTTGATTTACCTAGACTGCCACCCCACTTCCTGCTTCCTTATTGTTGAATCCTCTACACAAGTGTTGAAAGTTTGCTTTTTAAGTGAGCTTACACACTAGCACAATTACTGAAATATTTTATGATATTGCACAATATTTGGGTGCAGATTTCATGATGTCCTAATGTCATAAGACTAACAAGAAGCTAAATGGACACACTTTTGGATAATGTGCACCATTTTACACCAATGGTGTCATCAGCATTTAATTCAGGAACATCCCGAGAGACAGGTTACGATGGAGTAACTTTGGATCAGTGTTATCTTGAAAACTAGGTGCTGATTAACTGCATGCATATGAATTAACCTCTTGCAACGGTTTAGTTCTAAGATAAAATATTCTTTAATGTAAGTATTTTGTAGTATTATATGTACCAACAATTGTAGATCAAACAAGAAATATATCTTACTGTTATTGTGAGGTCAAAATGAGAATCCACTCTGCCAGTGCCACTGTCACCATCTGGAAGTTCCTTCAGAAAATAGCATGTGGCACACTCTGGGGTGTTTAGAATTTTCAGATGTAAAAAAATATAATTTATATTATTTATGAAAACAGGGACAGATAATGGTCAATGTTGCATGGTCACTGCAACCAAAAAATCTGGTTATGTTTCTAATATTCTAGTTGTGATTTGAGGATTTAACTTGTATCATTATAAATGTCATTTAAAGATTTAAAGAATTTTCTACACACTTTTTCATATACATTTACTAAAGGGCCTAAACGGGGACTTTAATTGTTTTATATATCTATTAGAGCTGTCAGAATTAACGCATTAACGCATGTGATTAATTAAAAATGTTTAATGAATTAATTTTTCTTAATTGCAATTAATGCATTTTCAACACACTAGTTGAACTTTACACTTTCCTTTACGAAGTATAAACCCAGCTTTACGATTGCTGTAACAAAGTGGATAGCCACAGTCTACCAGCAAAATAATAATGTGAATGATGACAGTTTAAGTGATTTAATGCCCATTGCAATGAATATGCAACTTTTACGGGGACTAGTTTTTCGAACTCCCACTTAAACTTTTAATGTTACTTGAATTTGTGATATTTTAGTGTATGTCTTTATATTGTTGAACGCTTTGTTTGGAAAATGTTAATAAAACGTTATATTGCAACATATTTTTTTGTTTTGTTTCCCAAGATGGAAATAAATACATTTTGACAAGAAAATAACATCAATAACAAGTGAGTCAAACAGCACAAATATACCCGGCCCACATGACTCCACATGCTGAAGTGACTCCACATGCTGAAGTGTCCTTGGTAACACTGAACCCCAAGTTGCTCCCAATGGCAGGCTTGCGCCTTGCATGGCTGCTCTGCCGTCATTGGTATTTTAGAGTGTGTGTGAATGGGTGAATGAGTTCAAAGTGTAAAGTGCTTTGAAAACTGCTAAGGTTAAAAAAGCGCTATATAAGTGCAGACCATTTACACACACACACACACACACACACACACACACTAATGTAGAAGCTATACTAAGGACCATTGCATGCTGTGTTCTTTTGTGTGGATGCAGCACTACAGATATGTGACCATTCATGAAGGCAGACAAATCTGGTGAATTCATGTGATCGTAACAACTAGGGATAGGCACTTTAGTAATTATTTCTACTAGAGTATTCGACGTGATTACTTTAATACTCATCAAATACACATGTAATATTTGTACATATCTATGGACATATATGTCAGACAGATGTCCTTGGCTACTGCATTGCATCTCGTGTGTATCCAGTGTTTCACATATTCATTATTATAGGCTCAAATAGCATGGTCTGTTACAAATTGTAAAACAAATGGCATAAACTAAATATAATGCCTCATATTCTGTCATAATGTAAATGCTCAAAAAGCTTTTCCTTCAGGTTACCGTAATTAACCTAATATGCACAGACCGCTGTTTGTGTGAAAGGAAGAACGTGTCTGGTGTGTGTGCGCTTCTCCAGAGTGTTGAGTGCTGTCTCTGCACCGGAAAGAATATCACGGTACACTATGTTGGAGCTTGTTGCGGCGACGATTGAAATGAAAAATAAGGCCTCTGTTTGAGTCTTTTGTGCATAGTTAATACATTTCGAATTTAGTGAAAAGTTATGTCACGCATGATCATTATCCATCATCGTTTACATGATCTATCATTGCTGTCACTTCCGTGTACTTGAGTACTCGAGTATGTATGCCCATCCCTAGTATTAACAGTTGCGTGTTAACGTTCCTTTATGACTGTATGTCTCTGTCTGACAAAACACAGGGAGATGAGCTGTGTGGATGAGGGATATTTTCAGTGCTGTGACACTGACTGTAAATTGCCATGATTTCTGAGGCGTGGCTGTTAACAATGATACCTGCTGTTGGACAAACACCAAATTACATTCTGGGACAAGACCCCAGGCCCTGCACCAGGTCTCAAGGCAAAGAAGGGATTCCAAAAACAATTAACAGTGGTTGGGGGAAGAATGTTTGGACAGAACATCCCAGACATCCCAGTTCATACAACAAAACAGAGAGGGAAAAAAAACAACACACAGAATACAGATGGAAAGACTGATATCCTGATATCCAATTTTTGCAAATCTCTTGCTCTCATTCTTCAACTGCAAGATTAAAGTCACAGAGTTGTGATTTCTTTTATGGCACCTTTTAAAATGTCTATCAATACCTGTGTTACCCTACTGCCCTTTTGTGCAGACCTGAGAACAAGATTTGCATTTCCTGAAGGAAATACCAGTGGCAAGGCAACAAAAGAATAATGTTAATGTTTTAAGTAGTTTGAAGAAACATCTCATTTGAATCACCATTGCTAAGACCAGTGATGGGCAGTAATAGCGACGCTATTAGCTTAAATACTTTTCTGAGTAGCAATGTGGTAGCTTAACTAGTATTTGAATAAAGTAGCTTTTCACTAGCAAAGCTATATTTTTGACTAGGTAGCAGTGTAGGGTTAACAAATGCCACACCACTACATCATGCCGTGTACCTGGTGTTTACTATTACCAGTTTTGAATTAATATGTCTGATTCACAAATGAATTGTCATTTGAGTCAGTTCTTTACAATGAATTGGTCACACGTGATCGCAAAGGGGCCTGAATCGATTCGCTATTCAATCTTAATGACTCAGAAAGCTCACATTTGCTCTGCTGAATCATTTGGTGCATGCTCTCACTTGCCAACAAGCTCACGGAATATTTAACATGAAAAATAAAGATAACTTTTGTTGGGGTGGATCTACAATCAGTGGAAACCAAACCTGGAAATGTGTCCTATCGTTTGCTAGTGATAAAGAATGTTTTCACGTGTACAGCTTGTGAACGACTGCAGGTACAGACATTTTCCAACCAAGAGTATCAAAACACGAAAACGTACATCTGACTACTTATAATATAAAAAAGTACCACGGCATTACCATGTTTTTTGGACATGTACCATTACCTGGGAGCACCGTGTTAATAGAATAGTATATGAATATGGTAATCATATCAAATTATCATGGTAATACAATGGTATTCTTTGAATAACATTGAAGCCCCATGTAAGTACAATATTACATGAAAATCGTAATTGTATATCAAATGACCATGGTAGTACCATGGTATCCTTTGAAGTACAATTACAGAATGGTAAATAAATATGTCAATTGTTTATCAAAGTCCCATGGTATTACCATAGTAAATTATGTTCAAATGGGTGTGGGTTTGTAGAGGTAGTAGAATACATTTTAAAAATGTAAATGTAAAAAGGTGCTTTTTCATATTAAACACATGGGTATTGTATACATATAATGCCATAAATATGAATTTACATGGTTTTTACATGCACATTTTATACTTTAATATACTTTACCATGGCTTTGATAAACATCATCTGAATAAGTCTTTTAGATACTTTGTCTATGACAGTATGCTCCGTACATCTGGTTGAGGAAAAAAGGCAGCAAGCAACTTTTGGCATATAGCTTGTAGTGTAACTGGCTACTTTCTCGGAAATGTAGCTTTTAGCTTAGCTTTTCTGTTGAGTAGTTGGTAGTTTAGCTAGCTACATTTTTTGAGTAGCTTGCCCAACTCTGGCTAAGACACTCACGCATGTTGTTTTCTGTCTGGTGTGAAGGAGAATTTACCAGAGTAACCTGTCACACAGTGAGTTCAGCTAAACTAGGTTGAAAAAGCTGCTGCTGAAATTGGCCTGTGCTTACAGAAATTCAAACCACTGCCCCCCGTGGTAGAAACTGGAAGTGTTGTTAAACATATGAGCATGTGCAAGCTTAAGTTTCCTTGTAAAATTTTGTAAAAAAAAGAGTGGTGCAAAAAGTGAGCTTGTAAAATGAGTTTTATTTTTAGTTGTGAATGCTTTATACAGTCAACAGGAATGCAAATTTGATCAACCCTAAACTTAACATCAGTGGATTACAAATAAATTTTTTGTGAGAAAATGCAACTACTGAATTGCACGCATTATTGTTTATGTGAACGTTGTTACTTCCTGGTTCCTACGGAAACAGAACTGTCTCAAAGGTTGCATATGCAACATGCTATCATTACCACCACAGGAAAACTTCAAACACATTTTAGCTGATGCAGAAATGTCTGATGGGAGATGGCACTTGTCAGTAATTCGGCAGAATGGGGTCGACTTCAGGATACCGGAGCATTTGCTAGCAACATGTAAATTTCCTGTGTGATCATGTTGCATCAGCACAACGTGACATCTTTGGAGAGTAAAGGTAGATATGATTAAATAGATGTATGTATGCACAGTATGCACATTTTACAATGACATCGTCATTGACAGTTAGACTTCGGAAGTCTAATATTATATAAGTCTTTAATTGAATATTTTACACAATTTAACATAAATCTGTATGTTAAGTGGTTTGAGCTGACTGATTGCAGCATTTTGTGACAAAACATTTGATGAATATCAATACAGTGCTGCCTGGCAAGAACTATAAAATGGTCAAGAGAGTTTTTGAAGTGCAAGATAGGCCTAGATTATTATAAAACAAGATCCAAAGCTCCAGAGGCTTATATGCTGTTTACCCTTAAATGGAAAACAAGCAGGAAATTTTTAGGGCCAGCATCTGATTAAGACTGCATTGATTGGCTTAATCAACTGTGATGTCTTTACAGCCATAACCACCTTTCTTCCCTCTCCAGCTAACTTCACACTTGACATGAGATGCCATAAGCATCATGAATCAAGCTGCAAGTGTGAGTGATGCTGGCAGAGACTTTCAGTTGCCTGCTTGCGGTGACTGTTTAGCTTTATGGTATCCAGTCTGTGTGAGTCCCACAAGACATTACACCTATGAACTCATATAATCATATAAGGTGTGTGTGAAAATAAAACTAGGCTACACTAGGAACATCATCTGACATATTAAGGGATGAAAAGCATAATTACCAATGTTCTGACATTATGTATTTTATTGTTATATTTGGATGACAATGATGTACAAAGGTCCACCCTCTTGAATACATAATAATGTATTCCAAAACCACTAAAAAGCACAAATACACTTTTGATGTTAAATAATAAGGATGCACCGACATGAACAATTTTGTCTGATAATGCTTTTAACAAAAACTATAGGCTGATAACAACATTTTGCCACTTATCTTATTTTGTCATCAGATCACTTATGATTTTTCAAATCTACATCTTCAGAAATATATATCTTCAGAAGCGATATGATAGGTGTAGGTGAGAAACAGATACATTTTTAAGTCAATTTTTACAATGCATACTCATCCCTGCCCAGTAGGTGGTGATATGCATGAACAATGTGAAAGTAACCGTGGAGAGTGATAGTAAAAATGGGAATTAAATATTGATCTCTCTCACACATATACATGTCATATCTTCTCAAGATATGGATTTAACCAATGGAATCATATTTATTATTTTTATGCTGCCTATATGTCCTTTTGGAGCTTCTACAGAGCTGAATTTGTTTCTTTGTTTGTGTTCTACAGAAGAAAGCAAGACATACACATCTGGGATGACATGAGGGTAAATGATAAGAGAATTTTCATTTTCGAACTATCCCATTAACTACAGTTCACATATACAACCTTATTATATTGTATAAATGTTGACCCAATTTTTGGGTCAGCTTTTTTCAGATATGAAAAAAGTTGTCTGATACATATTTTTTTGGTACTGTCCCATGGAATTCAGCTGGCATCAGGCTGACATCTCTTCCTTGGCTTTCACAAAATCACCCTCATATTGAGAGATAACAAATACAGGCTGTCACAATGATGACAAAGAGCCACATCCATCCATAAAGATATCGCCACATTCTGCCCTTTGATTGGATATGAGGCCAACTTAAAAAGCTGCCCACCAATAGAGTTGCTATGATACCAAACACATTAAACCCAGAAATTCAGGAAAGTGAGCCATCAGGAGGCCTTTGTAAAACATTCAGCAATCTAACAAATTTTCGCTTGATTGACTCATGATTAAAAGCTGAAAAGATTGAAGAGGACACTGGCAAGAAATAAAAAGATACAGAGGATGGCAGATACTGTATTCTATTGATGGCTACATGTTGCTTCACTTCTTTCCATTGCCTCAATAACAAGGGAATTTTTTTCTAAATAAAAATGATCTCTAATTAAATCAATGGTAGATGGCAGGTTGTGAGGTTCAAAACGTTATAGCCAATCAAACCAACATATATCTCATTCTTTTGTTCATAGTCTTCATTTAAACAAAAATTTCATTGATTTGTTCATTTAAACAAATCAATGAAAAGTTTTAAACTGTTAAAAAGATTAACTTTTCAAAAACCAAACAACAATAGGTCTACATTAAGTTCCATTTCATTGTCTCAATCCTTCTTTAAGTCCCCCTTGAGATTAATTCCATTATTTTACTGGCTGCTACATTAAGACGTTCTATGGCCTTGACACACCATCTGCAACAAGTTTCTCCTGCGAGAGCACACAAGGCTGTAGACTCACTTTGCTGCATCTGGATGTTTTATTTGTCATGGATGGAGTACATGCCATGGGGCTTGAGCTCACCTTTGGACACTGGCCCTTGCCAAACAAATCTGGGTGGGCAGCAGGGGTAATTCAATCCCCTCTCCTATGCTACAGCCAAATTCTGCTCTGCCCTGGAGCTGAATATGTGACCTCATGAGCCACTGCTTGGCCCACAACCTCTAAGTTAGGTTGAATTGTTAAATGAGCTCAGCGCAAGTGATTAGCTACAATGTTTTGCCTGTTAAATCCCAGTATTTTCAAGCCTAGAGCATCTGAGTATCAGGCATTCAATAAAGCTAATTTTGTACTGAATATTTTCTTTGATTCCTTTTTCTGAGTTTTGTTATTCAAAGCTTTCCATTTAATTCAAAGCTAAATGTGTCAATGGTGTCACTTTCAAGTTTCTATTTCTTCTTGCAGCATATTTACACAAAGCTGTGGCATCAGAAGTGACTGATATCCCTATTTATGCTCAGTCTCTGTGCACTGCAGTGTTGTAAGACTTTGACATTTCAAAAAGCTGGAAAACAGGGCTATGAAAACATATTATAAATAATATAAAGGTAGGCAATTTTCAACCATGCACTGCCAAAAGCTCCTTAAACATTCTCACATTTTTCCCTTAAAGTGCCAGATAATTACAGCCTAAAATGTAAAGTTTGCATTAAATTGAAATGTTAAATACACAAAAAAACATAGAAAGTTCAAAATGCACTAAAAACCATTCAGAATATCTTAGCAACCACATATCAATGCCCTAGAAACTACAACACCCTAGCATCAGGGATGGCTCCAGAACGTCTTAGGTGGGGTGGCTACATGGAATAATTATGCCTAACTTACTTCATTTAAGCTACTTCATATATTTTATATAATATATTTCAAAAGCTGCACATGCAGGTGTTGAACTGCAGACCTTTTCAACTGCAGGTCTTCAAAGACTTTGGTCATTAATCTTACAGTTCAAACACAATCTATGTTTAATCAATGACCCTTATCACTTAGTTTAATAATTTTAAACCATGATTTTACCTATACATAATTAATATTTACATTACATTCATAATGTTAGCCAGAGGGGAACTGGCCCCCACAGTGAGTCTGGTTTCTCCCAAGGTTATTGTTCTCCATTAATCTACATCTTATGGAGTTTTGTGTTCCTTGCAACAGTCGCCTACAGCTTGCTCACTGGGGTTATTAATACAATTATCATTTAATTATTTATAAACACTATTAAAATTCGTATTTTATCTAAATTACACAATGATGATTAATCGACTTTATAGACATTACAGTTCTTATCGTCTGTTAATGCTAATATTCTGTAAAGCTGCTTTGAAACGATGTGTGTTGTGAAAGGCGCTATACAAATAAAATTGGCTTGACTTGACTTGACTTTTTCATTGCTGGCAAGGATACATTTGCAGGTTTGGTTTCAATGGATTGTAGGTAATTATTCCTCTTCATCCAGCAAGCTGTTTGTTTTCTGTCTTCTAAAGTATCTAAATATCTATTGGTTTACCAAATAAAAAATATCTCCAAATGATTCAGCACGAGCGCAAGCTGTCCAATTGTTTCAAAATATATTGTGAACCGATTGAGATCAATTTGCTCAGCCAACTAAAATGAGTGATGTGTCACTGTGTAAAAGAAGACAAGATTATGTTTAGAAAATAGAGAACAAAAGGAGCACTATATGAAATGGAATATTTACTGAAAATATATCTGCATCTTATTGCTTTCCAGTGAGAGAAGGTCTTTAAATCCAACACCTGTATGTGAATGACTCTGCTACAGGCAAGGATGGATTAATAACACCATGGAGGCCCCCCATTTCCTATGTGACCCAACAACCTTGTCACCTGACATCAGCAACACCCCTGCCCATTTGGAGCATTTACATTTACATTTATGCATTTGGCAGACGCTTTTATCCACTTATTATATGCACTTATTACAGGGACAATCCCCCCGGAGCAACCTGGAGTTAAGTGCCTTGCTCAAGGGCCCAACAGTGGCGTCTTGGTGGTGGTGCGGCTTGAACCCCCGACCTTCTGGTCAGTAACCCTGAGCCTCAACCACTGAGCCACCACTGCCCCATGGAAGGGAGCAGCCTCCCTTCCTATGCTCCAGATTGGAGTAGACAGGAGATAGGGGAGGGCTGCAGTAATTATTCTCCGATTGGCAGCATGTGATGAGGTGGACCAGAAGTTAAAGGAGCCTCATCACCACATCCTTTAAAAACTGAGTGCGACTGGTATCTTCCCACTGGCATCCACGCTGGTCCAGGAATGGACCAGGAAGTTTACACTGCAAATTAGATGTGTCTAATCCCCACACTCGAATTAGATGTGCCGCTGGGGGATTGGAGCATGTGTCTCATGCATTAGGCTAGGATATTGGGGACCCATTTCTCTCACACACTGTGTACCAGGGAAGCCAGGCCACTCAGAAGAAGCTGCCACCCCTCGTGCCCCGGAAAAAGGAAGGAGCGTATTGCAGTTGCCGGACCCTGCCCATTAGCCCCATTCACTGCGAGGATACCGGATTCCCTTTTATTTTGGACATTACCAACTAGGACACTTTATTTGCCTTTTTCTTTTGTTATTATTTTTTAATTTTTTATAAATGAAATATGATACAACAATCTCATTTTGGCAGCGTGTGATGAGGCGCAACTGAAGATAATGGAGCCTCTTCACCACTGCTTTTAGAAACCAAGTGTGCCTCTTCTCAGGAGACTGGTCTCTTCACGCTGATATCCTCGCAGGTCAAGGAATGAAGCACAGAAGGGTCCGTCGTGAATCAAAAGCACGCTTCGCAGGCATCGGGCTAGAATGTGGGGCTGCCATTCCCCTCACACACTGCTGACCATGGAAGCCGGGCCACTCTGAACAAGCCGCAGCTCATCTCGCTCTGGACCAAGGAGGGGAGCAAGTCGCATCTGCCAGACCATGCCCATTATCCTGAACCATTATACCCATTCACTATGAGGACACCAGATTCCAGATATTTTGGACTTTATTTAAAATAAAGCCTCTCCAAGGCTTGATGCTACACCCACTGTGTATGTCTCTTGCTCACCCCGCCACACCTATGAAAATAATTATATTATTACTACTAATACTACTGCAGGACACTAGTTACATAACTGTAATGGGGTTGCCGTGGGCAGGGATCGAACATGGGTCTGTGGTGCTCAAGTGTTTGGTGTTCTATCACTGAGCTAACTCCCTGATTGTTGAACCCAAGAGCAGAAGAGCAAAGAGTCTTGAAACTAGCGTTTCTTCCAAAAAATATAATCTTTTAATAGTAGAGATGATCAAAGTACAAATAAACAGGGTAAGCCGAGCTTCCACAAAAACTGAGAAACAAAAGAGACATGAGGGTCAAAAAGTACAAATAAACTGGGTAAGCCAAGCTTCCACAAAAACTGAGAAATAAAAGAGACACAAGGGTCAATAAATACAACGGGGGGGAAGGCTTATCTGAGAACTGGTCACGGGAGGAACACAGAACAAAGGCTCAAGACTGAACACAAAGGGGAGAAACAAACAGACTTATATAGGGTGAAACACAGGTGAAGGGAATGAGGGTTGATGAGTGGATGGTTGAAGCGGGTTAGGGGCGTTGATGCCATCTGCAGGAGTGGAGAGGAGCATTGCATGGGAGGGCCAGGGGGAACGCCCTCTGCTGGTCTGGAGGAGAACAGCACCCCGAAGAGGAGATCCCTTAAAGTAACTACATTCTGCTTTATGTGATCTGTTACAGAATGCTTTCCATCTTAGTAATTATTATACTGAAAAACTCAGGAAAAGACAGGGGTGACACACAGGGTGGTCCTGCCTCAAATTATGGTGGACTGTTTAACTATATAACAAATGTAATTGTTACCCACTAACTTCACACCTTTCCTCATGAGAGAATGTGAATAGTATGGCAAGAAAACACAGTGCAAGTTTGTGGAAGCTAGGGCAGCTTTCAAGTCTAGACATTATATCACATCTGTCTTATCTGTGTCAGTAATGAATCAGACTTGTCAAGGGCTAGTCTGCTAATGTTTACTCAATGTATTTTTAATGTATTTCTGTGATTGGAGTGAAGGTGTCATGAAGATGTTGGACAGGGACCACTGTGTTCAATTCATCAAGGGGGGGGTTGACAGCAGACATTTTTAGGAACTAGTTTATATGAAGTCAATACCAAAATCTTCAAGAGTCTATGAATGTTCACCTCTTTCATTTACAAGTTGTAAAAAATCTGTATTATTTTTTAAGTGTTTATGTTTAGGTGTTATGACCAACATAATTTGCTGTATTAGTGTTGCATAAAGATGTGTATATTTTATTTTGGCTACATAGATATAGAGGTTTAGGAGATATCCCAAAGCCTGTAGCAGATCAATGACAGGGCACATTTAGCATGTACAGATCTAATATTGCAATACCATATCAGCACCAAAGTACTGATAGTCCCGAATACAAAATTATTTTGTTTTTGAATAGTGTAAATAACACTGTATATACACGTAAATGTTTAAATATATTTTAAAATAGGCACCGGGTCAATGTAGTATGTAGTACTAGAAGGTATAATAGGGATAAGTCTTTAAAAAGCCAGTAATCAACCATATAACTTTTTTTGAAAGCGTCACCAAATAGAATTGCAAAAATAATGTATGTTTTCAAATAGATTTCCCGGACACTCCCCCCATCTGCCATTGGTTAGACAAACAGTTCCACAGTCCCACCCCCAAACTCATGCCATTGTTTGAAACTAGTTTTGATCCTCAAACAAACAGAATTATTTTAAAAGCACCACCAAGCTACAGTGTTAACACACTTGGTGGGAATCAACCTTCAAATTACTTACTAATAGGTTTCTGTGCATACAAAGCAGCAATAGGATAAAGGATATTATATCTGTTTAATTATTGAGATGAGCCACAGTGAAGGGGAGCTGGTGAGTGTGAAGATATTTTCAATTATTAAAGCTGAAACACATGGTTTATTGATTAATCATAATAAAATAAATATTGCGATATGACGTAGTACGATTATCAAACAGCAAGGGCTGTGATTTAAATAAATAAATAAATAAATAAATAGTCTGCATGCGCTGCTCGCTGTGCTTACCATATGCGAACAGCACAGTTCTTTGTGGTCTATTACACATACTCAAAGCACGTGCATGGCTAACAAGCTTTGCACTTTATATTTACAGCGCTCTAGATTCACTAATTGCACAGTTACATAAATCCAAATATGCTTGGCCACTAAAAATGACTATCAAAATCTAAAGTACCCTCATAACAGCAGGTTTTTGCGGACAGAAGAGTGGACAAGAGCATTTCTCTGCATTACAATGCAACCACAAACGGAATGTCTTCCTTTAGTATTCCACCCAAAAAAAGCTCCGCTAAAATAAAGGTTTAGGGTTTACCTGGACCAGCAATGCCACGTGCAAGATAAGACATTTTTGCTAACATATGGTACTGTTTATGTAATAGTAATAGTAATAATAATAATAATAATACCACCAACAACAATAATAATACATTTTATCATTTTTTAAAGTTAAATAATCTAAATAAAATTGGAATTATACAATCGGTTGTCACAGTACCATAGAAAACAGTGTCTCATAAGTTTCCTCACAAGCAACTTCAAACCTTTGCTGTCACAGGTCATGAAGAGCTAACAAAACTTATCGAAACATCAAAAGCCACAAAATATATGTTAGATCCAACACGACTAAGTTCTTAAAAGAGATATTCACTGTAATCTCAGAACATCTTCTTAATATTATTACCTCCTCGCTATCCTTAGGACATTTCCCAAGAAACACTTGTTTCACTTATTAAGAAGCCACGGCTTGGTCCTGGAGAATTGCCTAATTCTAGACTGATTTCAATCTCCTGTTTATGTTGAAAATACTAGAAAAGGTAGTGTCCTCCCAACTATGTTAACTACCACATTGTCTGTATAAACAAGGAATTGTCAAATCAACAAAAGTTAAGTATGGAGTGCAACAGGGATCTGTTTTAGGGCCTCTGCTTTTCTCCTTATATATGCTTCCCCTGGGAGATATTATCAGGAATCGTTGAATAAGTATCCACTGTTATGCCAATGATACCCAACTTTATATTTCTTCGAACCCTGATGAAATTTCAAAACTCTTTAAATTAGCAGAGTGTATCAGTGAAATCAAAGATTAGATGGCAGAAATTTCCTTCTGCTCAATACAGACAAAACAAAAGTACTAATTTTTGGACCAAAAACCTCTAAAAATAAGCCTCTAAAATATAATTTGACTCTTGATGGATGTACTGATACATAGTCTATTACAGCCAATAACATGTAATGTGTTATATTTGATACCAATCTGTCCTTTGAAAATAAAAATTACCAATGTTTGTAGAACGGCATTCTTCCACTTCAGAAATATTGCTTAGTTACAACACATACTCTCTGTTGCTGATGCCGAAAAACGAATTCATGCATTCATGACCTCAAGACTAGATTATTGCAATGCATTACTGGGAGTATGTCCTGCAAGCACAATAAATACAATTCAATTGGTTCAAATGCAGCAGCCAGAGTGCTGACTAGAACTAAGAAATATGATCATATTAGCCCCATTGTTACATTGGCTACCTGTTAAATTTCATATAATTTTTAAATGTTGTTAACTCTCAGCAGTACTTAAGCGACCTTCTACCATGCTATATTCCATCATGTTCATTACCCATTTCCTATTTGGCTCCAAAACTATGAAATAGTCTCACTAACACTGTTTGGGATGCAGACACACTCACTCAGTTTAAGTCTAGACTAAAGACTCATCTATTTAGCCAGGCCTACACTTAATTTATCCATCAAATCACAATTAGGCTGCTTTAGTTAGGTCTGTCGGAAACAGAAACATTTATCATACTCTGTATCTCTGCAAAAACATTTAATAGCATCTAAGCTAATATTAATCTATTTGTTTTCCTGTCTCAACCTCAGGATTCATATCCCGAGGTTACCAGAGCCAGCAAGATCCATCTCTGTTCCTGCTTGATGTCGTACTCCACTGCTATGTGTCTCTGAGTGATAACGACTAAATGCAACCGGTGCCAGCCAATAATCACTTCAATAAGTCTATTACAATGGACTTCAGGGGATGAAGGGATACCAACTCCAACCATAAGACATGGGATACTTCATATGCTACTGCCTGAACCTTGCACTTAAATAAACCTCAACAAAATGATCTGCTGGTTGAACTGCGATGAAACTCACTGATCTCTGCCTGCATCACCTTGGTCTAATGATGGACTACACTCTTAAAATGGAATACATAATTGCCAACAAATGCCTTCATCAGCCAATTAACAAAGGACAATGCATCTATGTGAACTTCTGCATTTAATCCTGGCTGAACATCAAAGACATTAGTCAATCTTACAGTTCATACAAAATCTTTGTTTAAACACTGGCCCTTAACACTTACTTAGTTTACTAATTTTTCACAATGACTTGCACTGCACATAAATAACTAATATTGGCATTATGTTCATGCTGGTTAGCTAGAGGGTAACTGGCTCCCACAGTGAGTCTGGTTTCTTCCAAGGTTATTTTGGAAGGGCAGTGGTGGCTCAGTGGTTAAGGCTCAGGGTTACTGACCAGAAGGTCGGGGGTTCAAGCCCCAGCACCACCAAGATGCCACTGTTGGGCCCTTGAGTAAGGCACTTAACTCCAGGTTGCTCCAGGGGGATTGTCCCTGTAATAAGTGCACTGTAAGTCGCTTTGGATAAAAGTGTCTGCCAAATGCATAAATGTAAATGTATTTTTCTCCATTAATCAAAATCTTATGAAGTTTTCTGTTCCTTGCCACAGTTGACTTCGGCATGCTCACTGGGGTTCTAAATACACTTATTACTTGTTTAT
The DNA here is from genome assembly GCF_025860055.1 of Xyrauchen texanus. NCBI lineage: Eukaryota > Metazoa > Chordata > Actinopteri > Cypriniformes > Catostomidae > Xyrauchen > Xyrauchen texanus. The sequence continues at coordinate 55,579,834 of NC_068277.1, forward strand.
TTTTATACACAATTTACAATAATATTTAATCAAACTACATAATTATGACTAAGACTTTTTAGATATTACGGTTTGATTTTCTGTTAATGCATGGTTTTCTGTAAAGCTGCTTTGAAAAGATGTGTGTTGTAAAAAGTGCTATACAAATAAAAATGACTTGACTTAATAATCATTATTATTGTTGTTAAAATAATAATAATAAGTGGGCTAAGACTCTATCACAAAGTTGAAAAGTACATTGTGGATATGTGTGTGTGGTCAAGCGCTCATATGAGGGAGAGAGAAAGTGGTCAGAATGTCCACCTGGGTTGAATTATCGCCAATGACTGTTCTTTGTTTGCAGTGAGATGGGGGAGATAAAAGATGTCTCAGTCCAAAGACGAGAGAGAGAGAGTTGTCGAGTAAGCATGTTTGATGTGCAGGAAGCTGTTATTGCTGGGAAGCAAGAGTTTATGTTGTCGCCACTGAAAAGTGTTGTTTTTCTGTTTATAATAAAAGACACTGTCATGGACTGTCGAACCGGCTTCAACTTTCTCATTCCTCAGAGAGACTTAAAAAACCTTTGTTACACTAGTGCCGATACCTGGGAGAAAAAGAGGAAGGATATGCTGCTATGGAATCCTCACTGCTGGGGGAAATCATGAAGTCCCTCACAAATATCCAACAGACCCTACACCAGGCAGAAGCTGTGGAAGGAGCAGGACAGCTCTTTGAGACTCTCCTTTATGCCAAAGCAGAGGACCAGCAGGTGTTGTGGAGCTTGTTGCCCCAGGAGGGGGCGTCCACTGCGACCATGGCAGCAGCGGACACATTCGTGATGCTCGCCAAGATGGGACCTCAGGATGACATGGAAGCATTCCTGGAGCTGTGAGAACCCACGGCCAAAGCCCAGAAATTGCCATGTACACAGTGGGCAATCCATCTCCTGGCGCTGCTAATCGGGGAGGCACAACAGCTGTTGGTTGTCAACCTCCTGGACTATACTGCCTTAAGGAAAGCCATCTTGCAACGGGTCAGCTGAAGCCCAGAACAACACCGCCAGCGGTTTCAAAGTCTCTGCAATGCCTGACAACGGTGGATGTTGGCTGATGAGGAGGGCGATGCCAATGACGTCATCAACCTCGTGGTGATGGAACAGTTCATCTCACAGCTGACGAGGGGTATGGTGGAGTGGGTCCGGCATCACTGGATGAAGTGGTCCAGCAAGCAGAGATGTTGTGGTGTATCCTGAGGCTGGTGAGCCCTGCACTCTCTCTCTCTCTCTCTCTCTCTCTCTCTCTCTCTCTCTCTCTCCTCTTTCTCACCCCCTTGTTCCCTCACCAGCCCCTCCTTCCTTTCGACCTGTCCCATTCCCCTGGAACCAGGGGAACATTCCCCCACAGCCAACTCATCGGTCTAGGGGGGTCTCTTAACCCCAACTAACTCCAGTGTCTATTCCCCCTGTTTTTACCCTCTCTTCTTCCCAGGTGGGGGGAAGCCACTGCCACAAGTATGGACGTGAAGCTTGGACACAAGGGGTGCCACGACTTCCCCTGTCCCAACTCTTTTGGCCGGGCATTCACGGGTATGTTTGGAAGTGGTGTGCGGCTTGTCGTGAATGTCAGATGGTGAATCCCGCAGCCACCCCAAAAGTGCCATCGCGGCCCCTTCCGTTGATCGAGGTTCCCTTTGAACGAATTGGCATGGACCTCATTGGGCCATTAAAGAAGATATTCAACAATGGATTTAATTAATTATACTGGCAGATCCCCTTAACTTCCATGTCCTGTGAAAACACTGAATTTTCCAGTGTTCAGATTATACCAATTTGTGAAGCTTCCATTCGGTTTGTTTGGGATACGTTTCAGTGTCTCATGGACTGAATCCTCAGACTGCACTTCGCTTACGCCGCTGCCTATCTTGATGATATTATTATTTACAGTAACGATTGGTAGTGGTACCTGCAGTATCTGAGGACTGTCCTGAGGTCATTGAGACAAGCTGGATTTACGGCAAACCCAAAGCAGTGTGCAATTGGGCAAAGGAGTGCCTAGCCATCAAATGGGCAGTCCTCACTCTCCGCTACTATTTATTGGGACGACTGTTCACACTCTGTTCTAAAAATACCCTGCTTCAATGGCTCCACTACATTAAGGATGCCAGTGGCCGGATCACCCGTTGGTATCTGGCACTTCAGTCGTTTAAGTTCGAGGTGGTCCACAGGCCAGGAGCAGACTTCTCCAGGAAAGGGGGGGGGGGGGGTAGGCAGGCCGAACAGTTCCTGGCCTGAGTTGGGCGGTGGGAGTATGTGGAGATGGGAGTGTGGTCGAGCGCTCATCTGAGGGAGAGAGAACTTGGTAAGTATTTCCACCTGGGTTGAATGATCGCTAATGACTGTTCTTTGTTTGCAGTGAGATGGGGGTAGATAAAACGAGAGAGAGAGTTGGCAAGCGAAGCATGTTTGATGAGATGGAAGCTGACATAGCTGGGAAGCAAGAGTTTATGATGTGTCCGCTGAAAAGCATTGTTGTTGTTTATAATAAAAGACACTGCTGTGGACTGTCGAACTAGCTTCCGCTTCCTCATTCCTTCAGAAAGAGTTAAAGAACCTTTGTTACATACAGGTAAGCAGTGAACAAATACAATGTGAAGGTGATGTGTTCTGTTTTCATCTTTGTTTCACAGTATTTTTTATTTATTTACTCTAGTTCTTTTTAAGAGGATAAAATGTGAACACCCTTTCTTGAACAATATATCTATTTGCAGTAGAGCATGGTTCCCCGTGATTTAATTTTGGTGTAAAGAAAACACTTACTGTGTTTTTTTAATCTTTTAATCATTTCACAGTTCAAATCACAATTGCAATATTCTTTTCTAAATAATCACAATTAGATTTTTTGTCCAAATCATTTAGTCCTGCATTATAATATTACTGCACTGTTCATTCTGCTCAATCAGCAATAATCATGTCCAACATGCTGTTCCCTCTTATTTTGGGCTACACGGTGTGACAAATCTGTTGACAAGCTGACCTCGTTTACTATGTCACATGAAATCGAATTGGCTATGGGCCGCTGTTTATGTGCCAAGCATGCTCAGTGTTGTAAAGAGGTCTCTTGATTTAAATTCGAAGTGTGTTGGCAACATGAAGTGAAACTGAGTGGTTTCTCTGAAAAAAAATTGTCTTCTGGCACTTGAGGACGTATGTGAGAATGCTTACTCCTTCCTTTTCATGATTACGTTCCAAGACGTAGCCTTGACATTTCAAAGGTCCAGTGAGCCTTTCCTACATCTTTGAATGTACAATCCAATTTGTATAATTAATCAGTATTGTGAAAGTTTTGCTATTCCACTTTGCCCAGCAGCTCACCTTTTGTTCTGAAATACTGTCAATTCTACAAAATTTCAACAGAATGAATTCCAAAAAACTGCTGATGTGACACCAGGATACAGTTCCTGATACTCCATATGAATGCAAGATTAATATAGTGGCTTTCCCCAAAACCTAAAGTTAAGGCTAGTTGGCCTAAGCTTGAGCTGTGTCCCAAATTACAATTACAATTGTTTTGTCAGGCCAGTACCGTGGTCAAATAACTCTACCCCTTCAGTTACGAATGCCAAGCCGCGACTATTGAATGCAAGTGTCCAACATTCCACACTCCATTATGTTGGTTGAAGTACATCATCCAGGTACTCGTAGTGCTCTTCCTTTGTTACATTTTCAGTGTGCACTCACACTAATTACACAAAAAAATGACATAGAATAGTGCAGATGTATGACACACCTTTGAAGTCCAGTTGTCTGATATCATGCAGGATTCTATCCACCCATAGATTCCTATCTCTCTTGGAACTAAGAGGTAGTCATTTGTAAAGCATGTTCAAAAAGAAATGTTACATAATCAAAATAGCATTTCTGTAAGGCACGTGCTAAACTAGCAGGCTAATCGACAAGCAGTTTGCTAAGCTACTAGGCTAAATAAAAAAAAAGATCAAATTAGAAATGTTCCATTTGACCATGTATACTTCCGATAATGTAATGTGATGTGTGACATATATATTAAAATACATTTATTGTCATATTTAGATGACAAATGTCTTTTTTTATTATTGTTTCTAATCAGTCATTGAATATGGTCAGCCAATAAGATTGCATTGGTCCAAAGGAATCAGATTCGGTGGGGTGACAGTATCGTGCATGACACTGGCTCTCTTTGGCCTAGACATGAGGTTCAGTTGTCATACACTCTGGCCTGGACTTGGAGTTCAGTTTTCACACACTGTCAGTAGATCCAAGGCAAGAACAGGTGCAAAGCTCTTCGAGCAGACCACAACTCTGCTTAAGTGTGCTTACACTTAACACTTACTGGATCACTCCTGTCTACACTCCTGTTTATATACGTGAAGTGGTGATGCACACAGAGTTAAAAAGGTACAGAGATCAAAAGAGCACTGGAAAGAGAGAGGCTTGCTCTGGCATTCTGCTCTGCAAATACTAACAACAGGTGCATGGTCCTCAGTGAATCCTCAGTTTGTTCACAATACCTTGAATGACATGATCATAAAAATCACCTCTTGCTGTCACATCAGTGCCATACATTAATTTAGAGTTGACCTGACCTATTTAACTTGGTTTGAAAGAACAATGTGAATTCTTCAATGCCTAATAAATTACGCACTGAATTGTGTAAGTTACAGATGTCTTTGCTTCTAAAATCACATAAAACATTTTATCCAAATTTAATAAACTTTGAAATCCAATTACATCGAGTAAGATGAAGTGATAAGTAAGACCTTCAACTCGATCAAGTGTCTCCACTCCAGCTCTTTTGGTAATCTGAGATAAGTCAGTGTTAACATACTGTATTACTAAGCCAGCAGCAATAAGTAAAGAGCAATTATATGTTGCGCTACCATTATCCTTGCTCAAAAGTATCTGCACCAAACTACAGGACATAACATGGGTAATATACCAGTAAGTTGAGGCAAAGATACAGACAAAGGATTTATTGATTACGGTGTGCTGAATTTTTTCTCCCTGAAGATTGTCAATGCTATCTACATTTTAGATGCTCTCTCATTCTGAGGAGCTTTTCTCAGAACAATGGGCCACCATAGACATCCAGTGCAAATGTGTTTTGGCCTGAAACAACCCATTCTCTGAGACATCTCAAAAATGAGCAGAGGGTTTTTTGGAGGGTCGGGAAGTTAGGATAATTCAGAGGCACAGCACATTAACCTTGTTTCACCCGATTTATTTCATGTATCCACGGCCAGTCTCATACCACACACACAAAAGAAAATATGTACAAAGAGGGCGAATCCGCAAGTTTGGGTTTGGACAGAGGGCTAAATAGCACTTCATTTCCTTAAACAGTTGACGACACAAATGTCTCCTGAAGATAAATGTCTGGAACCAACTGTTTTTGAACGCTTTGGTCCTCTGGGCTCTTTGACGGCTTCCTGAAGAGACTTCTTGCAGCATTTTCTGCATTTCCATTAATGTTTGCATGGACTTGTAAAAAAGACCATGTCCTAATGTTTTTCTTTTTTACCTGGTGGCAGTTTTTTCAAAGGCTAGGTTTTTAAGAGACCTTACTTGCATTTGAGCTGATAGACAGAGAGCACCAACTGCAGGAACATTCTGCCTGAACGAACATGGGATTAAATGACTAATTTAAGGGCACAAAGTAGACAGGAGATCAGTGCCACCCCAATTGATATGTTAAAATGGTGAACATTTAACAATTGTTTAAAAAAAAATATATAATTTCAAATACAATTAATCTTGGAAAATAGAAGTTTCCACCTGGCCCCTTACATTGCTTTTAGAACTGCACAAAACACTTTATTGAAATACTTTAGATCTGTCTAGGCCTCTTTGGTTTGGCTACCAAAGCTAGAGTATGATGACTCTTCTCTATTTCTGCTTTTCAGCTGCTATCTTTGCTGAACCAATGCCAGGTCTCTGTGGTCAAGATCATATATGCTACTGGTGGAGACAGGCCATAAACAGTGGCTGCAACTTCCCAGCATGTACTGAGTGGGTGAGCAGTGTTGATGCTTGTTTGGCATCTGTGGTATCTCCCAGCAACCCCTCTGCCTTTCAAATGTGATGATTGATGAATGAATTTGTGAAGGTCTCCTCAACACATACTGCCGTCAGTGTAAACTAGCTTAGCTGTACCATTATACTGTTCTGACTTGACCTTAAACTCTGAGGCAGTTACGTTGACTGCATGAAATAATGTTTTCTTCACGTGACTAGAATAGAAATGTTAAAAGGGATAGAAACTCACCCTAATGTTGTTCCAAACCCATATGACTTTCAGTCTTCCATGGAACACAGAGGAAAGTAAGTCATACAGGTTTGGAACAAAATGAAGATGAGTAAATGATGACAAAGCTAACCCTTCAATGTCCATAATCATAAATATGTTGAAAGTGATTGTTTGTGATTATTTCAGATGCTTTTAAATGTTATTTAAATTTCCTGATTTATTCATTTGTGAAAGACTTGTTCACAAATGAGTATCAACATTGATATTAAGATGATAAGACAACATTTGCATGAAATATTTCTTTGAATACTTAAATTATACTATATCTGTGATGAGGAGGAGGGCATGACCAGGATGTGAGGATGGACACCTGGCACTGAGTTACCAATCAGCATGAGAGAGATAAAGAGGAGCCGGAGATGCCAGTTCGAGAGAGAGTTGCCCATAGCTCACTCATTGTGTGCATTCTGTGTTGTGCCGGGAAGGTCAACAGTGTGAGTGTTGCACGAAGCTATGAGCATGTCTACAGGCATGTGTGTGCTAGAGAGCATGTTCTATGTTATGTTTCATTGAACTGCATGTAATTAAAATCAAAGTAAATTGTCCACTCAATCTCTGCTTCCTCCGTGGTTAGGAAGGCAGTGATATCTGCCTCAATATCATATAGGCTTATCCTCCATCTGCTATCTTCATTGTAATCGCAATGGTTTCATGTACTCACTTATTATTTAAAATGGCCAAAAATGAGTGGAACCACATAACACCTCTGAGCTTTCTACCTTTAAGGAAATTGGCTTTTCAATGGTGCAAGACTCTGAGAGCTTTAGGAGCAAAACATCTGTGCAGTCCTAAAGAATAAACACCTATTAATGCCATGGAATTATGTAGGGTAACCATTTCAGACAGGGTAGAAAGTTAGATGCCATAGCTCAAATTTAAGCTGTATGGCTCTGTCAAAGCCACTCTCTCCTATCCTAAGGGGGTGTAGTGATTATGGGATGTGCTTTGCACTGAGCCCCATATTGATCTGACAGCCTGGAGTCTATTTGTACAAGGTTTCCTTCTATAAGAATGCATTATAGAATCGATTTTAAAATGTTACTTTTAGTATTTAAGGCTTTAAATGGACAGGCACCTTCTTACCTTTCTGGCCTTCTGAATGTAAATACACCTGTCAAATGTCCTTGGATCAGAAATTTCTGATGGTCCCTAGGTCCAGACTGAAGTCGAGGGGTGACCAGGCTTTTAGCCAGTCCAAAACTGTGGACCAGTCTTCTGGTATCAATTAGAAACATTTTGACATAAACTATATGGACCTCCTGATATATTCTTCTAAAAATCTTTGTTTGATTTCTGCAGAAGAAAGAATGTCATACACATCTGGGATGGCATGAGGGTGAGTAAATGATGAGATCATTTTCATTTTTGGGTGAACTTCCCCTTTAATAAATGTGTGTAACAATATTCGTGTGGTAGGAAATTATAAAAATGAACGAAAAAATAAGCAATAAGACAAAGCCAAAAAGTGACATCAAGAACCTAAAAAAGGGCAAGTGTAAAGGAATATTTTACCCAAGTATGAAAATGACCTCACCTCATGTCATAATGAATATTCCAGTCCATCCTATCAATACATTGACTGCTGTGCCTTCATGAGTACATGAGAGAAGCTTGTTCACAGTGTGACGCATTTTCACGTGAGAGTTTGTAGCATTAATCGACACTAAAAGTTCTCGTGTGGACATATGATCCACTGTGAATGAACAAGAAAGAAAACTCTAAATTCATCTTTTGGCTCAGTCCTTAGAACATGCTAATCTTTAGCCTCGGAAAACCATCGTGCATTATAAAAAAATAACATTATTCAACATATTCACTAATCCTTGGATGCTCCCGTATCCTTTAGACCCAATTTCATGCTAGGTGGAGTATCCCAGATTTACTCTGCTATTCTGAAACAAATAACAGTATAGGGATTCTTCATTCTTTTTCTGAGACTTAAAGGGTAACTAAACACCTGCTCAGAGTCTGACTCCACCCACTAGAAATATTTGAAAATGCTGGAAAAGTGGGCAGACCCCGGCGGGGATAGAGGGAACGAACCGAGTGCGGTGCTGAGCAGGGGGGGGGGGTTTACCTGAGACTCGTAGTGACGGATTAATTGACAGCTGCTGTCAGACTCTATGTTATTATTATTCCTCTCACGGTCGCAAGACGACATGTACATGAATCTGGCAGCGTGAGCTGGAACCTGCTTACGTCAGCTGTCACCACTTACGTCACGAAGTACCGCAAACAGCCAATAGGAAAATGCAACTGCAGTAGCCACCGTTCAACCTGAACAGGGCAGCACTCAGACGTTTTTACACCATATATTGTAGAATTAAAACACTTTATACACAAATGTCAAAAAAATTACTTGAATCAATGACCAGTACTAATAAAGCCCCATGCTTACAGATCATTAACTAAAAAAAGTTGGTTTAGAGTTTAGTTACCCTTTAATGGTATCCCTGCGAAAATGTATCTTCAAGAAGCATAGTGAAATTTGACTGGCTAAAACATTTAATGGTTTATCACACCTATTATCACACAACATTTTAAGAACAGAGGTGGAAAGTAATTAATTACAATTACTCTCATTTACAGTCCTTGAGTAAATTTTTTTTATTATAAATTAAAAATAGTAATTTTACTTGAGTTGATTAAAATGAAGTATTCAACTTTACTACAAATATTTTTCACCACAATTACAAATTGCAAAAAAAAATAAATAAAAAACAATTATATATATATATATATATATATATATATATATATATATATATATATATATATATATATACATAATATTTCAGATTTTTTGGGAAGAAGAAAGTTAGATGCACTAAATCTGTTTATAAACTAAAATGTGCTGTGCGTGGCATGACGGAAGCCCACAGGGCACAGCATCATGAGCACAGCAGCTTACATAAACTCAGTGTCTTCTCTTCTCTAGCTTCACCAAGACCTTCTGTCCTGTCACAATACAAGAACTGTAATACTGTTATTTTCTGCATATTTCATTTTATTCTATAAAGGAGCTTTTCATTCAGGTATGTGGGAACCGTCTGAACACGTTTAACCACTGTTCAAACATCATTTGTTTTTTAGGTAGGTAATGTTTTAACTGTCAAACATTAACACAATGTAGTTTCACATACATTTGGGGATATCTTGTTTACTTGCTTCAATATGTCTAAAACAAACTTTGTAAATACCTTAGAAATATACAATGCCAGTAAAGTCTGAAATTAATGGAGACTCGCTGGAAAAATGCCACTGAAATTGACAAAAATATCCCTAAAATTCTAAATATAGGGTAAAACAAAATGCCCACGCAACGAGTTCCCGTGTTTAAAAATAATATCTGATATAGTTACAAATACAAACATTGTGATCTTCTTTAGACTTTTCACTGAACATAATTTTTTTTCCAACCATCCTCACATCATCATGCACACAAACGGGCTTGGTATTGAATCCTGCGTTAAATTTAGGGGGTACATTTTTTAACCATTCACCCCTCTTTGAACCATTCCCCTATCTTGTTCAAAATAAACTGTCTTAGAGGGTAAAACTCTTGCTCACGGTGCTGTACTGTACTTCCCTGCCCTGTCTCACCCGCTAGAGGCTAAAAGTGCGCAAGTGATGGATGAAGGTATGAGAAATCACAAAACATGAGGTACAAAATGCTACAATTTACTTAATAATAATATCTCAATATATTAAATAACAATAATGTTCATTAAGACTTTATTATTACAATTGTAATACAATAATACATGTACAGAACAACCACTTTTAGTCTTTAAATCAATCACAGTCTTTATCACTATATTACTACACAATTACACTGTGTGAAATTTTTATTTTTTCCATATTTTATTCAGTTGGCTAGATTATTCAGAGGATACATTTCCTCTATGATATTGCATTATATTAGTTTTTTAAAGTATGATAACATAATACTTGGCCAGCCAAAATACTTGGACATACATGAATGAGAATGAACCTGAAATAGGAATGTGTTTCTGTCACAATGCACATTATGTAGTTTAATGACAATTTAAAGACATTTATAATGTTACAAATGGCTTTTTGAATTTAAATAAATGTTTTATTCTTAAAATGTTCTGTTTGTCCAATAATCCTCTTGCAGCAATGCAGGTCTTTTGCATTTAGAAGAAGTTAGTTTAGGAACTGTAAGGCATCTGTTTCTCAAACTAGAGACTAGGATTTACTTGTCTTTTTGTTGTGCATCAGGCCATCCACTTCCCTCTCTATTAGAGATGAAAAAAAAAAATAAAAACAGCAAAGCATGGAAAAGCCTTCATTTCTCTTAAATGATGACTTTAGGAAAAAATAAAATTTCAGGAGAAATGTGTTTCTTTTTGCCTATTTTTAAAACAACACTCAACAATAAAAAATAAAAACTCAACAAATGGTGAAAAACCCAACAGTATTGTGATTTCTGCATGGTAGTGCAACCATTCCCCGTCTGTCGCTCACTTCGACATTGTGTCGAAGAAGCGACACTAGGGATCTCTCTTGAGAGCCTTTTGCATCTTTGATCTATGAGAAAAGGCCAATGAGAAATTGGCAGACAGATTTTGCATGTCCAGCCCCCGGACATACGGGTATATAGGGAGGGAAATGCGTCTGTTTCATTCAGAAATTTTCTTCGGAGCTGACTGGTTGTGTTTGCAGCGAGCTGTGAGTCACACACTGTTCCTCCCATATCTGAGCGATTGCTGTTGGATCCACGGTGCATATCAGTGGCTTTCTTCTTCTCTGCACAGCAGTGTAGCTTTCCCCCTGGGTGCTTCTACAGCGCAGTAAAAGAGTATATTTCTCGAAAAGATTTATTTGATCTAAAAGAGCAAATACACCGCTGGCGTTGAACATCCTTTTCAGGATGCGTCTTTATAAAGATCTCCTTCCGCCCGACGTGCTGTAGGAACTGCACTCAGTGACCGACCTTGCCCTCAGGGCCACGAAGGTCACAGCGCGGTCACTTGGGCAGGTGATGGCAACTCTCGTGGTTCAGGAACGTCATCTGTGGCTGAATATGGTCGAGATGCATGAAGTGGACAAAACACGCTTAGCCCAGCAGTTCTCAGCGGTGAAAAAGCAGACGGAGGCCATATCTCACATCATGCCCCGCCACACCTACAGCGCAGGCCGTGCCCTGTCTTACCGCTGAGGGCATCCTTCTGCAGCACCTAAGAAACACACAGCTCCGCCTCAACCATGAACACCTTCGAGGACCTGGAAGGTTCCCAAGCGTTCCTGAGACGGACGACTCAGGGACCAAGATGTTTGCTCCGGAGCTAGTAAGCAGACCACTCCATCCCCCGGTGGAGGGCCGGGAGGAGAATTTTCAGAAATTACTTTTATTTAATTTGCCGCAGCCCGAAGTACCCACATTCTCAATAAAAAAGGAATTTCCTTTGTCTCTGGGTCACCTGGCCTGCAAATGCCGTTCTCACGGCACTCTGCCGCCACACCTCAACAGTCCCTGTACATTGGTTGCAGACCTCTCGCATTCAGCCTGTTCTGACGAGTCTAGAGGACACTTCTGCAGGACCTCCTCCTCAGTCAGTACAGGGCAAGGTAAGTGCCTCCCGACGCTGCATTACCTACTCCACCCGCTGCGAATCCCCGCCGGGTACATCAAAAATAATCATCCCCTTAGTGCCCCTAGCACGGAGCTTGGATGCATGGCTCTCGCTTCCCAATCCATCATGCTAGCTGGCTGGCCAGGACCATACGAATCAGTTATGCAATTCAGTTTGCCAGGCCCCCCGTCCGTCCGCTTTACTGCAGTATACTGCAAAGATGCCAAATCCCTGTGCGCAGGAATCGTGACTCTCTTACTCTTACTCTCGATCTTGGACTTTTCAACCGGGCTTTGCGCAAACTCCCATTCAAAATGCTCACGCAAAGACACATTCTAACTTGCGTCCGGCATCTAGATTGGTTTGCAGCGGAAGACCTGAAGGTTGCGTACTTCCACGTCTCAATATTGCCTAGACATCGTCCCTTTCTACTGTTCGCGTTTGATGGCCAGGCATCTCAGTACAAGGTCCTCCCCTTCGGCATGTCCTTGTCCCATCACGTCTTCACGAAGGTCGCAGAGTCAGTCCTTGCCCCCGCTTTGGGAAGCAGGCATCCACATTCTCAACTACCTTGATGACTGGCTGATTCTGGCCCACTCCCGAGAGTTACTATGCGCCCTCCCTGTGGGCGCATAGTAACTCTCGGGAGTGGGCCAGAATCAGCCAGGTGCTCAGGCACCTCAGCCGTTTAGGGCTTCAGGTCAACTGGAAAAGCAAGCTCACCCCGGTTCAGAGCATCTTTTTTCTTGGCATGGGGTTAGACTCAGTTTCAATGTTAGCGCACCTCACCAACGAGCACGCGCAGTCAATGCTGAAACGCCTCACCGCGTTCAGGCTGGGCACGGCGGTCCCCTTAATACATTTCCAGAGGCTCCTGGGGCATATGGTGTCCGGGGTTGATGCATATGAGACCCCTTCAGCACTGGCTCCAAACTTGAGTCCCGAGACGAGCACAGCACCGAGGCTGATGTGTGATGTGTTCATCAACCCCGCCTGCCGCAAACTTTCAAACCCTGGACAGACCTCTGCTTTCTATGGACAGGAGTCCCCTTGCAGCAGTGTTCTGACGCATCCTGGTCACCACAGTCACCTCCAATATGAGGTTTCTAATTCAGGGCAATCATATCTTGATCCGATCAGACAGCACCACGATGTCACAACTCGCCCATCGTCTCCTCTTTTGGAGCCAGCAGTGCTGTGCAAGGTCAGGGAGGATGGGGAACAAGTCATTCTAGTGGCTCCCTATTGGCCCACTCGGACTTAGTTCTCGGATCTCGTACTCCTCGTGACAGCCCCCCGAGGAAGGACCTTCTTTCTCAGGGATGGGGCACGCTCTGGCAGCCGCACCTAGACCTCTGGAACATCCACATCTGGCTCCTGGATGGGATGCGGAAGATCTAGCTGATCTAACACCTGCTGTCGAAAATACGATCAACCAAGCCAGAGCCGCTTCTACCAGGCAATTTTACGCCCTGAAGTGGTGCTTGTTCACAAATTGGTGTTCTTCCCGGGCTGAAGACCCACAGAGGTGCTTAATTAGGTCAGTGCTTTCATTCCTGCAGGAGAGGTTGGAGGGGAGACTGTCCCCCTCCACCTTGAAGGTGTATGTAGCTGCTATCGCGGCTCACCATGACACAGAAGATGGCAAGTCTTTGGGTAAGCACGACTTAATCAGGTTCCTAAGAGGCAACCGGAGGTTAAATCCCTCCAGGCCAAGCCTGTTACCCTCCTGGGATCTTTCAGTGGTCCCTTCGAGCTGCTAGAATCAGTCAGATTCAGGGCCCTCTCCTTGAAGATGGCCCTCCTGATCGCACTCGCCTCCATCAAAAGGGTCGGGACCTGCAAGCGTTCTCTGTCAGTGACACCTGCCTGGAGTTTGGTTCAGCAGACACTCACGTGATCCTAAGACCATGACCGGGCTATGTGCCCAAGGTTCCTACCACTCCCTTCAGGGACCAGGTAGTGAACCTGCAAGCGCTGCCCCGGGAGGAGGCAAGCCCAGCCCCTTCGTTGCTGTCTCCGGTACGTGCTTTGCATATCTACTTGGACCGTACGCAGAGCTTTAGACGTTCTGAGCAGCTCTTTGTCTGCTTTGGTGGACAGCGGAAAGGGAACGCTGTCTCCGAACAGAGGCTTTCCCACTGGGTAGTGAATGCCATTACATTGGCATATCGCACCCAAGCAGTGCCCCCAACCCCTTGCGGGTCCGAGTACACTCAACAAGAAGTGTTGCATCCTCATGGGCACTGGCCAGGGGCACCTCCCATATGCAGAGCAGCAGGTTGGGCAACACCCAATACCATTGCGAGATTTTACAATCTCAGGGTTGAGTCAGTTTTGTCCCGTGTTTTCTCAAGTCCGAGCCGGTAGAACTTGGTACACGCTGACAAACTGATTGGGTGGACCGCTTGCACATAGAGCCCTTTCCCTCCACTGAGGTAATACCGTGTGCCTATACCCCAGGAGATCCCATGAACTCGGCTCCCTGGATGACTCCTCCCTAGCTCTCTGGTCCGCGAATTCAGCGGAGGAATTCGCCGATCAAGACCAATGCGGATACTCAATTTACCCTGTACTGGAATAGGTGCTCCACAGGACGGGCTCCCACGTGGACTTTTCCCCCTGTGTGTATTTTCCACGTTACGGTCCCCTTGCGAGTGGACCCGCGTCTCTCTTGGGAAGTCCTCACAGACCCCCGGTTGCAGTGTTTGTAACAACTCCTCCCTCCCAATAAGGTAGGATCTACCACCGTGCCATTCCCCACATGTGACATAAGATGTACATTGATCCAAGATGGCGGCGCGGTAGCACGCAGCGGCCACTCCGGATCCACAATGGTGCTATTTTTGTTAAAAAAGCCCAACTTTTGCAACACATGGACATCGGAGCAACCGGTGTTCGTGTCTACCATCGCCAGACACTACTGAAATATAAGACTCATGCAAAAACCAAGCTGCATGATGACCTGCAGGAGGCGCTACGCGTACTCGGCTTGCTGCGGAGACCAGGCCTCCAGCCCTCGGCGTCGCCTGATGCCGGTGGCCGGGGGAGAGGACGTCGTAAGCGGTGTGCAAGAAAGCAGAAGCACGGAAAGAGGGCAGGGGTCCATGCTAGGCTAAAAACAAACCCTAGCCGGCCGGCTCTCCCGTCTATCCTGCTCTCAAATGTTTGCTCCCTGGACAATAAACTGGACTATATCCGACTCCAGCAGGCTACGCAGCGTGAGTTTAGAGACTGCTGCGTATTTGTTTTCACGGAGACGTGGCTCAGCGACAGAGTTCCGGATGCCGCCATTCAGCTAGACGGGCTCGCCTCGTTTCGTGCCGACAGAAATACAGCTCTCTGCGGTAAGACTCGCGGTGGTGGCTTGTGTGTTTACATCAACACGGAATGGTGAAAGAACTCTATGCTAGTCTCTAGTTACTGTTCATCGCTGTTGGAGCTTGTGACTGTTAGATGCAGACCTTTTTATCTACCACGGGAATTCACCACTGTTTGCATAACCGGAGTTTACATTCCCCCCAGCGCTAACGCTAAGGAAGCGCTCTGTGAACTGTATGGGGCTATGAGCGAACTGCAGAATGCTCACCCCAACGGACTGTTTATTGTCGCCGGAGATTTCAACCATGCACATCTCAAGACAGTGCTCCCTAAATTCCATCAGTATGTGGACTTTGCAACGAGAGGGGCGAACGCGCTTGATCTTGTTTACACAAACATCCCAGGCGCGTACCGGGCGGAGCCCCGCCCCCACCTCGGCTACTCAGTCCAGCATACAGACCGCTCGTCAGACGCACAAAACCGCTTCAGAAGCAGGTGAAAACCTGGCCAGCAGGAGCCATCTCTGCTCTTCAGGACTGTTTTGAGTGTACTGACTGGCACATGTTCAGGGAGGCTGCAACATATGGCGATTCTACCAACTTGGAGGAATACACAGCATCAGTGACCAGCTACATCAGCAAGTGCATTGATGATGTCACTTTCTCCAAGACCATCACCACACGTTCCAACCAGAAGCCGTGGAAGACTGCGGAGGTGCGCACGCTGCTGAGGTCCCGAGACTCCGCCTTCAGAGCAGGCGATAAGGCAGCCCTAAGAACAGCTAGGGCCAAACTGTCACGGGCAATCAGAGAGGCAAAGCGCGCACACGCCCAGAGAATCCACAGTCACTTCCAGGACAGCGGTGACACGCGGCGCATGTGGCAGGGCATCCAGGCCATCACCAACTACAGGACAACATCAGTTGCCTGTGACAAAGATGCCTCCCTTCCAGATGCGCTGAACGACTTCTACGCTCGGTTTGAAGTGCAGAACGACGTGATGGCGAGGAAGTCCACCCCTCCTCCCAACGACCAGGTGCTCTGTCTTACCACGGCAGATGTGAGGAAAACTCTACGTAGAGTCAACCCACGGAAGGCTGCTGGACCAGACAACATTCCTGGCAGAGTGCTCAGAGGATGTGCAGACCAGCTAGCAGATGTTCTTACCGACATCTTCAACATCTCTCTGAGCAGCGCCGTCGTTCCAATGTGCTTCAAGGCCACCACCATCATCCCCATGCCAAAGAAGTCTTCAGTGTCCTGCCTCAATGACTACCGTCCTGTTGCACTTACACCCATCATCATGAAGTGCTTCGAGAGGCTCGTCATGAGGCAGATTAAGACCCAGCTGCCCCCTCACTAGACCCACTGCAGTTTGCGTATCGTTCAAACCGTTCAACGGACGATGCCATCACCACAACCCTCCATCTGGCCCTCACCCACCTAGACAATAAGGACTCATACGTTCGAATGCTGTTCATAGATTTCAGCTCAGCATTCAACACAATCATTCCCCAGCACCTGATTGGAAAGCTGAACATGCTGGGCCTGGACACCTCCCTCTGCAACTGGATCCTGGACTTCCTGACTGGGAGACCTCAGTCAGTCCGGATCGGGAACAGCATCTCCACCACCGCCACACTGAGCACTGGGGCCCCCCAGGGCTGTGTGCTCAGTCCACTGCTGTTCACTCTGCTGACTCACGACTGTGCAGCAATGCACAGCTCGAATCACATCATCAAGTTCGCCGATGACACAACCGTGGTGGGTCTCATCAGCAAGAACGACGAGTCAGCATACAGAGAGGAGGTGCAGCGGCTGACGAACTGGTGTAGAGCCAACAACCTGTCCCTGAATGTCGACAAAACAAAAGAGATGGTTGTTGACTTTAGGAGAGCACAAGGTGAACACACTCCGCTGAACATCGACGGCTCCTCTGTGGAGATCGTCAAAAGCACAAAATTCCTTGGTGTTCACTTGGCGGAGAACCTCACCTGGTCCCTCAACACCAGCTCTATCACCAAGAAAGCCCAGCAGCGTCTCTACTTTCTTCGAAGGCTGAGGAAAGCACATCTCCCAACCCCCATCCTCACTACATTCTATAGAGGGACTATTGAGAGCATCCTGAGCAGCTGCATCACTGCCTGGTTTGGGACTTGCACCGTTTTGGACCGCAAAGCCCTGCAGAGGATAGTGAGGACAGCTGAGAAGATCATTGGGGTCTCTCTTCCCTCCATCAAAGACATTTACAAAAAACACTGTATCCGCAAAGCAACCAGCATTGTGGACGACCCCACACACCCCTCACACAAACTCTTTACCCTCCTCCCGTCTGGCAAGAGGTACCGAAGCATTCGGGCCCTCACGGCCAGACTGTGTAACAGCTTCTTCCCCAAGCCATCAGACTCCTCAATACTCAGAGACTGGTTTGACACACACGTGTCCTGAGTTGCACTTTAATTACTGTCACTTTATAACTGTCTGCTACCTCAATAACTGCTATGTGCATAGAACATTATCTCATAGTATGTTATGTTTACATTTTTAGAAACTGTCATCTTTTTGCACTACTGAGTACTGGTCGGCGCTGCACTGTCTATTGTCCTGTTCATTGTCAGAAATGTGTTGTACTGTCCTGTACTTTTTGCACATGTTTGCACGTGCACTTTATATAGGTATATGTAGGTTTTTTTATATAGGTATTTTATTTCGTTGTGTTGTCTCATGTGGTCCTGTGTTGGTCCTTTGTTGTTTTTATGTAGCACCATGGTCCTGGAGGAACGTTGTCTCGTTTTGCTGTGTACTGTACTAACTGTATATGGTTGAAACGACAATAAAAACCACTTGACTTGACTTGACATAAAAGCCCATGTGATGTATTTCACCACCCTTTACCTTCCCCAGTCTGGGCAGATGTGGTCTCCGCAGGGTCTTTCCCCACTGAAAGAATAGGAAAACTGGGAAAGATCGCCTTCCCCGATGCATATGATAGCGTTAAGATGGCCCCAGCTGCTTTAACTCTATGCGAGAAACATAGAGAGAGAAAAGGCATGGCTGGCGCGGCCTGCTCCCATGCTTGGCACGTCGCCCTGTTGAGGATAAAGCACCAGAAGGCTTTGATGATTTTATGGGGCATGGGGAAGGGTACGTGCGGCCTGGCACAGCTGGTTGCTTTGGCACGTAAAATACCTGCCCGCTCCTGTGTCAGCAGTACAAGTACATAGCTCAGCGCATGGCGTGATTTAAATTGGACCCCTAGTGTCTCTTCTTCGACACAACTTCGAAGTGAGCGACAGATGGGGAACGTCTAGGTTACGGATGTAACCTCCATTCCCTGTTGGAGGGAATGAGACGTTCCGTTCTCCCGGCCATCAGGGAACGGAGGTTACATCCATAACCTAGACATTTAAAATTTTTCTAATAATAAAAAAATCTTCTTGAGCACTTTAGAATGCTTTTGTAAGGTGAATGCTTTTTGAATGCTTTTTGAATAGGTGACACGGTATATGTTTGCCCTCACAGATAAAGAAACAAATAAATAAATATCACGTAAAGCAATTATTTAAAACCGTAATAATATCGGCAATGAATGATTTTGATAGTATTTTTTATCAATATAATGTATCCTTGGTGAAAGGAAGCAAAAGTTTCTTTCAAGAACAAAAATGTCTTTGTGTTCTAAAAAAGGAAGCGTATATACTATATATAATATAATTTTCATAAAGTAACTGGGTAATATAAAAGTAATATAATTACTTTAGGAGTTTGTTAGCAAACTACTTATTTATTCTTAAGTCAATATATTTCTTTTTACTTCTACTTTCACTCAAGTGAATTATTTCTTCATTAGTAGTACTTTTACTTAAGCAAAAAAAAATAAGTACTCTTTCCACCACTGTTTAAGACTCATTTAAACTGTGGTCTGTCAGTTGCATTTTGTTTTGTTATGTTTTTTTTTTTGTTTTTGTTTTTTTGGGAAATTGGAGAACTGATGCCTTGGTCAAAAATTAAAAAGTTTTTTTCTCCCATGATATTGGTGTCACTTCAGGAAGAAAGGCCTCGTAGGCTATAAAAGGACACTTAAACAGGGCAACACCAAAAAGAAGGCAAATCTGTACATAACCTCTATAGAATGTAATAATCAGGGGTTTCCTTGTGAAACAACATGAGCAAAAGGCTGCCTTGGATCCACAAATAGCCTAAGAATTAGGTAATGTAAATCCAGCTAATAACTTTTACAGTAGCCTGTTGGCTTTATGCCAGTAGCAGCAGTGCGTTACTAAATACTGTAACTTTTATGTGTCTGTTCAGTTACTATAATCTCTAAGTTCTTTTCATCCATTCAGAGTTCAAGGAATTCTACCCAGACGTGTCCCTTAGGTGTCTGAATTTCATGAGCCACTCTGACCTCAGGCAGTAATTATGATGCTTAGAGACAATACTGTGTATTTGACACACACCAGAAGCCCCTGTCTTCATCTGTCTCGTGAGAGGTCAGTACCGGTGTGAGTACTCTGGTTTCCCACATGAGAGTGGCCTCATCTGGCAGCCTTTGGAGCCACGCTTACAAAATCATTTGAAAGCTGAAAGGCTTAAGTGTTTTTCCACCTCACTTAAAAGACATGCTGGAATTCACTGGTTGCACGTGCCACTGCTGGTGCTGCAGTACACAGGCATGTCTGGATTTTGCGGCAAAAAGCTACTGCCATAAACCCATACTTTGCAAAATACAGTACAAAAAGTGTCAGCTTTGATATGGCATGTAAATATTGACATTCTCCAGAGAGGCCATCAGGGGCTGAGAAGGTAAAGGCCTTTCCTGGTTCCTGACACCTGCTGTGGTCAGAGGATTTGTTTATTAATGCAGAGGTAATCAGCACCTCCTGGACACATTCAGGAAATTCTGGACGAATGTATCTTTTCTTCCAACTTAGGATGCATGAGTTGGGAACTTGTAACTGTACTGCTAGTTACTGTACTGAGCTGTGTTCAGTAAATGGTCTACTACAAAAATCTGTGATGGATGTTAAGTTAATTTATGGAAGGTAATATTGCGAGCTACTTGACCTGCATTTCTTCTTGGAAAGGGGTCTTCAGTTTCAGCTTTTACTCTGTATGTAGTGCCACCCTGGAGAAGACAGGCTGAAGGTGCCAGCACGTATGCGATCGCTGCATATACACACCTCATCCAAAGCCAAACTTGCATACCTAGAACTTGATACACTAGCCACTGGAATGGCCCTCTTTGAGGTGCTGTTGTGAGTATGTCACCCTTTCAAAGAAGTACTGTGGCAGATGGTATCATATGGTAATAATATCATGGTACTTTGATACATATCATGGTACTGTGATTTGATACTATCATAGCATTTGAATATGGTAATTATTTGTGTACATTTACATTGATTCATTTAGCAAATGCTTTTAACCAAAGAGACATACAAATGTGGAATGCTACAACAAAAACTATTCATCCTAGAGGCAGTGTCTCATGGTACTTTTGTCAGTGACAACTAGCAGGTGATATCAAGCAGTTTGCAAGGATGACTTGTGATAGTCTTGGAAACATCAGGAAAAATGGGTTGAAAATCACAAATGAACCACTAATATTTTGCATCGTATATCATCATTTTCCAGCAAAGGTGTGTTTATGAATTTATAGCTGCCATAGAGTTACAATATAGCTGTACAATTTCCAGTGAAAATTTAAAAAAGCTACTCTTTAAACAAATAAGTATACAAAAAGTTATTTACAAACCCTTCAGCAGAGACAGCAAGGCTCTGAGCACTCACTTTTTCATCCTTATTTTCTACATTTTCAAAGAAAAATAACAAAACAAAATCATTGGAAATTTGTCAGTGGCTATAACTTTCAAAGACAACTAATGTCACAGACACAGAGCCAAGCTGTTCCATGATTCCTATGTGGAAACATGTTAGTTTGTTTCGTGTTTGCACTTTGCCATTTGCTTTAATGTGTTTTCTCAAGCTTATTCTGTGCACATGCACTGTACAATTTAAAACCATCATGTAGCCAGTAAAAAGGGAGGGGAAATCTCTGCTTCTGATGACAACGAGTGGAGGGGATAGTTCGCAGCAGTAACCCAGGCAGCAACACAATAAATGAAAATTATGAAGTCACACTAGACTGGTTTGTACATGTTTCGCACATGTGGCATTGTCTAGAGCATGGCAATTAAACTTTGAGATCAAAGAGGGGGCAATAGTGCATTGGCAATGGCAAATACAACTGGGCAATGACTTGGGGCTTCAGAATTTATAGGTTATGCACCCTATCCCAGACATGATATGTAAGCGTTAGCAGAGCAACCGCTAAATAATAATAATGACTGTAGGAGTGTCATTACATGAATGATTAAGGACTATGCATGTCGGGGGGGAAATTATTCAAAAATCTTTCCAGCTCTGGCATACAAATTGCAGTACGGTTGTATTTCTATCCATAAAAGCAGCATCTGTACCAAGAAAATTGACTGTGGTCAAATAAAAAATTATACTGTTATACTTTGGGGGTATCATAAGTTCTCAGATTGCAATATGTAAGTAGTGTTACAAATCTGCCTCTTTGCAGAAGCTCTGGTGGGACATTAGTGATATACACAAGAATTAATATTTTCTCAACTTCCTGTTTGTATTTATTTAATCAGGGACAATCAACATTAAGAAACCTAATATCAATGTAAAATGTGCCAGATTTAGCCAAGATGGCTAATTTTCATCTGCATTCCCTGGGCAAGATGATGTTAAAAAAGAAGAAATAAGGAAAATAAAGATGAGAGAGAGAGAGAGAGAGAGATTTGATTTTTCAATTTTATAAAAAAAGTGCAAAGTGAAGCTCATTTTCAATAACAGAACACAAGGCTCCTTTATGACACCATATTCCTTCAAATGTGTTAGAGAGTTCATAGCTTTGTAACAATTAACATCAATTTAAATTCTTGATTTAATCAAAGCTGCAAAAATCTTTTCAACATTGTGTTCTCTGTTTTGCTCAATTTTATCTTTTCTACTAATGTAAATGGCCATTTTGGCTTTACCCAAAATAAAATTTAACAATTGACACTTGTATTTCCGTTTTTGAACATATTTAAAACCCAAAATAAAAGTGTCTACAGAAAACTCCTCATGAGGGTATTTTGGGCCCTATAGTAGTTATGACATGCCTTGACATTTGTGCTTTTTTCAGTTGCTTAAAAACATATTAATGGCTAAAGTCTGATAAAATTGTATTCAGCACAAACTGGGCTACAATAATATGTGAGCAACATGTAAGTACAGGTTTGTATTTTATAGAAAATAACATTTATGCGTGGTTTTTGAAAAAACAAAAAATGTAAGTCACTGAAATAAGGTCATATAACACATACTAAACATTTGTCCACAAGACTTTTGAGAATTGTAGCCTAGAGTTTTTGCTACAAAATGATGTGAAACCCATCCTGATCACTCATTCATACAAAACAATATAGTAATTTAACTTTTGTAAAACAATTTTAGTGTTGAAATTTCAGAAAAATGAATGAAATGTGTTTACATCAAACCTCACTGTTGGCGCTGTGCACCATTTGCATTGATCGTCTCAGCACATTAGCGTATGAATGGCGCGCTCTGCTGGTGGGTGGGATCACATTACAGATAATTAGATATCTAAGTAAAAACTGTGCATCGCTTTGTTTCAAACAGATTGCATTGCAGGAGAATATTTGTTTTAAAATTTAATTGTTTTATTTAAAAGTAGAAATCTTAAGCTTTCTTTAGACATATGTTTGTGTGATAAGTATTCGCAGAGTTTCAGTTCATTTTTGTGACGTGTTTCTAAAATATGCTCGTGAACACAGAGACTGCTGAAAGCTCACCCTTTTTATTTTCTTTATTTTACAAAAGCACAAGATTTTGTTGTTATTGTGAGTTTACACAAATAAAAGTAGACCCTTTATAGTCTCTAATGATGTCTTACACTTATCTGTATACCCACAAATTATGGAGTATTTTAAGTTGTTTCTGCTGTAATGCCGAAAATATCCAGCAGGACGTGCCAGCGCGTCTGTAGACCCCAGAGGGTTAAAACGGTTAAAAAGATTTAGCAAAACATTAAATAAAGGCTTCAGCCTTAAACAATGCATAAAAGTGTGAAAAACAGTCTCTCGTTGAGAACAAAAAGGACATGCTTGATCAACACTTGGATTTCAAACAGAAATATAAGCATTAACGCAATAATACTATGTAGAATACGCCATTGTAAATCTCCAGCTCTTTTATTTAACAGTGGCTTGTAAAGGCCTCTCCATTCTGGTCTAACATTGTCACTCATCTTAAAAACATCACGCCATGGTGTATCAACTCTTCCATTTAAACCTTTTTTGTTAAAATATTTTACACAAGCTTTATAAAAAATGTTACCACTACTTTCATGCAAATCCATATCTGTCAACTTTTCACATTCCCCAAAAAATCCTATGTATTCACCTAAATTTAGTGAAAGAAGCAGATTTGGAAAACTGTCTTTTTCATTTGGGATGAAGCAATTTGTTTTCTTCTGCTGTAAAACCAGACTGTAGTTTCTGTAGTACATGTGCAACAACTCTAATGGATTCTAATCTAATCAGCTACATCACTGACTTTTCCAAAACTTGGTCCAGCCAATTTTATTAAACATCCAAGTGTTGTGGTCTTGGATTTGATGAATGCTGTAGTCATTGTCCCATATGCACCTAAAATGTCCAAATGTCAACAGTAGATCAAAGGTTCTTTCAGTAACCAGAATAAAGAAAGTGTAGAATCGGTCCTTTTCACTTGAAAGAGGGCCCATACTTTAAAAATGGGGGGCGCTGCTCTGTGGCGACCTGCAGTGTGTTTTAACGTGCGAGTTATTGGCAAGTTGTCGAGTTGTTTGTTTGTTTGTTGAGCGGGTTCTATATTTTCTTTCTAAAAACCGACTGCTGATGTGGGTATAATAATTCGTAAACAATGGAGTTTCATGGATGGATCTTAGGACTGGTCATCTGGATTTTAAGCATTAATTTAATCAATGCATTAAATGCCGAAAATGCCGTAGACTGTGTTGTTCGGCACAGCTGGGAATTCTTACTCCAGTGCAGTAAGGACGCGAAGACCACATCTTACCATCGCATACCAAGTTATTTGCAAACCTCACAAGACAAGATTACTCAAACTAAAAGGAAACGTAGACGAGGGAAGAGAGGTGGGATTCGCCAGAGACTAAAAAGATTGGGAAAAAAACTACCCTTGCCCACGATTTTATTAATGAATGCCCAGTCCCTGAGGGGTAAAACGGACGAATTAACAGCAAATCTACGCTACCTGCATGAATACAGAAATGCATGTGTGCTGGCAATCACAGAAACATGGCTGAAAGAGAGCACTCCATCAAGTGAGGTTGAACCAGCTGGCTTCAAGGTGTATCGAACGGATCGAGACTCGGACATCACGGCAAAGTCACGCGGTGGTGGAGTTTGTTTTCTTATTAGGGACAACTGGTGCAGGCAAATGGTGCTAAGAGAATCTCTCTGTACTCCTGATATCTAACTATTGAGTGTATCTCTTAGACCATTCTATCTCCCTCGTGAGTTCCCACAGTTGTTTTTTACTGTGGTTTATATACATCCGCTAGCAAATTCAGCTAAAGTCTCTGATGTGTTATATCAACTTTCACAAAGACTTGATACGCTGTCTCCTGATGCTCCAAAATTTATCTTAGGAGATTTTAACAACTGTTCATTGAAAAACTGTTTGAGGACTTACTATCAGTATGTGAACTGTTGCACCAGGAAAAATAAGATACTGGACAAGTGTTATGGCAACGTTAAAGATGCCTTTTCTGCCTCGACGCTACCGCCGTTGGGTAGATCTGATCATAGCGTTGTGAATCTTCAACCCAAATATCAAAGACTCCTTGAAAGAGAAAAACCTCAGGTAAAGACAGTAAAGATTTGGAATGAAGAGAGTATTATGTGTCTCCAAGGATGTTTTGAGTGTACTCTGTGGGAAACATTTGAATCCCCTGATCTAGATACTCACACAAATGTGGTCTCTGATTATATACATTTTTGTGTGGAGTCAGTTATACCCACGAAAACGTATAAAGTGTTTCCAAATAATAAGCCATGGGTATCAAAGAAACTTAAACAACTATTAAATAAGAAGAAGGTAGCATATTATAATAATGATGTTTTAGAGAAAAGGGACATTCAAAGAGAAATTAAAAGACAAATTAAGGTTGATAAGGCCCTATATAAACAAAAAATTGAAGCTAAAATGTCACAGGGAAATTCTAAACAGGCATGGGAAGGTATCAGGACGATGATTAGTGCACCACATAAAAGTCAAGGAAAGTATAATATAAACATGACAATTACTGAGGGGAAAAGCAGGGATCTGGAACTAGCGAATGGGTTAAATAAATGTTTTTCACGTTTCGAGGGGGATAGTAAGGTTACTAACAGTGATGAAGAAACTTTCTTGGCATCAACTAATGACTTTGCCATCAAAGAGGCTGATGTAAAGAAAATGTTTCAGAGTTGAAATACACATAAGAGCCCGGGGCCTGACAGCATCTGTGGACGAGTGTTAAAAAACTGTGCTGAGCAACTATCCACAGTTTTTACTTTGTTATTCTGAAGATCTTTAGACCAACGCTTAGTACCAACTATATGGAAAACTTCAACTATTATAGCATTTCCTAAAAACAATAAACCAGTAGAGCTTAGTGACTATCGGCCAATTGCACTGACCTCTTTTGTGTTTAAAAGCTTTGAAAGGCTTGTTAAAAGGTATGTGGTGTTAAAAACGCAACATTTATTGGAACTGTTGCAATTTGCATATCGGTCAAACAAGGGAGTGGACGATGAAATATTAACATTGTTGCATATTGTTTACTCGCATCTTGAAGTTCCCAAAAATCACGTGAAAATCCTATTTGCTGACTTTTCGTTGGCGTTTAATACCATTCTGCCTACTGTGTTGGTTGAAATATTAGCCATAGAGTTTAACCTGGATGGAGGACTCATTCTGTGGTTGCGGGATTTTCTAAGGAACAGAGTTCAGCAAGTGAGAATGGGTGGATCACTATCGGAGAAACAAATTACTAATGTTGGATCCCCACAAGGCTGTGTCCTCTCACCACTACTGTTTATATTGTACACAAATACCTGCATAAGTACCCATCCAAGGAGATATTTAATCAAATTTGCAGATGATACTGCATTAGTTAGTCTCCTCCAGGGGGATGAGGACAGTCACGGACCTGTTTTAAATGAATTTATTACTTGGTGCGACATGTCAAACCTTAAGTTAAATATTTCAAAAACAAAGGAGATGAGTATTGATTTTAGGAAGGAGTCGTCAGTGAGTGTGACCACTATTAAAGGGGTACCAATACAGAGTGTTAATGAGTATAAATATCTTGGGGTAGTCTTTGATCACAAACTAAGGTGGGATAAATGGACTGAAGCTGTGCACAAAAAAGGACAGCAAAGGCTATACTTCCTTAGGAAGATGCTGACATTTAATGTAAATGTTTCAATCCTAAGAGTATTTTATGATTCTTTTATTGAAAGTGTTTTTACATTTTGCATCACCTGCTGGTTTGGAAATGTCACAGTGAAGCAAAAAAGTTCAGCTTAGAAAGGTCTTGATTACTGCGAGTAAATTAATTGGTATCCCTTTAAGAGGTCTTGAACAAATTTATAAAACTAGATGCCTTAGTAAAGTAAGACAAATTATATCAGACAATAGACATCCTCTGTTTGATAAATTTGAGATATTACCCTCAGGTAGAAGATTCAGGATGCCAGCAATTTTTAAAAACAGGGGGAAAAATTCCTTCTTGCCACAGGCAGTAAAATTATTAAATGATAGATAGTGTGGGTGTTCACTGAGTGGGTCTCAGTGAAGATTAGAATTTGTTTTTATTTATTTTATATATAAATCTGCATATTTGTTACATGTATATTGTTGGTCTTATATGTACGCATTTTGAAACACAAGCAACAAAAATTTCCCTAAGGGGATAATAATAAAGCAATCAATCAAATATTCCTGTAAAAACCTGACATCCTGGACGTGTTTATTTTTTTGGGATCTAAAAAGAACAATGTTTTATCCAGACACAGTCCTTCAGCAGTCTTTAAAATCATACTGGCCACTGGTCTCCAGCTTAAGTTCTCTGGCCCAGTAAGATAACCCTGTATGAAATGCAGTCAAAAAGCTGCAGTCCTACTTTGCAAATGTACCAGTCCTTGCCCTCCTTCTTCTTTTGGTAAATACAATACATTATGAGGTATCCAATGCATTTTTTCCCAAAAAAAATATATTAAAAGAGACAGAATTTTTGCAAGCAACCATGCAGGTGGATCAATACAAGCCAGTCGGTGCCATAAAGAAGAGGCCACCAAATTATTAACAATCAGAGTGCATCCTCTATATGATACATTCTTAACATTCCATGTCAATTTCATGAGACAACCTTTAAGTTTTTCAATTATGCCATCCCAGTTTTTTTGAACAATCGTGTTATCTCCTAAAAACCCTCCTAAATACCTTAAATCATCTTCTTTCCAACTTCAACCCATTGGGAGAATTGGTATCGCTTTTTCCCACTTTCCTACTAACACTGCTTTGCTTTTATCCCAGTTAATTCTTGCTGAAGAAATAGATCAAAGTTCTCTCAATGTTTTTAATAATAAATCCACATCATTTTGTTTGTTAAGTATTATGATAACATCATCAGCGTATGCTGATAAACAAAAAGTGCTTGAACAGGCTTGTAAAGATACACCTTCTAAAATTCTTCTCAGTTTATTTAAAAGTGGTTCTATTATCAACATGTAAAGTATCCCCGACAGAGAACACCCGTCTTACCCCACGATATACTTTAAAAGGAGCACATAAGCCACTGTTAATTTTCAGTAAACTCTCAATGTCATTGTATGAATTTTTTATATAACCTATAAAATCAGAACTAAAACCAAATGCTTGTAAAGTTTTCCACAGATAGTCATGTTCTACACGATCAAATGCTTATTCCTGATCTAAGGAAATCAAACCCATATCTACACCCATCATTTTAGAGACATCAAATAAATCTCATATCAAATGGATATTATCAAAAATGTATCTTCCAGGTACACAATAGGACTGACTAGAGTGAATTACTTCCTCCAAAACCCTTCCTAGTCTGGTAGCTAACACTTTTGAGAGCAATTTATAATCACAGCACAATAAAGATACAGGTTGCCAGTTCTTTATGTCTCTCACATCACCTTTTTTTGGCAACAGGGTAAGGATCGCTCTTCTACAACACAGCGGCAGAAGTCCTCAGACTGGCCTGCACTGAGAATTTCCAGCAGATCCTCCACAATCACAGGCCAAAATGCTTTATAGAACTCAACTGGGATTCCATCTATTCCAGGAGCCTTACCATTCTCCATACTTTGGAGAGCGTCATGCAGTTCTCCCAGGCCAATGGGTTTCTTGAGTTCTGTATTAGCGTCTTCAGAGACCTTTGGCAGCTCTTCAAAAAAAAAAAAAAAGTTCAACAACCTGATCTTCCTAAAAACTGATTGCTCTTTTCCGAATTTCAATAGGATCTGATACAAGTGAACCGGTCTCAGAAAATAAAGAATGTATAAAGCGTTTTTTGACCATTCTTTTTTACAGACTAAAGAAGAATTGTGACGGAACATCCATCTGGTCTATATCTTAAAACCATGATCGAACTAGCGCCCCCATGCTTTCACTCTTTGTATGTCAGACAAAACAGATTTTCTTTTTTTAAGAGGGATTCAATATGTGTTTGATTTCCACTTGACTGTGCCACGTCTTATAAATCTTTTATAGATTTAATCATTTAATCTTTTGTGACATTGTGAGTGTACTGTTGACATAATTACTTAATTTGTATTTTACCAAACTCCCACCATTTTTTAAATTGAGCTTTTTCATTCCTAAAATCTTCCCCCCAAAAATTAAAAGTATCTTTAAAATGTGCATCACTGAGAAAATTTGTATTAAAATGCCAATAAGCAATTTTGGCTTCACAGAGTTTAATGTTACTGTACATATGATAAGACTGTGATCTGAGAATATTTCTTAAAAAAACTAAGATGATTTTTAAAACTATAAAAATCTATCTAGTCTTGCCAATGACAATATGTTGTCATGGGCATGTCCCCATGTGTACTGTTTTAAGTTCCCATTTAAACTCCTCCATCCATCACATAAATAATTTGTTTCAATCATCTGAATGAGTCGTTTTCAAGAAAGCAAATGTGGTTCTACATGATTTCTGTCTATATTATTTTCGACACAATTAAAGTGTCCACCCAGAAATAAATGCTCTTCACCATTACATTTATCCAAAGTTACACACAGAGTATCTAAAAACAACATTCTTTCTACTGATAGAGTTGGGGCATACACACAAATAAAAACAAAGATATGGTTCTCAAACTGGGCTCGAATCTTAAGCAGTCTAGCTTTCACAACCTCTTCTATCTCACAAGAGATAGGAATAAAACTATTTGCAAATAAAATGGTAACACCTCCACTGAGTGAGGCTTTATGACTTAAAAAAGAGAGACCTTTAAATTCTTTAGCCCATTCAATATAATTTGTTGTATCACTGTGTGTTTCCTGCACAAATAAAACATCAAGTTGCTTTTGATTCATGATTTCATATATTGCTGCACATATTATACAGTCTCTGGCTCCATTTACATTCATGGATGCAATACGAACGTCACCCATGTGAAAGTAAAAAATTAAACCGTAAAGAAAAAAGCAGCCAATAAGGGCCAAAAAATGAAGCCAGTTTACTGCCATCAATTAATCAGTTATTGTTGGAGTTCTTGGTCACAAATTTTTTCAAACGATATACCTCCCTGTTTGTGAAACATCCCTCACTCATGAAAGTTCTAGTATTTTCCACAAAGCGTTTGATATCAGGAAAATAATCAACAACCTGTAATCCCCTTAGATTTTGTGTCAGTTTTAAAAACGTCTTGATTTCCTCAGTATCATAATCTTGACATGCCCATTCATTCTGGGAACAACTGGAAGCACCAGAATCAGATAAATCACTCTCATTGCCGATATCATCAACATCAGACTCCATATCATTTCCCGTTTTTCGAGTTTGTTTAGATTCTGAAACCTTGTAATTCTTTTGCCTCTTCAAGGGTGCTTTGAAAATGGCCTGATCTTTATCCATAATTAAATTATCACTCAAGTTGACACTCTCTGAAGGAGACTTTGTGTCAGACATTACATTGACATGTGAAAAATCCATACTCTCATCAATTTTGTTAAAATTGGACTCATCTCTGACAATTAAAGGACTAAGTAAAACATTCTCCCCATCATTTTACAACTATGGCCTGAATATCCTCTTCAGTCTGTGAATGAGGCTTTACATAATTTGAGCCACTAGTGGATGGTCTGGGTTCAGTTTGGGTTGGTTCAAGAACATTATCTGTTCCTCCATCTCTGACTTGCACACCGTTTTCACCTGAGATAACCTGTTTCATGCTTGTACCATTATTATCTGGACAAGTACAAACTAAATGTCCAGTTTTGCCACAGCCAAAGCACTTCATCACGTCAGTACTTACAAAGATAGTATAATCAAAGTCATCAACATTGAATTTGAAATTCAGATTCAGTTCAGTTCTGTTATCTTTCAGGATCATGTAAGTAAATCTCCTGAAAGATACTACATGCTTAATCAAGTCCGATTTACTACCGAAAGTGATTTTTTTCATAGGACTGACTACCTTTCCAAAGCGTGACAGTTCTTTTGTTAACATTTCGTCTTTAATAAACCACGGAACGTTAGACAACGTGACTGTTTTAGCGGGGGGAGAAAGGGGAAGCAATGGGGTAAAAATAACACAAATTACTACTCCTTTCTCCATTACATCATTTGCTTTTTCAACTGAACTTAAAAACAAAACAATAACGTTGTTCATTTTCGATGCCGCTAAAATACTCTTCCACATTCACCGCAGACGGCACTTTCACTCTGTGATGCCGTGTGAGAGAAACCAAACTAGTGTTTGTGTTTTGGGATGCCATGTTTCCCAGTGATACACTGGTTGTTAATGCCCGAAAACCCCTCAAGGGAACCCTGTCACCACTCAATACACCACAGATATATATATATATATATATATATATATATAAATAAAAAAGAGAGAGAGAGAGAATAATCACAGATAAATTCGTATAAACTAAAATATTACACTAAATACCTGTAAATGTTGACTGTTTTGATTTGACATCAACCACGTTTTAGTTGTTTAGAGAAACCACCATGATTTGTTTGATCTTTTAATTCTATTGGAAGTCTATTCCAGTCATGGATTCCTCTAAAAGCAAAGGATAATTGACTAAAGAGAGTCTTAAAAAACAACACTAAATCAGCAAATTTGATCAGATGTTTCCAGCTCAAAAAAAATAATACTTAATTAAAATACCACAGTGATGGAAACTATTTTACTATTTGACTAATACCATAAGAGCTTGCTTATAGACAGTTTAAACAGGCTTAAGAATGGACTCACATGTTTGTGTCCAAGTAGTCATGCAATATGTAATCATAGCACTCATGAACACTGCTGCCACTGTTGGCTAGATTGACTTTCACTTTATCCACAACTTTCTTCACATGTTTTTTAAAAGAAAGCTTAGAATAAATTATTATTCCTAAATATTAAAAATATTGTACTATATCAAGCTTCTGTCCCTGGACATATACTTCTGGTTCAATGTCAGAATTTGCTCTTTTTGTAAAAAACATACATACTGTTTTCTTGATATTGAGATGTAAACATGATTCTTTGTTTACTTTGGCTAGCAAGTGCTAATCAAAGAACAGGCCAGGGGGGAGCAATTTACCTGCCGAATAATGTGTCTTAACTCTTAAGAGAAAGAATCAGCCTCTATTTTACTAGTAGTTTCTCTTTTTCTGAATCTCCCAGGTGCAAGGTCCAAAAGCTCTGGGGCTATTTCCCTGTTTTAGCATGAGCCTCTTGAATTTACACAGAAGCAGAATGAGGAGAGGTTTGTTAACCCAAGAGTATTCAAAGCCTACATCCCTTCAGCAATCACCTCTCAGAGGAAGCTTCATATCCAGACTGGCCTTATCATTCTTACCACCTACAGCTTATAACATAACAATCCTACGACTACCAGCCATACAGAGAGCAATTACAGACACCTTGAGGCAATAGCAACAAAGAGTTTTAGCAACATTCAGCATATCTCAGAGGTGGACAGCTGATAGAGGATTTATGTTCCCTGTTAACATGCTGATGAATCGAGTCATTTCCAAGAACTTGTGGTCTATAAAATGTGAAACCACCAAAAGATATAGCATTCTTTATGTTATATATATATATATATATATATATATATATATATATATATATATATATATATATATATATTTATAAGGGCTGTCAATGAATTAAAATGTTTAATTGAATTAATTACATGATGTCCCGATTAATTAATCGAGATTAATCGCATTTAATCGCATATACAAATATTTGCTGAGAAAGCCCCTCATATATCAATAATTCAATATATAATGATGAAATAATTATACATAGTTATCTTTAAATATTAAAAAATTATATATCATATGGATATATAATTTTTATATATATATGAAATAAAAAATATTCAGATAATTAAAATGCATTACATTCTTGTGGCAGAAGAGTTAATCATTTATAAGACAATACAAAAAACTGCTTTAGAATACAATGTATTGTTTATTACCATATTATTGAACATAATCCAATCATTGGCATACAGTTCACAACAATCCATTTCACACGTGAATTTATCAATCAGTTCGAGGGCTTGTTTAAGGACACGTCAAAATGAGTCTAATGAATATATATATATATATATATATATATATATATATATATATATATATATATATATATATATATTCATTAGACTCATTATCCAAGAAGCACAAGTATAAAGTAATATTTAAAATAAAACAAAATTAGGAACTTATGTCGGTGAACTGAAGCCATTATTACTAAAGTATTAACCTTATGAATGAAAATGTATACAGTGTGAGTTCAAATCGGATGGGTGCAGTCTCGACTAGGTTTGCAGTCTCAGTGTATTGTATGCGTCTCAGAAATTTGAGCTTGTCAATAATAACTAACATTAACATATATATGAAATAATATATCATATACATTTTCCACTTCTTGAAAGTTCAATGTTAATGTTTTGTGTCATGGAATGCAACAGGAATGAGGACCCAATTGCAGGAATGAGTAAAGATAAAGATTTTATTAAAATAATAATTCAAACAGGGAAAACAAACTCACAAGGGAAGAAAAACTTATAAAACGGAAAAGCAAAAATAAATAAATAAATAAACTCAAACTGAAAGACAAGATGACAAACTAGACTGGGAGGCTGAGCAAGCAAACAAAAAACAACTGATCAACATTAGAAACAAAACAACCCAATAAACACAAGAGGAAAGTGAGCACAATATGTATAGGTAGGGCACATGAGGAACAGGTGAAAAAAATAAACATAAGACTGACAGAAGAGTGCATGGCAAGAGAACATAACCTGAAGCTTTGCGCTCACAAAAGATGAGACATGGAGCATGAGTGTCCGGATCCTGACTCAAAACAGAAACCGAACTAGGCTGAAGAGTGAGAACCCAGACACCATGCTCCGAACATGAAACACAAACACATAACATGGGTGTTAGGATCCGGTCACCACAATAAACATGACTGATAAAGTGACAGGATCCTGACAGTTTTGCATGATTCACAAGTAAGGAGTCCCATGTATTCATAAACCAGTACAGTAAGCACGTTACTGAATTCCTGACCTGATGTGATTATTTCACAGTGGAGCTCATCTGTTTGTGTCTTAAAGATGACCATATTTACATCCACATCACCGATTAAAGTAATTTCTAGAAATTATAAATGTAATAGCATTACATTTAAAATGGCCATTTTATTTAGTTTTGACACACCTCCGGATTAAGCCCCGCCCACATCTATATGTATACATACACAAATAGTTTTCCATAAAAACAGATACATATAATGACTTTGCTCCACATCCCTACTGCTTGGGCTATTTGTAACACTGGGGAGTTGTCACAGGGGCTATATCTCAGTAACTACGAGGTCCAATTACAGAGGGTTTGTATGTTGCTTTCAAACAACTAGTTCACAACATGCTAAAGCCAGCATCATTTTTAATGGGCAAGTTGTCACATTTTTAGGGGGTAAATTGTCACTTGCGTAACTTGCGTTTTAAAATTGGCCAAAACAATGGTTTCGTATTTTGGTATGTTACTTAATTGTTTTGTTTCATAATCGTTTTTCGGTTTATGCAACGCCAATAATAGGCTGTGAAATGTCAGGTTGGATTGTGAAAAATTACCCAATATAGAAAGACAGCATGCACTACTATTGAGACATGTTATCACAAAAGATCCACATGTGTTAAATGAACTGTATCTTTTTTCCTGAGCAATAAAGCAAGTATAGAGGATGGATGGATGGATGCCTCTACAGAAATTGATTAAGAAATAAACCTACCCTGAGAAATATTAAATGGAGTCCAAAGTGTGACAACTATCTCTTTTTTATTTCAATAGTCACGAAAGACAGACAAGTTGCACTTGATGGCCTTGAACCCAACACAGAATAACTCCATACCACTGGGAACTCCACAAACTCTTAGGTTTCAGTGAGTTATGTGGTGTTACTCCCAAGCCTCGTCTAGAATAGAGCTGCATATATGAAAGCTTAAATCTTAGACCTTGCAAGATACCCAGTCAATTTGGTAAAGATTTTGCTTATAATATTTTTGATTTATAGCATTTAATAGCAAGGGTGACATCTTTCAATATTCCCGCATCTTATGAATGAGTCCTAGTGTTTGTAGAGGAAACTTTCCTAAAAAAGACTATGAAACTAATCCATCCTTGTTCTGAAGGATTAGGAGTGTGTCAGACCAATTAATAAACCTTCTCAAACTCAGTTGGTTAGTAAATGCATTTAGAAAGAGTTTATGTTTGTATGTTAGTGTTTTTGTGTTGGATGCTTCCTTAGAGGAAAGGTAGAATTAAGGGAGAAAAATTTTACATGAGTAAGGCATGTTTGCGTGTTTACCCAAAGGATGCTTAGGATTAATTGTATGACTCAAAATCCACATTGCATTTGTCAGTGCTTTAAGGCTTAAGTGTCCTTGTGCTAGTTAGAAAAGCTTTGGCTTCATTTCATCCAAGCATTGCCACCCTGTGTTTCTCAAGCTGGAAGTGAAGGGTGATGCATGGCTAGCAGACTTTGAGAACGTTTCATCTTTAATGGTGTGTAGCCAGCAGAACAGGAAAGAGCTATGATTTGATTCCACTTCTCTCTGACTCAGGCACTTTTGGGTCATTTGGACTGAACAGTTTTAGATTGATCTGAGGGCAATTTTATTTATTGAAATGGTTGAAAGTTTTGGGTTGAGGAGCCCTACCTAATAAAGAGAAGTTCTTCCTAAAATTAAAATGATCTCATCACTTACTCAAACTCTTGCCATCCCAGATGTTAATGACTTTCTTTTTAGAAGAAAAAGGAAAGTCTCAGCTCTGTAGGTCCACACAATGCAAGTGAATGGTAGCTGGTACTTTTAAGGTCGGCAAAGCAAATATAGGCAGCATAAAAGTAATCCACAAGACTTCAGTGGTTAAATCCATATCTTCAGAAGCCATATCCTTAGGGTGAGCAAAAACAGATAAATATTTAAGTCCTTTTTTTACTATAAATTCTCCTCCCTGCCCAGTAGGTGATGATATGTACAAAGAATGCACATCTCAGAAAACAAAAGTATTATTTATAGTAAAAAAGGACTTATCTATGGATGTGTTTCATACCAACACCAATCATATTGCTTCTGAAGACATGGATTTAATCATGGAGTTGTTATGACTACTTTTATGGTGACTTTTTTGGACCTTCAAAGTTCTGGTAATTATTCACTTGCATTATATGGACCTACAGAGCTTAGATATTTTTCTTAAAATCTTAATTTGTTTTCAGCAGAAGATAGAAAGTCCTACACATCTGGGATGGCATGAGGGTGAGTAAATGATGAGAGCATTTTTGGGTGAATTATCCCTTTAATTCAGCATAAAAGAATAAATATTACTGGACCATTGATAACCAAAGTTACATTCCTATTGAATTTTAAAATGTTGGGTGTTTAAAGAGAAATTACATATATTTTCATGTAGACAATTCAGTTTTACATTAAAAGTGGAAAAATGCATTCAGATGCTCCAGAATCAATTTCGGCAAGATATTTTATGATGTTTTACGATGACCTGGACAACTGAGGCCACCTCCACACTGTTCCGTTTTCAGTTCCCTTTCCAAAGTATGCAGTAATAAAAAGTATTTTTAAAGACCTCCATTTTTGTTGGAGGATAAGAGCTGTAAACACATAAAAGCAATGCAATTTCATATGAAAATAATTATTATGGACACGGCTTGAGACTTCCCAAAAATATTGAAAAGTATTTTATTAATTAAAATTAAGTAATTAAAATTAAATCTGTAGTTTAAAAGAGGCTCACATCCTTTAATCTGCAACTTAAAAGTGTAATTGATCAAGATATGGAACCGAAATAGCTTTGAGGCAAAGAAAGCTAAAAGTGGAAGAAATTAATATTAGATAAAATGCTGTCAAAATGATAAAATGAGTGAAAACATTTGGTTTGGTCAAAGCAATAAAAACAATTTAACTAACAGACTTGTATTTGAAATATCCTCCCCAAAAAGAAAAGACTCATTAGTTAGTATTCAATTAAGGCAATTAACTGAACCTAAATTATTGCAAATTTAAAATGTTAAATTCATTAAAAGCATAATTGGTATGTCAATACTGTTTGTATATATGATATAACATCTTATAGGATTGTGAAGTAAGGTCAGGCAGTTTTGTGTTTTGGCTTAAATTCTTAAATTTAATTATTCCTGCACCTTGTTTCTGAGATGCTACATGCCATGGTTCACATG
Source organism: Xyrauchen texanus (assembly GCF_025860055.1). NCBI lineage: Eukaryota > Metazoa > Chordata > Actinopteri > Cypriniformes > Catostomidae > Xyrauchen > Xyrauchen texanus. Next base: position 55,617,189 of record NC_068277.1, read on the forward strand.
TCACCACCCACACCTACATTGAAGGTTATGGGACACTGAACATCAAGTCAGCCCTGACGTAACCTTCCAGGATGCATTTTTGTGAGCTAGGGTCAGGTATAAAAACAAGTCTCTTGCTGTGATGGCATCCATCAAGTGAGACAGTGGTGTTGGTTTTGGTCGATTCATTTGTGTTTGAAGCAGTTGTGGCCAGAGATTGTGTTCACTTGAGACTTTTGGACGATACACCTTAAATGGGATATACAGGCCCTGCTCAAGGCTCTAATGCATTTAAATTATAATCCTGAAATAATTTCTTCCTGGCATGTTAATGCTCTGCAGTTCCTCGGAGTATTTTTCTTAACATTTTCTAAAGGTCTGATCAAGGGTTTCCCCATAATCCAAGCTGCCAATTACTCTAGGAATGAGTGGATGGATGCAATGCCGAACATATTCTCATAGAATGAAAGCTACTATAAATACATTTTTGCAAACCGAGTAATACGTGCCACTTTCTATGTTTTTCTGCAGTTTCCTGTTGAAATTAACACTAGAGGTGCAACAACAACTGTGCGTTCTATTCACTTTTACACAAATCATGGGTACTATGGCGGTTTATGAATTTATAAACACTTATTTTTAGTTATATTACTCACAATTCCTAAGTAACCAATTAGCCCAGTTGCTAACGTGGGTTGAGTCACATTAAGTTAACCTCCTCGTGGTCGCTATAATATGGTTTTCGCTCTCGGTGGGGCGCGTGGTGAGTTGTGCATGGATGCCGCGGAGAATAGCATGAAGCCTCCACACGCACTAGGTCTCCGTGGTAATGCGCTCAACAAGCAACATGATAAGATGAGCGGATTGACTGTTCCAGACTTGGAGGGAACTGAGATTCGTCGTCCACCACCTAGATTGAGGGGGGTCACTATGCCATTACGAGGACCTAGAGCACATTGGGAATTGTCTTATTAAAACATAATTTCACTAAATTCTGGCGCTCCCTTTTAGATATTTCACTGGGAAACTGCAGACAAACAAATAATGAAGCACGTCATTTTGGTTTGCAAAAATGTTGCCCTTGTCATGTAAATTAGAATTTGTAGATATTTGTATTAGGGCTGTCAATCCATGAAAATTTTTAATAAAATTAATTACATGGTGTCCCGATTAATTAATCGAGATTAATCGCATATACAAATATTTGCTGAGAAAGCCCTTCATATAACAATAATTCAATATATAATGATGAAATAATTATACATAGTTATCTTAACATATTAAAAATTATATATATATATATATATATATATATATATATATATATATTTTTTAATATGTAAAGATAACTATGTAATTATGTATAATTATTTCATATATAAAAATATTCAGATAATTAAAATGCAGTACATTCTTGTGGTAGAAGAGTTAATCATTTATAAGACAATACAAAAAGCAGCTTTAGATTACAATGTATTATTTACTACCATATTATTGAACATTAGCCAATCATTGGCATACAGTTCACAGCAATCCATTTCGCAAGTGAGTTTGTCAATCAGTTCGAGATTTATTACGAGGGCTTGTTTAAGGACCGTCAATGTACACCTGCATCAGACATGCTTGTGTAGCGTCTCGTGTGCATTGCTTCATAAACATAACATTTTTAGGTCACTGTGTCAAGTTCAATATAGTTTTATACTTAGAACACATCTTGAGATCTCTTGGACACTCCATCAAGTGTTTTGAACCCAAGAACGTAACGCATGTTTGTGTTGTGTTGTCTGCCGGATGGTTGTTTTCTTCACTGTATATACTGTGTGTTACCACACAGCTGAAGTTTCACTTACTATTCTCTGGAGTAAACAGGTGGTACTACAAGCTTGCATTTCTCAGGAATCTTCCTTATTATGGTCCGGGGGCATTGCGATTAATTGCGTAATTTCTTTTTACACATAATTTTTTTTTTTTATTAAATCGCACTGAATTAACACGTTAAATCGACAGCCCTAATTTGTATGTAACATTTACATTTTTGCATACATTTTTGTATATTAGAATGGATACTGAAAGCAAACGTAAACAATTGTATGTATGTAATTCTCTAAAGACAAATCTTTACGCATCCTCTGAAAAGAAATTCCTGGAACCTTAACGATGATACCGCTGTAGGTGAACAATTTCAATACTCCCACACATTCCCACAATGGGGCTTTTGTTTATCAGTAAATGATGAAGAACCTTTGTCTGAGAAATATATTTTTAAATCTCTCTCTAAACTCCTTATGCACTGGAGCTGAGGAGCCCAGTGTGAAAGCTGGAGGACACGGATTTTCTCAGGTCCGACTCAACCCTGAGATATCACAAACGTATTGGGTGTTGCCCAACCCGCTGCTCTGCATATGTCTGCTAGGGAAGTGCCCCTGGCCAGTGCCCATGAGGATGCAACACTTTTTGTTGAGTGTGCTCGGATCCGCCAGGGGCGGGGTCTGGGGGCTCACGGCTTGGGTGCAATAGGCCAACGTAATGGCATCCACTACCCAGGGGGAATACCTCTGTTTGGAGACAGCGTTCCCTTTCCGCTGTCCTCCAAAGCAGAAAAAGAGCTGCTCAAAATGTCTAAAGCTCTGCGTGCGGTCCAAGTAGATACGCAAAGCACGTACCAGAGCAACAGCAACAAAGGGGCTGGGCTTGCCTCCTCCCGGGGCAGTGCTTGCAGGTTCACTACCTGGTCCCTGAAGGGAATGGTAGGAACCTTGGTCACGTAGCCCGGTCGCGGTCTTAGGATCACGTGAGTGTCTGCCGGACCAAACTCCAGGCAGGTGTTGCTGACAGAGAACGCTTGCAGGTCCCGACCCTTTTGATGGAGGCGAGTGAGATCAGGAGGGCCGTCTTCAAGGAGAGGGCCCCGAGTCGGACTGATTCAAGTCCGACTGATTCTACAGGTCACTACACTCCCTGTAGTGACCTATTACGGGAGCCTCCCCTCCAACCTGTCCTGCAGGAATGAAACCACTGACCTAACTACGCACCTCTGTGGGTCTTCAGCCCGGGAAGAACACCAATTTGCGAAAAAGCGGCACTTAAGGGCGTAAAGTAGAAGCTTCTCTACTCAGTAGCCTGGTAGAAGGGGCTCTGGCTTGGTTGATCGTGTCTACGACAGCAGGTGGCAGATCAATTAGATCTTCTGCATCCCATCCAGGGGCCAGACGTGGAGGTTCCAGAGGTCTGGGTGCGGATGCCAGAGCGTGCCCCGTCCCTGAGAAAGAAGGTCCTTCCTTAGGGGGATTTGCCAGGGAGGAGCTGTCACGAGGAGTACAAGATCCGAGAACCAAGTCCGAGTGGGCCAATAGGGAGCCACTAGAATGACTTGTTCCCCGTCCTCCCTGACCTTGCACAGCACCTGTGCAAGCAGGCTCACTGGGGGAAATGCATTCTTGCGCCATTCCCAAATCAGCTGAACCGACTGGGGGTGAAGCTTCCAATGGGCAAACGTTTTCATGATAGCGCGTCCGCTACCACATTGAGGTTGCCCGGGATGTGAGTGGCACGCAGAGACTTTGAGTTGCTGCTGGCTCCAAAGGAGGACACGACGAGCGAGTAGTGACCTGTGACGGGAGTGTACGCCGCCTTGCCGATTTATGTACGTTACCATGGTGGTACTGTCTGATCGGATCAAGACGTGCTTGCCCTGAATAAGCGGGAGAAACCTCTGCAGGGAAAAAAGTACAGCCAACAACTCTAGGCAGTTGACGTGCCAGTGCAGCGGGGCCCCTTTCCGGTAAAGTAAATACAATTTACTTGATTCTCCTCTTGACCCTCCACCGGGGGAGTTCCTGCAGCATGTCAGGATCAGGACTACCCAAGAGCAGATCTTAAGAGCCTTGACCTGGTGGACTTGCAGGTGGGCCATGGCATGCAGGGCAGAAGCGGCCTGTCCGGTGGCGCTGTAGGATTTGGAGGTCAGTGAGGAGAAAGCCGCTGATATGCGCCGTAGATCCAACAGCAAATCACTCAGAGATGGGAGGAACGGTGTGTGACTCGCAGCTCGCTGCATATGTCCAGGGGTGGGACATGCAAATTCTGTCTGCCAATTTCTCATTGGCCTTTTCTAATAGATCAGAGATGCAAAAGGCTCTCAAGAGAGACCCCTAGTGTCACTTCTTCGACAAAACGTTGAAGTGAGCGACAGACGGGGAAGCCTGAAATTGCACCATTCGCAGGGGTTTCACCAATATTACTTCCAGCAGGTCTTTGTGAGAGGACATTTAAAATTCCTTCCACATGATTGTACACTGGTTTTCCACTCTCTTTCTCTATCTAGGTGTCTTTCCAAGATTTCACCATTACCTCCCAAGGAGCCAAAGATGGCAAACATTTTAGTTGTTAGAAAGCACAACTGCGGTGTTCCTATCATTGGCTCAAAACATCCCTAAGCAGCACATATGTGTGTCTCTCGGGCCATACGACAAACACCCACGACACTGCAAAGCAATGCAAATATGCTGTACAGGAGCAGCAACTGCGGCATCTTTGGGCCATGCAGCAAAATCCCCTGACACCTCAAAACAAGCATCACATCACAAACCACAATTCAGCAATTTTCTTTCCTCAGTGCAACCCGCCATTCGAATGCAGTGTGGGCTCTCCCGTTCAAACGCTATGCAGGCTTTCCCATTCAAATTGCAGTGTGGGCTCTCCCATTCGATTTAAGTGTGAGATTTCATGTCATTCACTCCGTGGGCTCTCCCGTCCGAAATGCAGTATGAGCTCTCCCGTTCGAATTCAGTGGTTGAGCAGTAATATTAAGAGCCCAACACATAATGAATAGAGCTTGATATAACCTCCAAAATAACCTTCTGCTTTCCTTTCAGGCATGTATAAATGTAATAATGCCATGTGTGCCCCACTTGATACTGCCACAGCAGTGCCCCACTTGGTAATTGGCTCCATATGATAATGTGCCGCAGCACTGCCCACGCTCGATACTGCTGCAACTGCACCCGCCTATGCTTTATACTGCCGCAGTAGTGCCCCACCATGACAAATGAAATAAAGGTATTCTTATCTAACCTTTTGCTTTCCTTAAAACTGTGTATAAATGTAACTGACATGTTTCCATAACTAAACTTTTACTTACCTTACAGCATTTATAATTGTAATACATTTACATAGTCCTAACTAATCATTTGCTTCCCCTACAGGTGAGTACAAACTAACCTTTGCTTCCATACATATGTTTATAAATGTAAAAGTTATTTGTGCCCTAAGTGATACCGCCACAACAGTGCCCCACCTGATACTGCCACAGCAGTGCCTTGCACATGCCAAATGTAATATTGTTATGTATTCCTAACTAACCATTTGCTTTTCCTACAGGCATGTGCGAACGTAATTGTTGTGTTTTTATTTTTCTAACTAACCTTTTGCTTCCCTTGAAGGTGTGTATAAATATAATGGTTATGTTTTCCTAACTAAACTTTTGCTTCCCTTACAGGTGTTCACAGTGTTATTTATATTTCTTCCACAGTTGCTTCCACAGTTGCTTTATAATTTCAAAGTTCCATACTTTTATAGAAGTGCATCTACAGCAGCGCTACCACAGGACCTCCTTCACTATGCCCCCAAATACTCGCTGATGCAGCAGTATTTTAAACTCTGCTCCCGCAGGAGCACCCCGTTTTTATTATTCTATCTCTTCTACTCCACTGCCACAGCAGTGCCTTAACTCTGCTCCTGCAGGAGGCCCAATTCTCTCTACTGCTAAAGCAGTGTTTTACCATGCTTCTGCTGAAGCCCTTTGTCTTCACTTCTCAGCAGCTTTATCAAGCATTACAGCTGTGGTCACCATCTCCTCCTGTTCATTTCAAGCACATATTTTCATTGAGTGAGGCTACCTCCGCAAGCTAGCTAATCTGACAGTATACCTATAGTCAACTCCCTATGGTCATACACAGGTCCATTAATCTAAACCTTCCAACCTGATTGGCTCTTACATGAGGCTGCCTCAGTAAGATGGCTGATTAGATGCAATATATCGATGGTACAGCCCCCTACATCTGCATAAAGGTCCTTCATCTAAACCTTCCACAGGATGATGTGTGCGTGGGAGCGGGAGAAAGAAATGACTCACGGAACTCCCGCTAAATATAAATATCTAATCTAAATAACAAAATAGATGTTCTTCACCATCTTTAAGGAAAAGTGTTATTCATCTATTGAGCAACAAAATTAAACTATTACTGATTGGTTGTATACAATTTTTCCTTGTGCTTCATGTGGTGTAAAGTGATATGGATGTTAACGCATTATTAAAGAAATGTACAAAAAAAACTATGAAACCAACCAAAAGTTAATCAGCTATTTGGCAGCGTTAGAGTGATAACAAAAGGTGTATCTTTCCATTATAAAAAAAAAGCCTGATACCGGAGCAGGACATAATCTTAGGCGACCAGCACTGAATAAATTGCACAGACGATTACCTGCTGACTTGCGGGTGTGATCGGAAAATCCCAAAAGTTGCAGGCATGAGCAGGACAAAATATGACATTTATTTTTGCGGGAATGGGAATGAAACTCGCAAGAGCGGGTCTGAAAATCCATCCCGTGCAGACCTCTACTTTATAATTCAGGTCCAGTATTTAATGAACAGCTGCAGTGCGATTTTGGGTAGCTGATGTGGAGGGAGATATTGACAAGAGGGAGGCTGTGATACATTAACAACAGCCACATAGTTTCTGAACACTGAGACAGCACCAGGCTTCTTTATGGGCATTATAAATGTATACATTACACAAAATATATATCTTATTACCATTCTCGCTCACATCACGTCTCGGACTCTCTGGTTTGCCACAGCCACTTCTTGAGTGTGTCGTTGCTTTCAGCCAATGACAATCCGACAGTGACTTTTTCACGGTCAAATACACATCTAAGGATACAACAATCTATCCTCCCCCTACACCACCTGCGAGAGTACGGCCCCCAGCCCTCTGTCTGAAGCGTCCGTCTGCAATACAAAAGGGAGAGAGAAGTCAGGTGCATGAAGAAGCGGCCCCCCACAAAGTGCGGCTTTAATCTGCATAAACGCCTGTTGGCACTGCTCCGACCATTGGACCGGATCTGGAGCCCCCTTTTTAGTGAGGTCAGTCAGCGGGCTGGTGACGTCCGAATAATTAGGCACAAACCTCCTATAATAGCCAGCCAGCCCCAGGAACTGCCTGACCCCCTTTTTGGTCTTGGGTCTAGGGCAAGTCGCAATCGCCACGGTTTTGTCAATTTGGGAACGCACCTGGCCATGACCCAAGTGGAACCCCAGATACCGTACCTCCACACGCCCAATCGCGCACTTCTTAGGGTTTGCCGTGAGCCCCGCCCACCGCAGCGATCTCAGGATGGCCCTCAGATGTTGCATGTGCCGAATTTACGAATCATGTTCTGCCCGTGTCTGCGTGGGTTCTCTCCAGGTACTCCGGCTTCCTCCCACCATCCAAAAGTCATGCAGGCTAGGTTAATTGGTGTCTCCAAAAAAAAAAAAAAAATTGCCCTAGGTGTGGATGTGGAGGTGAGTGTGAGTGTATGTCTGTCTATGTGTGGCCCTGCGATGGACTGGCGACCTGTCCAGGGTGTCCCCCGCCTTTCGCCCAATGTTAGCTGGGATAGGCTCCAGCCCCCCGCGACCCTGTACACAGGATAAGCGGTTGACGATGGATGGATGGATGGTTCTTGAGTGTTTTATTAAATCGTTCCACTCTAAAATATCTTTAAAATTCGGCCAATCAGTACCCAAGATTAGCGGATGAGTGAGGCAGGAACTAACCGCTGCCTCCACACTATGGTTTCTTCCCCTGAATTTAATTGCCAAAGTCACCATGGGATACTTGTGAACATCCCCATGCACACACCTCACCCTCACCAGTTTAGCTAAACCCAAAGCCCCGGGTTGAACCAAGCGTTGGTGGATGGTGGTCTGATTGCAGCCGGTATCCAGCAAAGCTTGGTAAATACCCCCCCGATCCTTACCGGAATCGGTATGATCCAGCCCGATTGGGGGCAGCCTGCGGGACGTTGGAGACCCGCACCACTGTCCCCACCTCCATCAGCGGACACTGATCCCGGAAGTGGTCCGGGTCTCCGCACCTCCAACAGGCCGGCCCAGGCGTTACGGCCGCACTTGTGCTGGCGGGCGCCCCCACCTGAGGAGGAGAGCGGCTGAATGACGGGGAAGGGGAGGGTACATTCTCCCAAGGCCGGGAAGCTGGTCTCTGGTACACTCCATGCCTGCATGGGGCAGGAACGGGCCCTGGCGAGAGAACAGAGCGAAAGGACATAGGGGAGGGGGAGAAGGCAGGGGCAGACACAGGGGAAGGGAAGAGAGAGAGAGAGAAGGAGGGCTCGTCCGCCCTCGGGATCGCCGCCAGATGGTCCTCCGCAAGATGAACGACTTCCTCCAGCGACGCCGGGCGGTGGCACTGGACCCACTCCGCCGTTTTCCGGGGCAGCCGTTGGCCAAATTGGTCCAGTACCACCCGATCGATAACTCTCTCGACGTCGCAGTCCCCCGCGAGCAGCCACCTCCGGCAGGCGTCCCGGAGCCGTTGGGCAAATGCGAACGGGCGATCAGACTTTTCCAACTTCATGCCCCGGAAGAGCTGACGATTCTCTTCCGGGCTCCGACCGACCCGCTGCAAAATGGCTCTTTTTAGGTCTGTGTAGGCCAGGAGGTTAGTTGCCGGCAGTTGTTGAGCCGCGAGTTGAGCTTCCCCGGACAGGAGAGGAACTAGGCGGGCTACCCATTGTTCATGCGGCCAGCCCCAGATTTCTGCCGTTCGCTCAAACAAATCAAGGAAGGCCTCAGGATCATCTGCTGCCCCCATTGTCTGTAACGTGGGCGGGGGCAGCGTGGAGCGGGTGTCCGGGGTCGCGGCTGTGGCCGGCGCGGCCTCCTGGCTGAGGAGGCTCCGGATGGCGTGCCGGTCCTCTGCCTGAGCCTGCATGATCTCAAAAAACCGCCGATCCTGGTCCTGCCGGAGCTCAAGCAGGGATTGTTGGTGGCTCTGGTGTAGTGTCGCGAGGGACTGGAGGACCTCAGTCAGCTGGGAGAACTCTACGGGGCAACCCATCTCCATACTTGGATGAACAATTCCCGGGTTTCGGCACCAGTGTAAGGATCTCCTCCAAGGGATGACACTTGACGCAGTGGCTCAGAGGTGAGGTTCTTTATTATTATTATCATCTCTCTCTCATGGAGGCCCTCTGGCTGCCTTTTATGCCGCTCTCCCCGTGCTCACTGAAATTAGAGACAGGTGTTAGACATAATTTAGCTCAGGTGTAAGCGCCCTTACCGCTTTTCTCTCCCGGACGGGCGCTTGACCACACCCCCGCTGCCACAGTAACACTTTACAATAAAAATGTAACTAATTCTAATAACAATCATTTAAAAAAATTATTTGTAAATGTTGAAATTAAAATTAACTAAAATGAATAACTGCTGTAGGAGCATTGTTAATTGATAGTTCATATTAACTAATGTTAACAGATCGAACCTTGTGTAAAGTGTTACTGTAGAGAGAATGTTTTCCCTTTACAAAAAGCTTCACTAGGATGCTGCGCTGAGAAAAGCGCTTTATGAACAATCCTACATTGTGACCAGCTGTGAATATGTGTGTAACACGTCAATGAATATTCATTCATTGACGAATATGGATGCACCTGTGGCCAGGCTATAAAAAGACGCGTCACCAGCGTGTTGTCAGATCCATTTTTTTCAGAGCCCATTCTGTGTGTGTGTGTCTCACAAGCCTGTCACAAACTTCTAACCCTGCTAAGAGTTAGAATTTGGTTAGGCAGTGCACAATGAACCTTCCTCCTTTCTCTGCTTTCTATAAATATATATAAAAATGGAGAGAGAATGACTGAGAATCAGAGCAAATGATGCGTGTTCCCTTGTTTATGCTCTATTGCCGAGTGGGACACGCATCAGTTTTACATGCTAATCTCGCGTTGGAGTGGGGCAGGTATGAGCATTGTGATCTACTTTCGGGCGAAATGGTTTGCACTCGCCTCGCTTACTTCCGGGAGTCTATTTCATCGTGGGGCTCTCGCATATATCTGGCTGAGGATCGAGAGACGGGTCCATCCCTATCGCTCGCTCTCTCCCCAGATCCAGCTGATCCTTCTCGTAAGCCTGAAGCGCGCCTCGGCACCTCTTTATTTCTTGAGGGGGGCGCTGAACCCCTGTACAGTCCACGCATAATAATAAAGCGGCTGCGAAATTACTTGAGGTTGTTACTCGGGCTGTGGCCAGACTACAGCTAGACTGGCCACGCAAACAAGAGACCCCCCCCAAACGCTCCAAACGATAAGACAGATTTCTGTCTGGTGGCAAAAAAAAAAAAGTAAGGGAACGCTATATTAGTCCCTTCCTTTCTTTGATGACCTTCAATGATGCCGCCGATCAAAGAGACGTTTGCGGGCTCTCTCTCGCTGGGCTCGGCATTGTCATTTAAAAAGCCCTCTCTCCCCACAAAGCCTTGCAGGATGACCTCCACTTTAGTGGGGAGGGCTTATCAAGCTGCAGGTCAGGCTGGTGCTGCTCTGCACACAATGGCTGTATTACAGGCTTACCAGGCTGACCTGCTGGACGACCGGAGTGTGGGTGCTACGCTCGACGAGCAAGTTTTTTCTCAGCGCGACCAAGCAAACAGCCCGTGCTATTGGCCGGTCTATGTCTGCCTTGGTCAGCATGGAGAGGCACCTTTGGCTCAACCTTTCGGGCATCAGGGACAAGGATAAAGTTTTCCTCCTTGATGCCCTGGTTTCACCTATTGGCCTATTCAGAGACGCCATGAGCACGGTTATCTCCATCGGCCACCTAGACCCGCCTCGGTCCTGTTAGAAGAGAGGCTCAAAATCAAAGCGTGGCGAGACGTGCTCCCCCTTGCGGTGACTGGGGACAGTCTCGTCGCCCTCAACAGCCGCCCAAGCAGGACCTCAGGGTCGTGATTTCTAAAAGAAAGAAGCCCTGACGGTCTTGTACCCAGCCTTGTGGGGTAGTTCCCCTCGGGACGGGCGCGTGTACTATCCACTTCGGACCTCCTGATACCCTCACGAAACCTCTTCAATCCCGCCATCTTTGGTGCTTCGGTGATAGAGTTGGGTGTACCGTTGCTTCCTGCCTTAATCCAGGACGGGGAACACTCAACACCCCCTCAACAGGAAGTCTTAAATGAATACCCATCTCAGAGTACCTGGCAGTGTGGAAACTTCTGCCAGATATTTTTATGTGGGTCCTAAGAACAGTAGAGAAGGGCTACAGAATTCAATTCGCTCGCCTCATCTGCGTCCGCGGTGATCCCTTCGGGCCATCTGCACATGAGTTCCAGCTGTGGCTAAAAGCCATGGGGTTTCATCCAAGGGCCGGTCCCCTAAGGCAAATAAGGGTTACGCGCCACGGGCTTCGTTCACCTTTCTATGTGGTTCAGACCCCGGTTTCTTACCTTGGATCCCACTCTAGGTGCTTCTCATCGTCGCAGGTTGCTAACGACAGATGCCTCCCTGGTGGGCTGGGTAGCGGTCTTAAGTGGTCGTCCAGCTCAAGGGGAATGGGAGGGTCATCAGCTTGGTTGTCACAGTAACTGTCTCGAGTTGATGGCTGTATTTCTGGCTGCCATGTCTTGGTGCGGGTGGGCAATACAGCGGTAGTCTCTTACATAAACCATCAAGGAGGTCCACATTCACGTCAGCTAAATTTCTGGCACGTCGGATTCTCCTTTGGGCCCAGGGCAAGCCCCTGTCACTCAGGGCAGTTTATATCCCTGGATGCCTGTATGTGGGAGCAGATTTACTGTCCAGACAGAAAATACAGACGGGGGAGTGGAAACTCCACCCCTAGGTAGTGGAACAATCTGGGTGAGATTTTACAGGGCAGAAGAGGACCTCTTCGCCTCTATGAACAGCACAATGTCTCCTCTACTTCACCCTGAGTCACCCAGCCCCCCTGGGTCTGGACGCGATGGCACATACATGGCCCTGAATGCGTCTGTATGCGTTTTTCCCCGGTGCCTCTGCATCTGGGAGTCTTGGCCAGAGTTCGCCAGCAAGGGTCTTGTCTCTTACTGATAGCGCCGCACTGTCCGAACAGGGTATGGTTCTTGGGGTTAATATCTCTCCTCGACGGCTCGCCTTGGGCGATTCCAAACAGGAAGGACCTTCTTTCTCAGGCACAGGGGACAATAATTCATCCCCGGCCCGAATTGTGGAATCTTTCAAGCTTGGCCCCTGAAGGGTACCAACTGAAGTACACAGTTGGTACCTCCATAACCACAGCTTTCTCCTGAGGTTATCGAGACCATTTTACGTGCTATGGCTCCCTTCACCCTGAACAAATCTGGTTGAAATTTTACAGGGCAGAAGAGGACCTCTTCGCCTCTATGAATAGCACAATGTCTCCTCTACTTCTCCCTGAGTCACCCAGCCCCCCTGAAGCTGGACACGGTGGCGCATACATGGCCCAGAATGCGCCTGTATGCGTTTCCCTCTAATAAAAGTTAATATGCAGATCCAGTTAACTGCCAGATTGCTTCAGTTCTGGACTTTCTGCAGGAAGAACTGTCAGCAGGTACATGCCCCGCCACTCTCAGGGTCTATGTGGCCGCCATTTCGGCCTGCCACACCTTGATGGATGGGGTACCCTTTGAGAGGCATCCCCCGCTAGGACCATGACCTCTTCATAGGACTTAGCAATAGTCCTTGAGAGTCTGGTTGAGACCCCCTTTGAACCTCTAGAGTCAGCGTCTGACAGACTTCTGACTCTCAAGATGGTTTTTCTCATGGCGATTACCTCTCTAAAGAGAATTGGGGACCTAGAGGCTCTGTCTTTGCCAGCCTGTTTAGAGTTTGCCCCAGGAATGACCAAAGCAATTTTGCACCCTCATCCTGACTACCTGCCTAAGGTGCCTTTCGCGACCCTACATCAGGTCACTCTCTAAGCCTTCTGCTCCCCGCCATTTGCAACACCGGAGCAGCAAGGACTTCACAGACTGTGTCCAGTCTGTGCTCTTTGGACTTATACCACTGGCTAGTGCGGTGGACATAAGTCAGGGCAACTATTAATTTGCCATGGGAGCCGCAACCGGGGGTCGGCCACCTCCAAGCAGACTATGTCGCATTGGTTGAGGGATGTTATTGCCCTGGCCTACGAGGCGCATGGTCAAGCTTCGCCAGTAGGTATCAGGGCTCACTCCACCAGTGGGGTCGCCTCCTCTAAAGCCTTGGCTAGAGGGATTCCTCTGCAGGAAGTTTGTGATGTGGCAGGCCTCTCCGCACACATTCATCAAATTTTATAGTTTGGATGTTCATGCTACTCCGGGCTCTTATGTCCTTGAGTCTACATCTCAAGCTCATGTCTGAGACCTCTCGCGTTCTTGTGAGCACACTTCACAACCGTAGGGGTCCGGACAGCCTCAGTGTGGCAGCGTGGGTATTCTCGTTCCCAAAGTGCTTTTCTCAGCGCAGCATCCTAGTGAAGCTTTTTGTAAAGGGAACGTCTCGGGTTACGTAGTGTAACCCTTGTTCCATGAAAAAAGCGGAACGAGATGCTGCGCTTCTTTGCCACACTGGGATGTTCCAGTACTGCTCTTCAGATAAAAATATATCTGACAACACGCTGGTGACGCGTCTATTTATAGCCTGGCCACAGGTGCATCCAATGATCTCACCAGCCGAGGCTATAAATTCCAGTCAATGTTCATTGACGTGTTACACACATATTCACAGCTGGTCACAATGTAGGATTGTTCCCAAAGAGCTTTTCTCAGTGCATCATCTCGTTCTGCTTTTTTCAGGGAACAAGGGTTACACAACGTAACCAGAGACGTTTTCTGGCCTGTGATTACTGTAGGGACTTGATTAAATAAAGCAAATGCAATCTATTAATTGGATGTGTGTTTTGTGTGTTTATAATGCAGATATGTCATGGAACTTCTTGGGGGTGAAAAAATATGTTTCCTGTTCTGTTGTGTTACCTGCATTTTGCCACTTGTCCCAGAAGATGGCTGTCTCTGAAGATGACACTGCTTAAGCTGTGTGCTTTAAAGATGCATTCAAAGGGGATTTGACAAAGCTCATGGAAAACACAAACATTGCTTGGCTCAAAATATCAATAGCTCTTGATCCCAGATTCAAAAACTTGAAATGCATTCCTAAAGCAGAAATTTCTGAAGTTTGGGAAACATTAGACAAGATGATAAAATAGGCTCCAAATCACTCAGATGCTGAATCAGAGCCACAAAAAAGAAAATTGGTCTCCTCTTGTTGGGCTCTGATACAGAGTCAGATGATGAAACTGGAAATCAAGCCCTCTTGCTAGATACAGAGCAGTACCCAGCATAAGCATTCATCAATGCCCTCTACAATGGTGGTCTGCACAAAGCAGAGGTCATGACAAGCTGGCGACTCTTGCACAGAAATATCTAGCAACTCCTGCTTCAACTGTGAGAGACCGTGTGAGAGACTTTTTTCACTTGCAGGACACATAGTGCACAAGAAGAGGGCTGCTCTGGCATCTGAAAATGTTAACAAACTTGTATGCCTTAGCAGCTGGTTAAATGTTGACTCGAAAAATAAACTGACCTTACATGTCAGAATAAGTTGTGTTGTGTTTTAGGTTTGGCAATCAAAGGACATTTTTGAAATTGTTCAATTTGTTTACTTTGCTGGATATAAAAGGATGACAAAATAAACGTGTTAAACAAGATAAATGGTGTATGCTTAATTTCACGATCAGTGTGCTATTAATCGCAGCCCTAGATTTTTAATTTGAAGCTGAAAGAGCATTAAAAGCTTTAAAAACCTCATCTGTTTGGGAGAACATTTCACTCACTTTTAGTGACAAATAGTGAAAATTTCACATCGGAACTGCTGCGATACATGTGAGGAACCACATAATATAATTTGCAAAAATGCCACAGTCACATAATTTTCAACTTTTTTGAATGGATGACATGAAAGGAACCGCTTGTCCAATTTAAACCCCTAACGCAAACACTAAACCTAACCATAACAGCACTAAGACCAAAACAGCTTTCTTTCACTTCTACTTCAAATGTAGTATCTGTGATGTGATGTCAAAAGGCACAGTGTGGGTGATTTTTGGGAAAGGAACATTTCCCCATGGTGGTGCATGACCGGAATTTGGCACTGTGGCAGGGCGGAGGACAGGGCCGGGTCGTGATCATACACACACGACAGACATGTCCGTAAACTATTGCTCTCTCCCGCACAATACTCCGCAGTCGGCCTTTATCCCTCTCGGAGGCTTGATTAGCCTGATAAGGGACCAGGTGTGTATGATCATGACCCGGCCCCGCCCTCCGCCCTGCCACAGGCACATTGGGTCCGAACACTGGTAGCAAAACATTCTGAACTATCATGCTGATATTCCTGTGTGATTATGTTGGTATTTGCAGAAGTCACACTGTTTTTGAACAACTGAATTTTATCTGCAGGACCACACTACTTAAAAGCATATTCCAGGTTCAATACAACTTAAGCTCAATCAACAACCTTTGTGGCATAATGTTGATCCCCACAAAAAAAAAATATTTTCTTCCTTTTCTTTAAAACAAGCAAACATCGAGATTACAGTTAGGCACTTACAATGGGGCCTATATTTGGAGGGTTTAAAGGCAGATATTTTAAGGTTATACAGTAGATTTATGAAAGCACTAACATCAATTCTTCTGTTAAAACAGTGTATTATTTTTGCTCTTTTGGGCATATTATTAATGTCTTGTGATTATACTTTTGAAACAGTGAGCATTTTAACATTTATGAATTGGCCCGATTCACTTCCATTGTTAGTGCCTCACTGTAAAAAGACATTTGTGACCCGTCACGGAAACCAGTGACACAAGTCGGCAGCACAACTTGTGAGCAAAATGAGAAACAAGTGTTTTTTTCCAAAATTGGTGATTTCCGCTTTTTTGCAGAATCTGTTAGTTGAGATCATGAAGAAGCCTCTCCATGTTTGAGATAACAGTATTGGTATATTTAAAAGCGTACATTTTGAGGTTGAAATCGGCTTGTTTTTCGGAGATTCTAGCATGCAGTAGGGCGTATCATTGTCTGTGTGTATTTCCGTACTGAATAGCCGCGGCGCTTTTGCCCCGCCCCAACAGCGTGGCTACTTATTATGCAGCGCTCTAGCCGGCTCTATCTGATATCAAAATTCAATGAAGATGGACGCCACAAAGAATGTCGCAGAGCGAGCTGAACCGTGGCCGTTACAACGAAAATGTTTTGAAGTACTTCTTCGACAAGCCGGATGCTTATGAACAAGCGTTCACTGATTCTGAAAGACGATCTGAGCGACGATGAAAGTGGAATGTCACTTTATCAACCAACCACCTGAATTTAGTTTTACATTCTTGTATGAAAAGCACTCAGTGTACATAAGAGTTGCCTATACAGTTTTATCGGTAGATGCTAAGAGACATTTATTTATTACCTGTTTGCAAACTTTTTTTTTCTTTGATGGCACATTTTCCTGACCTTTTTGCTCCCCCCTGTGCTGGGGGGGAGCTTTACAGGGGGTATGGCTTATCTAAATGAGATGTAAATGAGCCCTATTGTCACTCCCAGCAGCAGAGAGAGGTGAGAACTGCACAATCTTTTGAGGCCGTTTTCTACCCTTTTAGCTTTTTTGAGTGCCCACCTTCAAATGGCCACAACTTCTCCAAATATTGTCAGATTTCCATGTGTTACAAATCGTTGGAAAGCTTGGAGACTACACTTTCAGAATATGTGAATAACTCAAAATGCCCCAAAACCGACTTGTGTCCCTACTTTCCGTGATCGGTCACATTTTTATTTTACTTGGAAAAAAAAAAAAAGGGAGGGAGCAGTTGAATCTAATATTTGTTGTAAGCAATATTACTGTATGACACAAATGTGGTTAACTTGTATTAAACCAGGAAAATACCTTTAAGAATACACAGTACACAATTGCAAGGGTATGGTCTCTAACCCCATCACTCACAAACACGTTTTCCCTTGACTGTAGCAGGCAGCTGTCTTTAAAGTCTAACTGGACATCTGCGTCGCTTTACCTAACGCCCAGTAATTACACAGCCAAGCTCTCAGGGCTAAAAACCACATAGAAGCTCAAACCCACCGACATTTTATTAATTGCCCCTCTAATCAATCTGAACTTTTTGAGAACACACAACTTGGTAGACTGACATGTTCCACATGATTAAGTTTGAAGAGGAGACATTTGGGATGGAAGTCTGTAAACCAATTCCTACTGAGGGAATTGAGAGTGAATGATAATTTGCTGTTACTTGACAGAGTTTAGACTTTTGATAGCTTTTGGTACCCTCCCTTTGGTACCCTCCCTGCTGCAGAGAATAGAAGCATGAGGACATTTAATTGGCAAGCTATGTAAAGTTAATGTACAGTAGAGTTTGCATGGACTGAATAGAAAATCATTAAAAAATGAAAATAGAAGTCCCATTGAGGATATCTCACAAGGCCTGGCTACTATTTCTGCAAATAAATAAATAAAAACACAAGTCGTGGGAAAAGTGTACTTCATTTGAATTCTGCATTTTGTTTTTTTTCCCCAACATATCAGGCCTACAATTGGCTGCCAAGGTTTTTGAAGCATTACTGAAAGGAGGAAGAGAGAGAGAAAGAAGTTGAGGGAGCTGCTGTCTTACAGCATGTTTCTATTAAAGGTCCTATTAAACAACAGGCACCCGTGCGGAATGCAGATTTCATGGGGAGAGAACATGGAAAAAAGAAAGAACAGAGAGGCAAAAAGTGCCGCCAACACTGAAACAATTAAGGCAGTTTGGAGAAACACCCTTCATCGAAGCATGACTGAGTTGGCAAGGAGCACGCACTGTGAAAGCTGGGAGTGATGATACAAGGCAAATTATTTCTCTCAAACTGAGTGATGCACACTTTAGCACTGTGTGTAAAGATGCATTTGCAATTATTTGTCTTTGTCTCTCCTGTATTTCATTCTTCTTCATCTCTTGCTTTTTGTGGGCTGATTTTATGAAAGCCTATATGAAAGTGAATAGATTATAAAGAAAAAGGCACCGTTTTATTTAGATGTGTACCAATCTGATCAGCGATCAGAGATCAGTTTGCACTTAAAGGGATAGTTTACCCAAGAATAAACATGTCATAGATTACTCACCTACATGGTGCTCCATACCTATATAACTTTCTTTCTTTTTTGGAAGACAAAATAATATCTTAGGGTTCTACAATAGTGGCCACAGTCACCATTCACTTTTGTTGCATTTTTTTTCCATACAATAAAAGTATAATTCTGCCTAACATCTCCTTTTTGTTTTACAAGAAAGACAAAAAATGTCTATCATTTTGGAACAACATGACGGTGAGTAAATTATGAGATAATCTTAATTTTTGGTGGAACAATCCCTTTAAGTTGCAAAAGCAATTTACTCAAGATGCTACTTGGACGCTACAGTACTGATGTGTTGTGAGCAACACAAGTCTCATGTCTACAAGAAGAAATTCACTCACTCAGAACATTATTAGGAATACTGTGGTCTGTTGTTGTTGTAACCTCAAGGTTCTACCTCAAGATTGTCTCACTACAATAGTAAAGAGTGGATATCTGAGTTAACTCAGACTTTCTGTCAGCTCGAACCAGTCTGGCCATTCTCTGTTGACCTCTCTCATCACTGAATGTTTCTGTCTGCAGAACTGCCACTCACTGGATGTTTTTTTGTTTTGTTTTTGGCACTATTCTGAATAAACTCTAGAGACAGTTGTGTGTGAAAATCACAGCAGATCAGCAGTTATAGAAATACTCAAACCAGCCCGTTTGACACCAAAAATCATGCTTCGGTCAAAATCACTGAGATCACATTTTTCTCAATTCTGATGGTTGATGTAAAAATTTACTGAAACTCTTGACCTGTATCTGAATGATTTTATGCACTGCTGCCACATGATTGGCTGATTAGATAATCACATGAATAAGTAGGTGTACAGGTGCTCCTTCAGTGTTCAGTGAGTGTAAATTCTTGAAATATCACAAAACTTAAATTAAAAGGAGTCTCTCTTGCACTCTTTCATTCATTTTTTCTGTCAGAATAAGTGGTAATTTGCCCCTGCATTCTGCTCCAACTGAATGACGGTAGCTGGTTTAATGTCCTTATATTTGCAACTTGACTTGGACTTGTGACAAAAGAATTGAGACTTGACTTGGATTCTACATCACAGAAGTGCCTCGTAGTAGTGCTTATGGGACACCCATAATGGGAGAGAACCTTGCTTGATTGTCGGGGGAAGGTCCTGAGGGATGGGTTTTGTGCTGATACACATCGTTTTGTGTGAAATGTTTTCCTTGTTTTATTTTTGCATAAACCAGGCACCCACCAGGCAAAAATGAAAGAAGCACATTTGATGGCAGCTGAGAAAAAAGCTGCGACTCATTTTGGTACACAGTAATGCCTTTAAGCAAAATTTGACATCCCTCCAATTTTCCTCTCAAAAGGTTTAACAAATGTACAATGGACTATTGATCATGCCACATTGTTGACGTTGCCACATTTTCAGCATTAATAATTCACTTTAATTGATTTTTATAGAAGGGAAGATTAGATTAACACCATAAACTGGCTGTTTCCCACTCAACTGTAAAATCTTAAATGGCAAGTTTCTTTTTTTTTTTTGCCAAGTTTGGATATTGTGTTGATAGAGTCAAACTAGTCATAAAAAGTGTGTCCTTTGTGGAAATTTTGCAAGCATGTCTTAACTCTGTTACAGTGACTCTCGACATTCTTAATGTTGCAGCCTTACTTTGTATTTATTCCTGAACCTCAACAAGTATTTGTGTTTCCATCTGCTGGTTAAATTAAGTATTTTCAGTGTTTCATCACTAAGACTTAAAGCACTTCACTCAAAGACGGCTTTGAATCTGCCCTATCATTCATTATGAAAACTGTTTTTGGGAAAAGAAAAAAAGTGACCACTCTGTCAATCTGAAATTACAGAGGTAAAAAATTATTTAGTCATCACTGACTAAAAATTGGGTTTCTCAGTTGCAACACCAACGGAACTCTGTAGATCCTCCTGGCATCCTTACATTGAGAAACATATGCTACTTTTAGTTTGTGCAAGAACTCTTAATCATCATTGGTTCTCTCAGTAATCCTTCCTCAGTAAAATTAAAAGCTTTAAGGCACTTGAAATATATTTTGAAGTTCCTTGAGGACATAAAAAATATTTTTTGTTTTTTTTAAAGAGTGTCTGGAGGATCTCCAGATGGCAGGCATGAGCACACATAGAAATCAAAGGGGGCTTGATCACCTGTCCTTTTTCTTCCTCGAGAGAAAGTGCCCTTTTTTCTGGGGTGCTTTTGTATATATATATATATATATATATATATATATATATATATATATACACGTGTGTGTATATGTTTGTGCACAGTTTCCATATCAAACAAATATATTTATTGAATAAAAATCAACATATCAGGTCGGGATATGAGACTTTGTCCGTTCCAGTTCCGATGCACATCAGACACACAGACAGGCAGGCAGAAGCCCCTCCCAGCTCCTATCCCAATTGTGTTTTTCTTGGCTTGTGTGGAGGTGAGTGGTGATGAACAAAAGACTAAGCTACCAGTGCCTGGATTTTACAGCTAATTAGTCAAAAGCCAAATATAGTTAACTTGTGTCTTGCTAACATGCATGACTCATGAGCTACTAGCTAATGTAATAAGTTACATTAGCTAGTAAATAAAGTTTAGCTAAGGTGATATATCATGGCCATACAGGCTAATGTACTGTACTTAATGGAGACACTACAAATGAATAGGCTAGAGTAAAATTTGTGTTTAATAGCATCATCACAATTGCCACATTGATATGCAAATTAGGTGTTAATTAACCCAGTTAATGTCTTTTGACCTGAAATGCTATGTTTAAATATGCAGATTAGCTTGTTTTGGTTAATTTAGAAGAAATCTACAGATGCAAACAGATGGAAGATAGTAGGCTTAAAACAAACACCGTCTATATGTGTATGTTAGAAGTTTTCTTTACATTAGAGTAAAAGAAGACATGGAAGCAAAATAGACCAAAATCGTAATATTTTATAGAAATCTGTCAGTTGCGTGAGTGTGAGGGAATTAAAGTAAATTGGCAAGAAAGTCAGAGTTGTGTTAATATATTTAACGTTGTTAAAAAAAATATAATAAATAATTATGAGAAGTGCCCTTTTTTTCACCCCCTCTGCCAGAGGGTTCCGTCAGTGTGGCAGCCATTTTTACAATGAGAGCATAATTTAAATAATTTTAGTTTGAGGTCTATTCAGGTAGTTACATCAATTTAATTTGCAAATGTCAATCAGGCAACAAGACTTCACTTATTTGACATATGCGGTCAAATAGCGGGCACATGGGCACTCGCCTAGTCCTCACTAAAGCTTCCATGTAAAACACTCAAATACCACTCAGCTGTGTGTCCTTAGTACACCTCAACATTTCCTACATACACTCACCTAAAGGATTATTAGGAACACCTGTTCAATTTCTCATTAAATCAACCAATCACATGGCAGTTGCTTCAATGCATTTAGGGGTGTGGTCCTGGTCAAGACAATCTCCTGAACTCCAAACTGAATGTCAGAATGGGAAAGAAAGGTGATTTAAGCAATTTTGAGCGTGGCATGGTTGTTGTTGCCAGACGGGCCAGTCTGAGTATTTCACAATCTGCTCAGTTACTGGGATTTTCACGCACAACCATTTCTAGGGTTTACAAAGAATGGTGTGAAAAGGGAAAAACATCCAGTATGCGGCAGTCCTGTGGGCTGAAAATGCCTTGTTGATGCTAGAGGTCAGAGGAGAATGGGCCGACTGATTCAAGCTGATAGAAGAGCAACTTTGCCTGAAATAACCACTCGTTACAACCGAGGTATGCAGCAAAGCATTTGTGAAGCCACAACACGCACAACCTTGAGGCGGATGGGCTACAACAACAGAAGACCCCACCGGGTACCACTCATCTCCACTACAAATAGGAAAAAGAGCCTACAATTTGCAAGAGCTCACCAAAATTGGACAGTTGAAGACTGGAAAAATGTTGCCTGGTCTGATGAGTCTCGATTTCTGTTGAGACATTCAGATGGTAGAGTCAGAATTTGGCGTAAACAGAATGAGAACATGGCTCCATCATGCCTTGTTACCACTGTGCAGGCTGGTGATGGTGGTGTAATGGTGTGGGGGATGTTTTCTTGGCACACTTTAGGCCCCTTAGTGCCAATTGGGCATCGTTTAAATGCCACGGCCTACCTGAGCATTGTTTCTGACCATGTCCATCCCTTTATAGCCACCATGTACCCATCCTCTGATGGCTACTTCCAGCAGGATAATGCACCGTGTCACAAAGCTCGAATCATTTCAAATTGGTTTTTTGAACATGACAATGAGTTCACTGTACTAAAATGGCCCCCACAGTCACCAGATCTCAACCCCATAGAGCATCTTTGGGATGTGGTGGAACGGGACCTTCGTGCCCTGGATGTGCATCCCACAAATCTCCATCAACTGCAAGATGCCATCCTATCAATATGGGCCAACATTTCTAAAGAATGCTTTCAGCACCTTGTTGAATCAATGCCACGTAGAATTAAGGCAGTTCTGAAGGCGAAAGGGGGTCAAACACAGTATTAGTATGGTGTTCCTAATAATCCTTTAGGTGAGTGTATATGAACGTCTTTTTTTTTACAATCAATAAATGTAATTATATATATATGTACTGTTAATGAAGACATCTCATCTCGTATATCAATAAAACGCAGATGTGATTTAAATTCTGTGTCCTGCATTATTGGTCAGGAATCAGGACACTGTAACTGCATAACCCCTTCCCAAACAACAACGTAAAATCTCAGCGCTACTACGATTATTTCAGCGCTCAGCTGTTATGACTTGCAATAAAACGGATTCACTCATAACATTCAGGTAAAACAAACAAACCAACAATGACATAATTACAGCTGAAGCGTTACCTGGTGGACAGTTGCAGTCAGATGAGGCTTGACGGGCAGTCCTTATTCTAGCCAAGTGTTCATAAGAACGCTATTAACATAAACATAAACAAACAAGTGAACATTCCGTCCGACATGCATGCAGCATTGACCACATGCAGGTGTACTGGCTGAAGAAGTTGTACATATGACATAGTCTGGAGAGACTTAATATTTTGAGAGTAGCTAAAGGTAGCAATTCGGATCACTTCAGTGCCCCAAATTGAAGTAGTGTGGATGCATATCTGAAGAGTTACGATCACTCACCTGTGACAGCAGCTTATCCACTCTCTCCTGTACCATTGAATTAAACTGATCCATGGAGAGCCCAAACGGGCTGAAGGTGCGCGCGCCACTTCCAATCTCCAAATCCACGACTCTATCCTTAATTTCACTGGTCTGAATACTCAATAAAAAGCAAAACGCGAAGGAGACAAGAGAAAACACAAATGGTATCACATCCACGATCGCTCTAAAGCAGTGTCGCTGTTTGCCATAGCCGGTGTCCCTCTCAATTTTAGCCGGGCTCCGAGGCTCCTTATTTACTTCAGAAACCCTCATGACTCTCTCTCGACCGTATACTGGACGGGAGGATCGGTCGAGTGACTATTTCGACTTGTCTCAAGAATATTCTAAGGCGACGTCAGTAATTTCGGTGCGTGCGTCTTCGCCACGGTCCGGTGCGCGCTCATTCAATGAGGGTGAGCTGTGACTGATTTCACGGCTCGTACTGTAATAGTCCTCTGCAAACTTGTTGCGCTACTGGAAATAAACCCATGCAGTCTTACGACGCACCCCTGAAAGATTTCGTGGCGAGAGATGTGAAACCGCAGACGAGCAGCGAATGCTTTGCGCATTCCACGCAATCCATACAACAGAACACGCCCCCAAATCAACACAGTCCTTAGGAGCCTATATGGCTTTATTGGCTCTGTATGTATCCTTTCTCTATTACAAGCTGTATCATTTTGATATTGCTCATGTAAATGAGTAAATCAGTGTAAAAATGTTTAAATGGGATTCTTCCATGGCGTGTTCCAAGGTGAGAATTACGCATTACCAGATGGGATTATAAACTATCAATACATAGAACAAAATACCCTGAAATGCGGATTAATAGAGTTTAAATATATCATGCAAAAACTAAAAATATGTTATATTTGTAATGTCTGGGGTATTGTACATAGCAACAATGCTGAAAAAACAAACAAACCATGAAAAGATGCATAAGCAGGTTGGCTTGTCTTGACTGCTTTGTGTTGGTTTATGATTGTCACCCAGCCTGACTAGAAAAAAGTGTCCAAAGTCTGTCTAACACCAGCCATCTGACAAGCCAGACCAGGCTGGGCAGCCAGCTAAGGCTACTTTTAGCTGGTTGTTTGTTTGTTTGTTTTTTCAGCAGGTAAATGAAAGGCACAATTAAATGCAAAGGCATTGCTTATTTAAAGATAAACTTTGATATATGCATACTTCCTTTCAATCCTTTCTCTGTGCATATACGTTATAATTATGTGATATTCGACTTGTAGTGTGTATCTTTTGTTTTCACTCCAAAGGATAATAATAATACATTTTATTTATAGGTGCCTTTCACAACACTCAAGGTTACCTTATAAACAGAACACAAAAAACTCATCCTTAAAAACAACATTAAGCAAACAAAACTATGATATACTTAAGCAATATCACACAAGCAAAAGTGCTATGTGGCCCTACATCAGCACTGCTGTGATTCGGCCGCAGGTAATTACAGCAGTGCTGATGTAGGGCCATATAGCATGATTGCAAGTGTGATATTGCTTATATACAACAGTTCAATGAACAAGTACATTTAAAAAAAGTGTTCATAAAATGTTCATAAAAACGCATTTGTGCATGGAACTACTTTATTACGTGACCGATCAGTATCTGCTGTTGCTGGTTCAAAACAAATGATGCATCCAAGCCTCCGTTAGTAATTAAAAATGTTCACTTCAGAAATAGTATCACGGCTTGTGCTGTTTCTAACAAGTCATTGGATAGACAAGGATAGATGGATGGATGTGTGTGTTTGTCTGTGTGTGTGTGTGAGTGAGAGAGAGAGAGAGAGAGAGAGAGAGAGAGAGAGAGAGAGAGAGAGATGGAGCGTGTGCGATCACCTGTTGCCACATCCAATCAGAGATGCTTACAGCTTTCTGAAGGTCAGCTTTCTCAGTGGAATATAGACGTCCAAGCGGGGTATTCCTCTCTATTTCGGGGTAGCCAGTGTGCAAATGTCATTCATTATAGAAACAGCGATGTCCTCCGGCATTTTAAACAGTATGTATCTAATGTGGAAACTCACGGAGCGCTGTTCTATGTAAACAATGACCAAAGGATTCACTTTATGTCACCAACTGGCTCATATTACACACAAACATTTTTTTTGCCACCACCTGCTGGCTAACATATGTAATTTAAAAAATAAAGACAGTAACTCCTAACACATATGCACCACCCTTACATGTTAGTTTAGAACGGCACAAACACAAGCGGAGTGATACATACACAGTGAAGCGTCCGAGTGCTGATGCTGTCACACCATCAGTGCTCATGGAACGTCTCTCGTCCAATCAGATTTGAGGACCGGAACTAACTGTGGTATATAACAAAACATTGGAAGATACAAAGTATGAACTCAATGCATGCACAGTCATAAAAAGTCCTGTTTAAAAAGGTGAGTTTTAAGACAAGATTTAAAAGTATGAAGACTTTCACTGTTACGAATATCCAGAAGAAGGGAATTCCATAAGTGAGGGGCAGTATAACTAAAGGCTCTAGACCCCATAGTGTTCAGACAAATACATGGTATGAAAAGAAGAGTTGACGACGAAGATCTGAGGGTATGAGTAGGTGTATAGGTATGAAAAAGATCAAAGAGGTATGAGGGAGTAAGATTATTTAAGGCCTTGTATTTAAGAAGCAAGATTTTGAAATCAATTCAGTACTTAACCGGAAGCCAATGGAAATGTTGAAGAACAGGTGAAATGTGTTAAATTCAAGGGGTTCTTGAAATGATTCATGCAGCTGAGTTCTGGACTAGCTGAAGTTTATGAAGAAGTTTGGAAGGAAGACCAGAGCATGAATAAGAATGGTAATGCTGTTCAATGTGAGAGAGGGACGAAGACGATTCATATTACGTAAATGAAAGTTAAGGATAACCATATAAAGCAATCTCTTTGTTGGCAAAGATATATTGATTGGCATTCATAGTTTGACCTCCCATTGAGATGGAGGAGATGTATTGCTTTCCACTCAAACAAAATTTCAATTTCAGCTCAGCCATAGAAGTGGGACTTGGGACTGATCAAAATGATCAGGTTCTGTAATATTTAAAATTGTGTATGATTAATAATTAAATGCATGGAAATGATGGAATTTCACCAAACACATCCGGGTCTTTAGAGACCTGGCACATATATCCATCCAAAATAGATCTACAAAATGCCCAGATAGTGTATTTATACATTTTATAAATATAATCAAGACAATAAGAACATAATAAAATAAAATATATTTTGATGTTTTATTTTTCATATATCAAAGAGATAATGCAACAAATCAGGACAAATCTAGAACAGGATTCATTACTTTCACACTGAAATTTCATGAGAAACAACTGGCTGTCAAACTTGACATTTTGACCTACACATAACACATAATCTACACAGAAGATACACAAAGCTACAAACAAACTAAACACAAGCTCCATATAAGTATTTTCTCAAGCACTTATTGATAGTAATGCACAACCTGTATAGTTTCAGTGGTACATCTAAACGACAATAGCCAAATCATACTGTTCATGTGTTGTATTTGCTATAGTTTACTTCCATGTTGTTTCTTCATCAAATGGCAATGTCAAATGTAAATCAGGTTAATCACTGAGTCAACAGTGCCACCTTGAGTAAGAAGTTGCATGTATTTTGTAGGGACCCATCCACACACATACACACACACACTCTCTCTTAATTACACTGTGCAGACATCACTCACAATATCACCTTCCTATTTTGTTGGCAGGAGGGGTGCCTTAGAGAGGATTAGGTAAGAGGGGGGAGAGCAAAAAGTGTTCCGGCACTTCTTCTAACCCAGGTGTTTTGATGCTTGAGTTCAGAATAAACATTCAAAAAAAGTTAATCTGACTGCATGCAAACACTAGTAAATTGTAGTAAATGCTTAAGTATTATATATATGTACACATATGTTATACAGATAATTCACCATTGTTGCACAGAAACCCAACGTGATATAGTATTTCTTTGTATGAATATAATGTAGTACTAATGTATTTTGTAATAAACAAAGAAATAGATATCCTGGAGAGTAAACTTATATATATATATATATATATATATATATATATATATATATATATATATATATATATATATATATATATATTAAATAATATATTTAAAATATAAAAAATATAATTTATGTAAGTGCAAAAAACCAAAACAAATATGCTATTACATATACCTAGGGTCCTAAAGACCCTATACACTTTTTGGTACTTAAACCATTATAATTTATTTATTTACTATTATATTATATTATATTATATTATATATTATAATTATAATTTTTGTACATTTATTTGCATTTAAATTTTTTTGTTACAATATTTATAAAATATATAATAATAATAATAAAAATAATCATAATAATAAAGGAAAGAAATGGATGAGTTACAGGCGGTGAAATTAGGTCCCGTGTCTTTAAAGGCCCGAAGTATGTGTTTAAGGGTTAAATTACACAACTGAAGGTATTTATGTTGCATTACATTTCATTAATTAAATCTTTTTTAGAGGGAGCAGTAAGCCATCACGATACTTCTCTGTAGTTTTAGCCATATTTGGATTGGCATTTTTTTATATTGTGTGATTAAAATGTTATAGAGACTAGCAAAATTGTAAGTCTTCTCATCACTGAGGTTTATAAAAGAGTCTGTAAGGGGAACAGTGATATATTCAATACTGTCATGCTTGGATATTCCATGAAAAGACCAACAGCACAATCTAGTGTTCAAAATGTGTCTTTCCAAATATACTAGACAGAGAGAAGTTATTTTGGGCAATGACCATACAATGAAACCATTTGATTTACATTTGCTGATTTATTTCCCTATGTGGGCACATGACAATGTCATGGCATTGAAGCAACACTTTATTAAAAGCTATATGGCTAGTCAGGGTGAATTTACATATCAAAATTAACTAAATTTACCTGAATTCACCCTATATTTGACTTACAATATAACATATCATACCGTATATTATATTTACTGTGATACAATGTCATTTACAATGAACATTTACTTACATTTTGTAAAAGTAATTAACAACATATTTTTAACTTATTCAATTTTATCTTCATCACAATTAAAACGTGCTTAATAATTTGAAGATGGCAAAGCATACTAGGTGGGATGGTTAGAGATCTTCTGTATTCTATTTATCAAATGTCTATTTTTGTATACCACTGTATTTTAACTGCAGGTGCTGAAGCTGTCCACTAGCTGGAACCATTGACATTAAAAATTTCTCAGGGTCATTGAGTTGTTTCCTATTCGGTCTCATATTGGTAAAACTGTTAAGGATTAATCAGTGCTGTCAAGTGTTTCTGGAGTGGAAATGTTTTATTTAATATATGCCTTATTTCTATTTCGTTGTGTAGGTATGTAGTTAACATGTTTCTTATTGCATGAGAGAATCAATTACCCTACAATAAGTCCTGTCTACAAGTTTTGTTTATCTAAAACAATGCTTCTCAACCTTTTTGACTTCTTAACAAACAAAGGCTCATATTATATAGGCCACTTTTCATTGTACTTCCTTGTACTATACTGTACAAATGCCAGAGGCTTTCTTGCATGATTGTGAGCTACCTTTGAAGAAATTCTTATTCTTATTATTCATTTTAAGCTTTGGACCAACTATTAATTAAAAAGTTGTTTTAATGACAGTGGTTAAAATTTCATGACACCAAGGGTGCTGCTTTAAGAGCGCTAAGCAGTGCTTTGAGATACATCATGCGCACAAAGTCAGTGGGCATGGACATGACGTTTTGGTATTTTTGTGCAAGTATGCACTAAGTCTAGGCGCACGTGGGTTTGGTGAAATCGTGCATGTAAAGCACTAATGGGCTGGGTCAAATGCAATTTAATTCTGAAGTTCTTCTCCAGTTATTGCACCATCTTTGTTTTATTATGTAGTTAATTCCCTGTCAAGCACCAGCAAAATAAACACTCATAAGAAGTTGGTAAATGGGCTATATGCAATGAATTAGAAGAATAGAAATATGGATTTACGTTTTTGTGCATTAACTGTGTCCTTGTTGAATGTCAGCCAGACATATCTGTATGACATGCTCCTTTTATACACATGGAACATGTGGTTCTTGTGAGGATTTGGATGTAGGCTCCATTAAATTATAGAGAATGTTAGTATTATTAATCATATTGATCAACTGAAACAGAAATCATGGCTATTATTACCAGTGATTGTATCGGCCTTTAGGTTAGACTGTGAATCGAGGGATTTTCACTTCTACCGGTCATATTTGCTTTAAAAATTTAATTAATTTAACGAAACATGACAAAATTCATACACAAATATGTCTAAATTCACATTACATTTCAAACAAAACAAAAATATAATCAAAATATAATCAATAAAATAAAACAATCGTATATAACCACCTTTCCGAATCCAAAATCACTTCCATCAGCCCACTTTTCAGTGAATTAAAAATCACTCTAAGACAACAGGTGGAAAAATACCAATACAAATTAGATAATAAATACAAATGTAAATATAAATATATTAATAATAATTGAAAAATAAACCAATACCACTAGAAAGTTTCACACAAATCTCGTAAATGTTTTGTTTCATAAAATGGCTACAACAGTGGGTTTTTTTAATGACTTAATTTGATTTTCTTATATTTTCAGAGTATGGACATTCACTTTATTACCACCTGCTGGTGGTATTTCCAAATTGCAAATGTCAGAAATTTGCTTCGATTTTGCGCTGAAAACATGTGGTCTGAAACATCTTTGAAACATGTGGTCTGAAACAACAGCGCAATTAGAAGAAATCAGCTATTTGCAGCACTTCATTAACATATCATACACCCACAGTTTGCACAAACATCTTAGAATAAGCGCCCTCGTTAAAATTACATAAGATGTTGCACACAGTTGTTGCGCATTGTACTGATTAGTAATGAAGTCTGCAGCAATATAATTCCATATTGACAGATTGATATTGTTGCACCATGGCCCATGTTTAATTGGTTGGGTCCATGCACAGAGATAGGAAGGCTTGCAGCATGGACTGGTCTGATCATTCCAGAGCTGCACACACCAGTTGGTGTAATCTTCTAATACTAGATTGAATCATCAGAGAGCAGAGTTGAGGTCATCCTGGGACAATGATAAATTATTAAAATTAATAAAAAATCTTGGGGGTCTGACATGATTATATCAGGTTTATTTTAATTCAGACTGCCTAATCTACTTGAAAAGATTAATCAATCATGTAACTATTTTTAAGCAGATAAGCACGGAGACATACTATATCCAATGTCAGTATTACTGTGCCTGTGAATGTAAGAGGCTTCAGCAGGATTAGATTAAGATTTCCGTTCATTCTCTAAAACTGGCATCTCTCGAGACGGTATGTAGAGGTAATAACTCCAGCAATTTTCTCAACCTCTGTGAGTTTCAAAAGCAAAGACTTGGCCTGCTGAGGTTAAGCAAACCATTTTCTAAGCCACACTGAGATTAGCATGGCAAGTGTTTGTGCTGGCAAGCACAAGTTATTCATAGTTATATTTTAAGACTCTGTTACTGACAACTGGACAGGGGTCTGCTAATAATGATATAATGAAGACTGAATGAAATTGCATTATAAAGACCCTAAGAATTCCCTTAACAAGTGAAACTTTTTTTCCGGTGTTGACGTTTTTTTTATTATTGAAACAAGGAGTTTTGATGAGACATATCGAAGGACTCGTCCATTTTATTGTTAAAATAACCAATAGTTATGTCACAGTCATGAACCATATGGCTATGCTCTGAATAGCAAATTGCCATACTACTCTGCCATACTACTCTAACTATTTCTGCAGTATATAGATTTATGATTGCTATGTCAGATAGATAGATAGATAGATAGATAGATAGATAGATAGATAGATAGATAGATAGATAGATAGATAGATAGATAGATAGATAGATAGATAGATAGATAGATAGATAGATATAATTATGACAGTCCAGTGTGAGATATAAGATTAATAAAGTTCAGTGCTTATGTATATTGATCGTGAGAGATCAAGTGTTCATAAGTCTGATTGCTTGGGGGAAGAAGCTGTCATGAAGTCGGCTGGTGCGGGTGGCGGGAGAGCAGCCCATGACTCGGGTGGCTGGAGTCTCTGATGATCCTCAGAGATTTTTTCACACACTACCTGTTATATATGTCCTGGAGGGAGGGAAGCTCACCTCCAATGATGTGTCTGGCAGATCGCACCACCTTTTGCAGGGCTTTGCAGTTGTGGGCGGTGCTATTGCCGTACCAGGCGGTGATGCAGCCAGTCAGGATGCTCTCTACAGTGCTGGTGTAGAACCGTGTGAGGATGTGGTGGTTCATTCCAAACTTCCTCAGGCGTCTCAGGAAGAAGAGGTGCTGATGAGCTTTCTTCACAATGGCCTCAGTGTGGACAGACCATGTGAGTTCTTCAGTGATGTGGACACCGAGGAACTAAAGCTGCTGACTCTCTCCACGGGTGCTCCATTAATGGTGATGGGGCTGTGTTCTCTGTATTTCCTCTTGAAGTCCACTACAAGCTCCTTTGTCTTACTGACGTTGAGGGAGAGGTTGTGCTCCTGACACCAGCATGTCAGAGTGTGCACCTCCTCTCTGTAGGCTGTTTCATCATTGTCAGTGATCAGACCTACCACCGTCATATGTTGCCACACAGTCATGTGTGTATAGGGAATACAGGAGTGGGCTGAGAACACAGTCCTGTGGGGCTCCAGTGTTGAGGGTCAGTGATGAGGAGATGTTGCTGCCCATTCTAACGCCTGACTTCTGCCTGACAGGAAGTCTAGGATCCAGCTGCACAGCGAGCTGTTTAAGCCCAGAGCCCAGAGTTTCACATCAAGCTTGGAGGGCACTATGGTGTTGAATGCTGAGCTGTAGTCTACAAACAGCATTCTCACATATGTGTTCCTTTTTTCCAGGTGGGAGAGGGCAGTGTGTATTGTAGATGCAATGGCATCATCAGTGGAGCGGTTGTTGCGGTAGGCAAACTGCAATGGGTCCAGAGAGGTGGGCAGCACAGAGCAGATGTGATCTTTGATTAGCCACTCAAAGCATTTGCTAATGATGGGGGTCAGAGCAACAGGACGTCAGTCATTTAAACAAGTGATCTGATTGCTTTTGTACAGGCACAATGGTGGACGTTTTGAAGCATGTGGGGACTACAGACAGGGAGAGGGACAATTTGAAAATGTCCATTAAGAGGACTTCCGGTGACCCCATGAGCGAAGAAGCAGCCTGATTTTCTACTCTGGGGAAAGGCCCTGAAAACTAGCCGAAATCCTACTATATAACCCAAATTTCATTATAAAGTATTGTCAAACAAAATCGATTATGTCTACACTCAAAAAAGAAGCTGACAAGAAGAGTAAATCTACAAAAAAAGAAGAACGTCAACATGATGTAGTGGACATGGACATGAACGAAGATAAAATGGCGAAGGTGCTCGCGGAGTTACAACACTTGAGACAGGAACACACCGACGCTTCTAACAACACTAAAGCTACGCTGTCTAGGGTGGAAACATCCCTGAAAGATGTACTTGAGAGAACGGCTAATCTTGAGCAGCAAATTGGCGACACCAACCAGAGAATGAGCGACGCGGAAGACCAACTAATCCGTCATGATCGTGTGATGCGCTATTTGCTAGGAAGAGAAGCCAAACTTTCAGCTAAGTGTGAGGATCTTGAGTCAAGAGCGAGGCGTAACAACCTGCGCATTTATGGGATACAAGAGGGAGAGGAGAAAAACTACATGATTTCCTTTATAACTGACATGATACGGACCTCACTCAAATTACCGGAGGACATGGATCTCGGTGTGGAGAGGGCACACCGCTCACTGACCCTGAAGCCTAAAGACTCGGCATCACCGCAGTCAATAATTGTCAGATTCTCTAGCTACCAAGTCAAAGAACAAATAATACGAACGGCATGGAAAAGCCGTGACGTCACCTATCGGGGCCAGAGGGTGCATTTTGATCAGGATTACACGGCGGACACTCAGAAGAAACGAAAACAGGTTCGTGAAGTTATTAAGCAACTCAAACAGAAAAATGTGAGAGCTGTGTCGCCCTTTCCTGCACAGCTGAAGGTTTATTTGGACACAGGAGTGAAGACGTTCCCTACGCTTTCGAGAGCGACAGCGACTCTGGCCGAGTTGGGAATACACGTCAAGGTGGACGAGCGTGAGAACTGTCGAGAAGAGCTTTTGCGCAAAACCTGGACCACAGCATCCGAAGAAGCGACAGAGGGAACACTGAGCGTCGCAGACATGCGGGCATTCATGTAAAGAGACAAAGTGTAGCGGAGAAGTAGGCATTCATTACCGGACTTTGCAAACATAAGTGACAAGCAATGTGAGAGTAGGCTAATAGGTATGTAAGTTACAATCTTAGTATGGAAAAGGTCTTTCCCCTGCTGTGGGAGAGGGTAAGTCGATTATTTTTCTTTTTTCTTTTCTTTTTGTTCTGCTTTAATTGTTTTACTATGCTTTTTGCGAAGGCAACCCTGGGAGCAGCCTTTTGCTGAGAGACTGTTGCTACTACACTACACGGAGTGTGTTAAGCGGAGGGCTTTTGTCACGCCCCTCCGTCTCCATAGTGACCGTCTTTAAGGTCGTCGGTTTGTTCTATTTACGGTTTGGAAGTCTGTTCAATGTTCTGTTCGCTTTTTTTTTACTATTGATAAACATTATTACTCTGAATATCGCAAATGTGCAATCATCTTCTGAAAGATACACGCCCTGCAATAGCCTTCATAAATGTCGATGACTATTTGGAGAAGTGTGCTCCCTAATTTGCCCATAATATGCATATGGAGAAACTAACAATCGTTTCATATAACGTCCATGGTCTAAACCACCCTATAAAAAGAAAGAAGATTTTTAGCCAGCTAAGGAAAATGCACTGCTCATTTGCATTGTTACAAGAAACACATTTGAACAAATTAGAACACAAAAAACTTAGGAGGGAGTGGGTAAACCAAACGTATAGTGCATCGTTTGGGAATAAAAGAGGAGTAGCCATTCTAATCAATAAGTTACTGGCATTTTCCACAGAAAAGGTTGTGCAGGATAAGAATGGGAGATATGTACTGATAGTTGGTCGATTATGGGAAGAGTACATAACCATTATGAACCTGTACGCTCCTAATGAATGTGATGAAAACTTTTTTAAAGAAATAGCAAAGGTAATTGCAGAGAATGCAAAAGGGATCTTACTGGTCGGAGGAGACTTTAACGCTGTACAGGAAGGGAAACAAGACAAGACCCCGGCAGAAACAGACCCACAAAGTAGAAAAACAAAAATACTCAACAACATGTTAATAGAACTAGGCTTGGGGGACCCATGGAGACTTAAAAACCCAAATAGGAAAGACTATACCTTTTATTCGAATGTCCATAATAGTTATTCAAGGATTGATTTTTTCTGTCTCTCTCAACAGCATATGTACAAAGTGATTGGCTGTCATATAGATACAATTACACTGAGTGATCACGCCCCTGTTATTTTACAATTAGATTTGTGTAAGGACCCTTTCTTTAGATATTGGAGGTTAAATGTATCACTACTTACAAATAGAGCAATAGTTCAGGAACTAAGACAAAGTTTGACAGAGTACTTGGAACTAAATGACAATGGGACGGTGTCGCCACCTGTTATGTGGAGTGGAGCCAAAGCAGTATTAAGGGGGAAAATGATCCAAATTTCATCTAGACTAAAGAAACAGCGCTCCGAGGAACAAACTAAACTTGAAAACAAAATCAAACTATTAGAAATTGAACATAAAAATACAGGGACAAGTAACACATTGACAGAGCTAAAAGAAGCTAGGAAAGAGTTAGATAGGATTCTTACCTACAAAGCAGAAGGGGCCTTGAGGTTTTCTAAACAGAAATATTATGAAATGGGGAATAGAGCTAGTCGCCTGTTAGCTTTCTAACTCCGAAAAGCACAGTCTGCCAGAACAATATACAAAATAATTGATCCCACCCGTAAGACGCTATATTGTCCCAAAGAAATAGCTAATGCCTTTGCTTCCTTCTACAGAAACTTATATAAGGAACCAAATCCATCAAATGATGGACAAAAACATAAAATAGATACATTTCTTACTAATTTAAATTTAACCACTCTGTCTGGAGAAGAAGCAGCGAGTATGGTATCAAACATAACCGAGATTGAAATAAGAGAGGTGATCAACAAGCTGAAAAATAATAAATCTCCAGGGACAGACGGGCTCCCTGGAGAATTTTATAAATGTTTTACAGACATTCTACTACCAGTATTGACGAAGGTTTTTAATTACACGCTTAAAAGCGGTGAACTACCTTCTTCGTGGTCTGAGGCCATTATTTCAGTCATCTATAAAGAAGGAAAAGATGCAACCCAGTCGCGAAGGATATAGACCAATTAGCCTATTATGTACAGATTTAAAACTTCTGACTAGTATTTTAGCTAAAAGGATACAGAAACACATTAAAAAACGTATTCACCCGGATCAGACGGGGTTCATTCCTAACCGCCTGAGTGCTAATAACATAAGGAGAACTCTGAACATTATAACACAGGCCAGAGGATATAAACAAGATTCCCTGCTGATCAGCTTTGATGCGCAAAAAGCATTTGATACAGTTAATTGGCAGTTTTTGTATAGCACACTGATATCTATGGGTTTTCACCCACAGTTTGTGGAATGGATAAAAGTAATATACACAAATCCCAAATCGCGAGTCAGGGTAAATGGTTGCTGTTCCGAGTTCTTCTACCTTGAGAGAGGAGTGCGTCAGGGGGATTGCCTAAGCCCCTTACTCTTTGCTATAAACATCGAACCCCTAGCAGCATCGATTAGACTGAATAACGAAATTAAGGGTATTGTAGATAAAAATAAGAGGGAGCACAAGATCTCACTTTTTGCAGATGACATTCTTGCATATATCAGTGATCCAGCCATATCTCTACCCTCACTTGTTGAAACGTTAGAGAAATATGGCAGACTCTCGGGCTACCAAATTAACCAATCTAAATCAGAAGCAATGTTATTAAATGGCCACCTACCCACTAATGTAAAGAGTAGATTTAAATTTCGAATGTCTAATCAGGGATTTAGATATTTGGGAATCTTTATAACCCCTCAATCATCACAGTTGTTTAAAGCAAATTATGGGAAATTATTGGATGAAATCAAGAAAGACTTAGCAAGATGGGAAATATTACCTCTTTCACTTATAGGACGAATAGAAACCATTAGAATGAACGTTCTACCTAGATTACTCTTTCTTTTTCAATCATTACCTATACATGTCCCCATGCCCACATTCACTACATTAAACAAATGGCTCTCAAAATTTATTTGGCAAAACAAACGTCCGAGAATTAAATTGAAATCTCTTCTGTGCCCTAAAGAGCTTGGTGGGCTTAATATACCAAATTTAAAAAATTACTACTGGGCTGCACGACTTAGATCAATGGTCACTTGGGTTTGTCGGGATGAAGAGGCAATCTGGTACAAGATGGAACAAGGGGACTGTCAAAATATATTTCTTGATACTCTTCCATTTGTCAACCAAGACACATGGTCTAAAAATAAAATTAACAATGAATGGGTTCAGGCTACACTTACCACCTGGTCTAAAATTAAAAAGACACTGACTCTTCCCGGTTCACTATGTAGAGCTATTCGAATAAACCATAATACTGAGTTTCTCCCAGCACCGGATTAAATAACTGGACGGAAAAAGGGTTGATTCTGTTGGGTCAAATGTTTGAGAACGAAGGTCTATTGTCTTTCCAGCAGCTACAACATATGTATGACCTCCCAAACCAGGACTTGTTCAAATATTTACAATTGAGACACTATTTACATAAACATAAGGACTGGCAAACTTTACAAAAGCCACCTTCTGACATTGAGAAATTTTTCATATCAGTAACAAAAGGGACAATAACTACTAAATATATCTCTCACTTTTACAAAATATTACAAAGAGAAGCTACTGAGGATACAAAAGTTATAAAGGAGAAATGGGAACTAGAAATGAATATAATAATTACGGATGAGGAATGGGAACAAATGTTTCAAGAGGGGCATAAAATATCAAGTAGTCCAATGCTGAGAGAATTTGAGTGGAAAATCAAAGTAAGGTTCTTTAGGACCCCTTTTATCATATCTAAGTTCAGTGGGACTTCAGACAAATGTTGGAGGGGCTGTGGTCTTGTGGGAGATCACACTCATATATTTTGGGATTGTCCAAAATTATTGAACTATTGGAAAGACATACAAGATGAAATTGATAAATGTTTGAGTATTAAGATTCCACTGGACCCATCCTTTATTATTCTGGGAATTTTTGAGAACAAAATTAGGACGAATTATCATTTTCATCTCTTGAAAATCCTGCTTGTACTTGCAAAAAAAATTATTACAGTCTCCTGGCTGAGACCGCAGCCCCCCACAATTTCTCAATGGAAAAACAAGGTGAAGGAAGTGTACTATATGGAACAAATTACAGCAAGATTGCAGATGAAAACGATCTATTTATGGACCAGTGGTCCCCCATCCAAATGTATATTCCATGATACCTATGTACTGTGAAGCTTATGCTGGCTATATATATCTATTTCCTTTTCTCTATGGACGATATAAAGGCTTTAGGGGAGTGATGGACATGTATATTGTATGGGATGTATCCATGTATATTGTACCATCCAGGGTATCGCATTTGTGTGTTGTGAATTGCACTTTTTTGATTTCAATAAAAAACAAGTTCAAAAAAAGAAAATGTCCATTAAAAACACCAGCCAGTTGGTTCCCGCACGCTCTGATGATGCGGCCTGGAATGCCGTCTGGACCCGCGGCTTTACGGATGTTCACTCGTCGGAAAGATCGAGTTCCATCTGCAACAAAGATGAACCATCCTCTGTAGCATCAGCCACGAGTGCACTCTCTCCACGAGGGTGGGGTTATTTTCCTCGAAACGAGCATAAAATGTATTAAACTCATCTGGGAGAGAGGCAGCGGTGTTCACGGCGGAGTTTTTATTCCATTTGTAGTACGTGATGATGTTAATTCCCTGCCACATACTTCTAGATTCGTGGTGTTGACCTGTCCTTAAATTTTGTGCCTGTACTGGCATTTGGCTGCTCTGATAGTGTTACGGAGGGCATAACTGGCTTGATTATGCTCCTCCGTGTTCCCGGAATTAAAAGCGGAGGTCCGCGCATTAAGTGCCAAGCAAACATCGGCGTTAACCCATGGTTTCTGGTTGGGGTAAATCTGTATTGTTTTGGTTGGAAAAATATCCTCTGCGCACTTCCTGATTAAACACGTTACGCTATCAGCGTAAACTTCGATGTCGTCATCAGAGACGGACCGGAACATCTCCCAGTCCACTTGATCAAAACAGTCTTGTAGCATCTGATTGTTCTGACCTGCACTGGATCGTTCTGAGGGTGGGTGCTTCCTGTTTCAGTTTCTGCCTGTAAGCGGGCAGAAGCAGAACAGAAGAGTGGTCTGATTTGCCAAATGGTGGGTGGGGGAGGGATTTGTAGCCATCCTGGAAAGGAGAATAGGTCCAAATGGTCAATGGTCCAAAACCCAGTCCCCTCGTGTGTTGATGCTGATGTGATGGTGGTATTTTGGTGCGATTGTTTTAAAATTGGCTTTGTTAAAGTCCCTGGTAACAATGAACTAAGGGTGCGTGGTTTCCTGTTCACTTATACTCCCACACAGTTCCTTGAGTGCCTGGTCTGTGTTGGCTTGTAGGGGGATGTACACAGCTGTGATAATGACTGCTGTGAATTCCCTCAGTAGCCAGAATGGTCGACACAGAAGCATGAGAAATTCCAGATCAGGAGAGCAGAAAGACTTGATAAAATGTACGTTCCTCTGATCACACCATGATTTGTTGATCATAAAACATACACCACCACCTCTGCTTTTATCTGAGAGGTCTTTCGCTCTGTCCGCTCGGTACATGGAGAACCCTGTGGGTTCGATGGCCGAGTCTGGAATCTCCAATCTCTCATTGGAAAGAGATCCACGCTCTCAGCTCACAGAGATTTTTGTCCAGAGACTGAACATTTGCCAGTAGTATACTGGGTAGTGGGGGTCGATTTGCGTGATGTCTTACTCTGATGAGAACGGCGGCTCTTTTTCCTCTTTTCCTTCTGCATTTCCTCGGCTGGGCAGCCCAGACAAAGGGCTCCGCTGGCGTGTTTGTAAACAGCGGGTTTTCGGTGTGTAATTGCAGAACCAATGTCCAAAAGCGTTTGTCTGTCGTATAAAATAAGGCAGACAACATCCAAGACAAAAAAACTAAAAACTGTAAACAAAAAAAAAACAATAAACTGCAGTGTTGTGTCGGAGCTTGCAACACAGCAGCCATACTTGGCACCATCTTGAGTCCAATCCAAGATAGATAGATAGATAGACAGAAAAAGATATAGGTAAAAGCTTATAAAAGCTATTTAATTCTACATGTTAAATTGTCTCTATGGCTCAACAAGCATGGTAATATCGTGTTCATAAACATACATGAGTATTCATAAACATACACGTTGTTGTATGGCTGACTGCGTGAAACTGATTGACAGTGTCTGAGTCTGAGTATGTGTATG
Source organism: Xyrauchen texanus (assembly GCF_025860055.1). Classification (NCBI taxonomy): domain Eukaryota; kingdom Metazoa; phylum Chordata; class Actinopteri; order Cypriniformes; family Catostomidae; genus Xyrauchen; species Xyrauchen texanus. The sequence continues at coordinate 55,657,215 of NC_068277.1, forward strand.
TACTGTACACAAACGCTTGTATGTGTATCAGAGCAATTTCATAAGCAGCAGAGTTATTTGGGCACCAAGACAGACAATCTCTTTGTTTTAAATGTTTAGCTTTGAAATGGGTGTTTGCCAAAAACAACTAGGAAAGTGAGCCCAAGCTCTAACTTATTTCTTTGGGATTTACCTTTGTGGTGTCTCTGATTACACTGGACCCAACTGGCTACTGCAAGACCTTTCTTTGCCCATTGGCTGACCATGGAAGAGAGAAAGAGCTTGTGTATATTTCCTGTATATTTTACATTAATCTTTTCATTATGAACCTAATGAAAACATATTTAACTGAATTCATACATGTATAAGACAAATGCCTTTGAGTGTCATGCATGTGATAAAATGTCTTATGCTAAATGTTATGTTTGTAATAATACACAGAGAGCAGGATAAGAACAGCAGTTGTTTTTTTTTTTATCTTTAACAACAATAAAGAACATGGCAGCTGCCATCACGCCCCTCTTTATTATAAAGAAGAGCACAAAATACAGCAGGGTTTCACACAAGTGAAAAGATTAAACATTGAGATAATGTGCATGAAAACCAACTAGAACAGTTGTAATACTAAACACAAATTCTAACAACTTTTGTAGGCACAACTGTTTATAGCAGTGGTGTACATCAGTGATACTAGACCAGGAATAGTGTTTCATTATATGGAAAAGCATACAATGAAAGTGAAATGTGGCCGAGGCATTTGTCATTTTGCATTGATGTTTTTGTTTGTTTGTTTATAGGATGTACAATGAAATATATTCTAAAGCATATATATAGAGCACAAATTCGAAATAAGGGATCTCAAGATGTGTTCTAAGTATTAAAATATATTTAACTTGACTAAGTGACCTAAGAATTTTATGTTCGAGACTCTACACAAGCATGTCTGATGTAGGTGTACACTGACAGGTCCTTAAACAAGCCCTCATAATAAATCTCTGAGAAATGGATTGCTGTGAACTGTATGCCAATGATTGGCTTATGTTCAATAATAAGGTAGTTAACAATACATTGTATTCTAAAGCCGCTTTTTGTATTGTCTTATCAATGATTAACTCTTCTGCCACAAGAATGTAATGAATTTTAATTATCTGAATATTTTTATTTTATATATATATATATATATATATATATATATATATATATATATATATATATATATATATATATATAGAAGCACTAATATATATATAGAAATGCACCATATATACCAATATCATTGAAATTTCATAGTTATTGATATTTTAAATTCAATACCTCTATAAAAATGGATAATATGCTATGATGCTCTGGGGCCAGTTGTTCAAAACATTTAATCTGGATCAAAATGATCCGGATTTGGAAATCCCATTTTTTCCTATCCAGGATCAGGTAATCCATCTTACTTTTGTGCCGGTTTTTCAAAGCAACATTGGACTGGATCATCCTGATCCAGATACACAGTTTTCAAGATTACCAAATCCGGATTACCAGTGCTCTAAATGGGACAACATATCACAATGTGGGCTACCAGCTATGTAAAGAACAGGTAGAAGAGCCAACATGACTTCACTGTAAGTGTTTCTTATTTTGAGACAAAACACAAAAATAACATAAACATCCACTTCTAATCATAATTTATTTTATGACCCACATCTGAACCACAACAAAATAAACAACAAACATACATTAACAAATACATTGTGGACATTTTGAAAACGTGTTAAAAAAAATGAAATGGCTAAATATCCAATAGTTAATGAAATAAAGAATGTTCAGGGTTCTTCTTCATCTGAGGAGGAGAGACCAGCATTTCCAAGCCCCGCTTTTAGGAGGTGGATCTGAAGTTTCGCTTTGGTTTGCTGTAGTTTGGTCAGCTTGATTTGTTCCTCTGCCAGGAGTATCTGTGCTTCTGCTCTTTCAGTTTCTCGTTTAAGAAGTGATTCATAGAAATCATCATTTTTATTCGGCAAAGGACGCTTCAAGCCTCTTTTCTGAGCTCCTGTGACTGCTGGCTCTACCAGTGAGGATCCAGGTTGTTCTTCAATAATAGGGCTGAGATCCAGAATGAATGTTTCCTCTGCATTAGGAGGAACTGGCTCACTTTCCTCTACAATTGTAGGCTCACCATCCCCTACAACACCTTGAATCCCATGCAGAGCTTTAGAGTTCTCATCTCCAATAATGTCCAGAATCACATCTGTGTATTCACCTTTCTTAAAGGATTTGTTGCCTGTTTGGGTGTTTTTTGCTTCAGCAAGGTCCTTCGTTGCTCTGGCCCTCAGATTCTTCCATCTAAATTTCACTTGCTCCTAGGTCCTCTACTGGCCAGACCCCATTGCATTTACATTCTGGGTGATTTCAACCCAAATGTCTTTCTTCCTTTTGTTAGTCACCATTCCACCTGCAACAGAGCTTCCTACTATTGAGGCATTATAGGAGACCGTGCGCGTCTGCGCTGATTATGGATTGCTCGTCAACTGAGCCTTCCTCGGTCAGAAGGAATAGGCAAATCCAATGGTGCAGTTTGAGTATTTATTGAGGAATAGTCAGGTACATTGAGGTGATGATGGTTCACAGGTATTAATATAACCAAATAGGTGTGTTTGTGGGGGTATGTATATGTATGTGTGGTTATCTGAAACAGAAATACAATAAATGTATATTAATAAACATGTAGGCTATGGTTACATACAGTTGCATAAAGAAATGACCCGCGGTACAACCAAAATCCACTAGGGGGCTCTAACACTATAAATGAACTTGCATGAATGCCATAAATCTCCAAATAGTGAAAAATGCTAAAACAGGCGAACTATACATTAAATATAATATTTGCGGTTATATGCAAGGCAATAACTAAAGTATATACGTTAGATGGCTACTTTACAAGCGCATATGGAGCGCCGTAGCGCATATGGAGCGCCGTAGCGGCAACAGCAGTATAACAGCCAGTAGTGAATTAACACGAGTATAACAACTTCGCCATATGGGCAACAAACGCGGCATTCATACAAAGCCGTACTTACATCTTAAGGACGCACACAGCACTCATACACAAAAGATTCGCGCAGGATAAACAAAGGATGGCAATTCTCTGCACCGTGAATAATGCTCTCATGGCACTGTACCACACCCAAAGTGAAAGCGCCTACCACGAGCAATCAGAACTACCAACGAACATATGCATTATGGGTAACTTAGTCCATGTCAGGGCACAGACTTTTAACAGCCGCCCCTGTATTTGCTTAGCAAATACACTCATTCAAAAGTCAACTAGTTTGGATAAGTGCTGCTTGAATCCTCAGGCATTTCAGGGAGTTCCACCAATTTGGTTACCGGGCGAATGTAGATACTGTCTTTAACCTTCACCTCCGCAGCTCGAACAACACCATCTGTCCCTGGGAAAACCTTGGTGATAGTCCCAACAAGCCAAAGTCCTCTGGGAAGGTTGGAGTCAACGATCATGACAATTTGCCCCACAGTAGCATTATCAGTGGATTTCCTCCATTTATGTCTCAGCTGAAGCCCTGGGAGGTAGTTCTGGACAAAGCGTTTCCAGAAATGATCACTGATCACCTGACTGTGTTTCCATCTTCTGTTGGAAAGGGCATCATGAGGGCCGTATACCGCCTGTGGTAATGCAGCGTCGCACCGCCCAATAAGCATCAGGTCTATAAGCATATCCAAGTGGTTTAGAATTAAGTAGTCCTTCAACTTCTATGAGAGCTGTTAGGAGCACTTCCTCTGCAACAACTTGGTCTTTCAGGACGCCTTGCAAGGCTGACTTAACGGATCGGACTTCCCTCTCCCAGGCTCCCCCGAAATGAGGACAGTATGGTGGGTTGAAGTGGAAGTTGATAGTCTGATTAGCCAGTTGCTGCTGCAACTTTGGTGCCATGCTCTAAAAGGCGCTCTGTAGTTCTTTATGGCCGCCCCTGAAATTGGTGCCCCGGTCGGACCACAGCTCGTACGGCTTCCCCCTGCGTGCAATAAACCTGCGTAATGTAGCGAATCAGCTCTATGAAATATTAATAATCAATCATAACTTGTTATAATCGATCATGAATATTTGGATCAGTTAATCGGGTTAACTTGATGTAGCTACATTAACATTACAACCAAATACTTGGTTCATCCCGTGAACACTCAATATTGGTTATTAATTAATTAATTAATTAATTAATAGAAATGTACATTTCCGGGGCAGGGAAATGTCTTTCTTACTACGTATTAAGAGCAAGTAGTCAAAATCTATGATTAGTGACTTTAGATATGAGCTTGAGACACAGACAACATTACATGTGACATGAACAAGACTTTATTAACTAGACTAAACATTTAAACTACTCTAACATACAGATACATACATGCATACAGTTTACCAAGGGAAAGAGGGCTGAAGCAGAATACAGGAAGGCAAGAAGTTATAGCATTGTTTGAAGTTCAGCAGATCCACAGCCTGAGCAAACCATCATATTAGTTCTGACACACCCTTTTTAGAAAGGGGTAAGGATACTTAATGTATCAAATAATGAGACTAAGTTTGATACTTGCATGTCCCATTTGAATTAAACTGTCCTGATGCAATTTGTTGAGGCTCCAGTTGATCTTTGATGATGTTGTCTTGATGAGAGAGAACCAGTGAGAGTCAGAGGATCTTGGTGAATGGAAAGACAAGGCCGTAGCCTGGCACATGCTTGGGAGTCCTTGGGGCCTTCTAGTTCAGCATCATTCAGCAAGAGAGTGAGAGAGCACAAGGCTCAGAGGGCAAGAGAGGCAGGAAGCAAGAGGAGCATAAAAGAGCGAAGAGACGAGAGAGGGCTAAGAGAGAGCTAAGAGATAAGAGCTAAGAGCATTTATAACCTTAGAAAACATGTCCCACCTCTCATTGGCTCGACCAATGAGAAGGGTTTGGGTTCCAGGCGGGAATTTGGTTTATTGCTCTTTGTTCTCACATTTCTCATTGCATGTGCAAGAAAGAAAACTAGGAAATATACTTGTAATACTAATATGTTGTTGTTATCGACATATCATGTACACAGTCATTTCAATCTTCGAAATACCAAGTTATAGAGATGGCACATTAGATACATGTCAATATTTATCACATGGATATATAGAATATATATATAGGATTAACAGGGTTCATTTCTCTTTCTCAGTAAGAGAATGAAGTGAGTGTCAACACTTCTCTGAACATTCCTTTGGAGGTCGTAAAAGTCTCCCTTACTCTGGGCATGAGAGAGTTCCTTTGTCAAAGCTCATTTGCATGTTTATGACAGTAAGAGATTTTGGGCTGAATGACTCAAAAGATAGTAAAACATCGCGTAATATCATTCTACAGAGATCTTATATTCGAATTCAGCTCGGACAAATCGTAAGGTTTAATTTGATACCAAGAAACGTGTGTTTAGTACACTTAAAAAGGGAATATACACTCTTCGGCTATTAAATATCAGGCCTCAGAGTTTAAAACACACAACAAAACAGTTCTAACGAGTTTGATATACCTCAGAAATACACAACATACAGGGATTACACGTATTTCATTAGCAATATGCAGTTCTGTGTGTAACTGAAAAACACACACACACACATTGTTGCGTTCAAAGTTTCTCCCTTCCTGTCCACACGATAAGCACGTGGTGAGCATGCGGATGTCACATGCGGTTCTCTGTCAATAGTTCATTGTCTCTTTGTCAATACATTCATTGTGCTTGTGGAGACTAGTTGGCTTATTTCAGTAATTAGGGGAGTTTCAACAGTAAGTTCTTGTTTGTTCGGAACCTGCCGAGTTAATGATTCCTTCATTGATTCCCCCAGTCGCTACAGTCCCCCTTTTCACCAGGTGATGTCCCTGTTGGTGACATCATCGGGCGACAATCATCACAATGGCGGATGGCAGGTGAATCATGAGGGTTTTGTAGCAGGTGGTTGTTCCACGGTGGGTGATGTAGACAGTAGCCACATCCATGTCTCTGCAGCAGGTGCAGAGGCAGCAGGTGCCTTGACAGTGTGTCACCTGTCATTATGAAGTCAGTTCATTTGAGGCAGGTGCTTGTTTGTGGCTGCAGGGAGTGGTTATGGGCATTGTGTAGTGTGGAGAGAGTTCCAGACTGACCTAGTACTGGTAGCAAAAGGGCAGCAGGTGGCCGATCGCCCTTGGTTCAGCACCCAGTCACCAGGTGTCTGAAGTCTGCAGTGTTACTCTGCTCTGGCAGCAGTGCTGACTTGAGCTTGCCTGAGTGGTGTTGGGCAAGAGTCAGAGGTTTGTTCTTCCCAGTACTCCTCAGGGGAGTTCTGTTCCAGGAGCTCTTTGCTAGTGCTAGCAGCTCTTGTAACTCAGAAACAGGCGTGTCTAGCTGTCTTTGTGCAGCCTCTGTTTGGCACCTGTTTGAAAGGTGTACAGGAGGATGTTGTTGTAGACTGCTGTGGGACGCCCTGTGGTGTTTGCTGGGTGAGGATGTTCTTTTCCATGGCTTCTCCCAGCGGTTGGTCTTGTGTCTAGATCTATGGCCATGGTGACGGTTCTGCCCTCTGCTGGCTAGTAGCGCTTCATTGAAGGCTCTTGCATTGTGGCAATGCTGGGTGCCTTCTGGTACCAGCTTTGGATTCTGGATTTTGCAGTTCAGAATCACTGGGGTCTTACAAACTCTTTTGAGGAGGCCTTGTGTTTGTTAAAGGCCTTCTGTGTCAGGTCACGCAGTTGTTGGATAGGCATTGTGTGGGGCAGGCCATAATGCCTAAATGGTGACTTACCATAGGATGGAGGTTTCGGAGGAAAAGGCTCTTGAAGCTGGCGTCCTCCTCCATCCCAGGTATGTTAGCAGCTCCAAGTAAGCTTGTCTGAGTCTGTGGTAGTAAACATAGGGAGTTTCATGCCGACCCTGTTTGGTGTCTAGGGCAGCGATCAGTCCATTGTTAGACTCTGAGAATTCCCTTATGATGGCTTGTTTCAGCTGCTGGTAGTTAGACTGGATGTTTTCTGGCTGTCGAGCCAGAAAGCGTCGCAACTCTGGGCTGGACGTGATCCAGATCAGATGGAGTCTATCTTCATGGTTCAAAATCATCAAAGACTGCAGGTGAAAGTCAATGTCTCGCAGGTAAGCGTGGACGTCGTGGTCTCCTGCAAGCTCTGGTGTAAATGCAGGGATATGTCTGGCCATTCGGTTGAGGTCTTTGAGTGTTGCTACACGTGTCGTTTCAAGATTCGTCTGAATCAATCCTTTTCCTTCCGCGGCTGCAGAAGCTTTAAGGAAACTGTCCGATGACGTGTTAAGCAGAGGGGTTTGTCTCCCCTTTGTAAATCTGTGCTTGGCTGGGGAGGTTTCTCTGCTGATTGCAAGTGGGGGAGTGAGATGTCTCTCCTGCTGTGGTTCCTTTGCAGCAGGTAAGAGTGTCTCAGTTCTCGCTGGACCATGTCAAGTTCATCTTTGGTGTTGTCCAGCTGCTGGGTCAGCACTTTAACTCCAGCTCTGGAAACATTCAGTTGACCTTCACAGGCCATGATTCTGGCATCTTTGTCCAAGAGTTCAGAATTTGCTGTTTTTTAACAGTGAATCTTTGTGAAAGAGTACCTTTTCCAGGTGCTCTCTGGCTGTCTTTTCCAACTGCTCTTGTTGTTTAGCAGCTGTCAGAGCCGTTTGAAGTCTGTGGATTACCTCCTGTGACTCCCTTCTGCCAGGGTCCTTGTGTCTGTCCTGAGCCTCCATCTCTAGCTGGTCTATGCGGTTTTTAGCATGTGTCAGCTCCGCTTGGGACTCAGTGATCTGGCGTTGGAGGTTGTTTACCTCCTGTTTCAAACCTGTGAGGTTGTGGGCCAGGACGATAACCTCAGTCAGATATTTGTGCTCATACCTCTGGTTTGAGTCGCCTGTCATTAGTTCTTTTCCCTCGTTTTCCAGTTGCTTTTTGTTCTGTTGCTGAAGGTCGCCAGCAGCCATGGATAAAAGGGTGTTCCTCAAAACACCTAGTCAGTCCTTTTGGCCTGCCATCTGGGCAGTTAGGCTAAGCATCTGCAACATTTTGGCACACTTCTGGTGAGAGTAAGGGCAAGAGACTAATGCAAGATCAAACAGAATTTGGAGCTAAAGGCAAAGTGAGACAGCAAGGTGTATAATGTACAGCTAGGTTTTGCTAGGTGTGGTTAACAATTGAAATGTGTTCCTGATTATTACTATCTTAGCTGCAAATAGCAGGGTGCTCAGATTTGTGTGGATCTGAGTGGCTTTGCTAAAAGAGCGTAAGCCTAGATTTAATAAATGACTTAAGATGTTTCTTTGGGTCAAATTATTTATCAGCACTTACTGATAGCATACAACAGGCTTGATCTTTGAACACATGAAGAGGAGAAAGAAAGAGGAAGAAAAGAGCTTTCCTATTAGATTGTGTCTATTAGTGGTGCTCAAAATTATGCCATAGAAATCGCCTAGATTACTAGTGTAGCTGGCTCATAAAATTTAAGCAACTTGTTGCAAATAAACACAAAATCGAGAAGAAAAGTATGTCTAGTTACTTTTGCAGTTTTATGGGGAAATAAACTACACTAGACCAAGAGGGTTAAATGGGAAAATGAATAGCTGACTTCTATTATTAGTAAAAATAATAAAAAGACTTGAAGAAGTGATTAAAATAGCAGAATAACCTTGTATTGGGAATAATCAATAGCACTTATGATCAACAATTAGATTTGCTTTGGGCATCATTCTATAGTTGGTCACAGCTGTTATGTGTTCAAGACCACACAATGTGTTTGTCCCTCTATAAAGTTTAGTCAACGTGCCATTGAAAGTTCCCAATAACTATAAAAATTATTCTCTATTTAAACAGTTTACATGTAATTAAGTTTTTAGATTTAATTAACAAAGTAACTGCAAATTTAGCTGAACAGCTGCTCAGTAAGGGATGCACCTGAAAGGTGCAGGTGAAGTTAGATGAGAAGAATTAAAGTTAAGGAAAGAGAAAGTGAGAATTCAGAAACCAGAAATGGGGTTAAAGGAAAATGGTTTAGATCACTTCACTCTGCATGCACACAAGCTATAGATAAAGGCTTCATGTAAATTATGCTAGCAGCTAACTGTTGAAGCTATTAGTTAGCTTAGCCTAAGCTGAGGGGCTGCTAAGTTGGGTTAGCTTAGCCACCTAGGCTGGTTTGTTTACAGAATGGCGTCGGAAGGAAACACATGTGCTATCTGGAGTGAGCACTTCCTGTGACAAGTCGTTGTCATGGGAACCAATGCACTTCAGAGTTTCAGTGAGTGAAACACAGTTTTGATCACCAGGAAGCTAAGCCTCTTAGATGCACACATAAGGTTTAGATGAAGGACATCAATCTAACTATAATTTGTAAGGCCTTTATACTGTGAAAAGGGGAGCATCGCCCAAATCTACATTTATATAACACTGTACTGAGATTTCTTCATCAGAAACAGGTTAAGCAATCAATTCTGGTACAGTTTACATGCCGCTGAGCTGAGATTCCTTCATCAAAACAGACTTACACTTTAATACTGAAATTAGGGTTTCTTCGCTAAAATCATATTACTTGTACACTGATACCTTTTGAAAATATGCTTAAATGTGTTAAGACTCTTTCAATTACAGTAGAGATGTCAATTCAAGCCATCACCTTATCCGCGATCCAAACAAGCCAGCAACTAGTGAAGCAAATGCCGTTTCGCATGTCATGTCCTATTCTGACCGGAATTATTCAATGCACACTTTTAGGTTGACGGTGGTTCAAGCTCGTAACCTTTGTTTAATCATGCCCGCACATTCTCCACCATTATGTTTAATCATGCCCGCATTCTCCACCATTATGTAGCGAATCAGCTCTATGAAATATTAATAATCAATCATAACTTGTTATAATCGATCATGAATATTTGGATCAGTTAATCGGGTTAACTTGATGTAGCTACATTAACATTACAACCAAATACTCGGTTCATCCCGTGAACACTCAATATTGGTTATTAATTAATTAATTAATTAATTAATTAATTAATTAATAGAAATGTACATTTCCGGGGCAGGGAAATGTCTTTCTTACTACGTATTAAGAGCAAGTAGTCAAAATCTATGATTAGTGACTTTAGATATGAGCTTGAGACACAGACAACTTTACATGTGACATGAACAAGACTTTATTAACTAGACTAAACATTTAATATACTCTAACATACAGATACATACATGCATACAGTTTACCAAGGGAAAGAGGGCTGAAGCAGAATACAGGAAGGCAAGAAGTTATAGCATTGTTTGAAGTTCAGCAGATCCACAGCCTGAGCAAACCATCATATTAGTTCTGACACACCCTTTTTAGAAAGGGGTAAGGATACTTAATGTATCAAATAATGAGACTAAGTTTGATACTTGCATGTCCCATTTGAATTAAACTGTCCTGATGCAATTTGTTGAGGCTCCAGTTGATCTTTGATGATGTTGTCTTGATGAGAGAGAACCAGTGAGAGTCAGAGGATCTTGGTGAATGGAAAGACAAGGCCGTAGCCTGGCGCATGCTTGGGAGTCCTTGGGGCCTCTAGTTCAGCATCATTCAGCAAGAGAGTGAGAGAGCACAAGGCTCAGAGGGCAAGAGAGGCAGGAAGCAAGAGGAGCATAAAAGAGCGAAGAGACGAGAGAGGGCTAAGAGAGAGCTAAGAGATAAGAGCTAAGAGCATTTATAACCTTAGAAAACATGTCCCACCTCTCATTGGCTCGACCAATGAGAAGGGTTTGGGTTCCAGGCGGGAATTTGGTTTATTGCTCTTTGTTCTCACATTTCTCATTGCATGTGCAAGAAAGAAAACTAGGAAATATACTTGTAATACTAATATGTTGTTGTTATCGACATATCATGTACACAGTCATTTCAATCTTCGAAATACCAAGTTATAGAGACCAAATATGCCACACATATGATTTCGGGTAACCATGGTATGCAAAGTCTGAAACATTAACCCATTAGTTTGCAAGAAAACATAGATCAAGCACATTTAAGGGAAAATGTGAGATGGCACATTAGATACATGTCAATATTTATCACATGGATATATAGAATATATATATAGGATTAACAGGGTTCATTTCTCTTTCTCAGTAAGAGAATGAAGTGAGTGTCAGCACTTCTCTGAACATTCCTTTGGAGGTCGTAAAAGTCTCCCTTACTCTGGGCATGAGAGAGTTCCTTTGTCAAGGCTCATTTGCATGTTTATGACAGTAAGAGATTTTGGGCTGAATGACTCAAAAGATAGTAAAACATCGCGTAATATCATTCTACAGAGATCTTATATTCGAATTCAGCTCGGACAAATCGTAAGGTTTAATTTGATACCAAGAAACGTGTGTTTAGTACACTTAAAAAGGGAATATACACTCTTCGGCTATTAAATATCAGGCCTCAGAGTTTAAAACACACAACGAAACAGTTCTAACAAGTTTGATATACCTCAGAAATACACAACATACAGGGATTACACGTATTTCATTAGCAATATGCAGTTCTGTGTTTAACTGAAAAACACACACACACACATTGTTGCGTTCAAAGTTTCCCCCTTCCTGTCCACACGATAAGCACGTGGTGAGCATGCGGATGTCACATGCGGTTCTCTGTCAATAGTTCATTGTCTCTTTGTCAATACATTTATTGTGCTTGTGGAGACTAGTTGGCGTTATTTCAGTAATTAGGGGAGTTTCAACAGTAAGTTCTTGTTTGTTCGGAACCTGCCGAGTTAATGATTCCTTCATTGACTCCCCCAGTCGCTACAGTAATGACATTAAGAAAGAGTCAGTATCAAGGCTAGGGATGAGATCTAAGTAAATGCATCTAGTGGTGAGGCATTTATAGATGATTCCCCAGCATTTCTCTCTCCTACGCCCAATCTTAATCAGGTATGGACCGAAACAGTCTACGCCTGTAGACCAGAAGGGCGGTTTGTAGAGTCTCAACAGAGATAAGGGAAGGTCAGCCATCTTTGGTGTGGAGGGTGAGGCACACCATCTCCTGCAGTCCACACACCGGTACTGATGTTTCTTAATGTCCTGGCGACCTCTAAGGATCCAGTAGATGCGGCGTAACTCTGCACAGAGTCTCTCTGTACCAGGGTGAAACAGCTGAACATCATAGTGCTTTATGATGAGCTGAGTCAGAGGGTGATCAGGTGATAACACAACTGGGTGGATGCTGTCAGGATCTACATCTGTAGCTTGACGCAGGCGGCCTCCCACTCTGACTAGTCCACTGAGGCTGTCATACTCAGGGGAAAGGGCGCTGAGACGACTGCTCGGGCGAACAGGGTTACCTGCTTGTAGGGCTTGGACCTCCTCTGAGAAACTATCCTTTTGCGCAGATTGAAGCAGCTGAGTCTCTGCCTCCAGGCGCTCACTTGCAGTGTAGGAGGTGGTAGCCACACCTTGCAGGGATTGGTGAGTGGCCAGAATCAAATCATCTAAAGATGTGTACTGTGCTGAATCTGGCAGACTTGATGATACATTTGTAAGGCCACAGAGTTCTTCACTGCCACATTCTGGGAGCTCTGTCGGGGACTTAGGCCAGGTGTCAGGAGTCTGTGTGAGAAAGTGTGGGCCCTGTGACCATCGGCTGGAGACTGTGAGCTCTGACAGTGGTTTCCCTCTTGTAATGTCATCGGCTGGATTATCATCAGAATTCACATACCCCCACTTTTCCGGAGAGGTAAGCTCCTGTATCTCACAGATCCGAGTCCCCACAAAAACTTTGTACCTGCAGGAACTGGACTGGATCCATTGAAGCACTGTCGTGGAATCTGTCCACAGGTAGACTGTGTGAAGGGGTAGTGAGAGCTCAGTTTGGAGTACCTTGGCCAGTTGGGCTCCAGTGAGCGCAGCACTCAGCTCCAGTCGGGGTATCGACACCTGCTTGCGGGGCGCTACTCTGGAGCGTGCCATGATGAAAGAGGTGGAGATGTGAGCCTGCTGCTCTATGACTCTAAGGTAGGCTACAGCTCCATACGCCTTCTCTGAGGCATCACAGAAGATGTGAGCCTCATATGTTGCACTGTTGCTGTTGTGAAGAGGAGCGTAACATCGAGGGATAGTGATATACTGGAGATGAGACAATTCCTTTTCCCATTCGAGCCAGGACTGAAGCAGGTTTCCTTCTATGGGCTCATCCCATCCTCTCTCTGTGCTCCACAGGGCCTGCACAATGAGCTTTGCTATTGTAGAGTAGGGGCAGATATAACCCAATTGGTCATATTGACTGGCCAGTACTTTGTAAACATTGCGTAGAGTCACAGTTTTGTAGGTTACAGGGCGGTGCTTATATCCCAGGACGTCAGTAGTGCAGTGCCAGCTGAGACCCAGTGTTGACTCCTGAGGATCAAGACTTTTAAGATTTAGACACAGTTCACAACTATCTGACCTGGCCGTACCTGGCAGATGAGTGACCACCTCAGGGATGTTGCTAGCCCACTGGCGTATCTCAAATCCACCTTGGATAAGCAGCTCTCTCATTCTGACAATGAGCAACTTGGCCTCTTGTGGGTCAGAAAGGGACTGCAAGCAGTTATCCACGTAGAAAGCTGTGTGGACAGAGTCGTAGACTTCTTACGTGGCTCTGAAGGGCAAAGATAGCACAGCAGGGGCTACACGTTATCCCAAAGGGCAGGACTCTCCACTCATATACATCTGGGGGCCTCTCTGTTTCACCGTCTCTCCATAAGAACCGCAGCAGGGGGCAGTTTTTAGGGAGCAGGCGGATTTGGTGAAACATGGCTTTTATATCTCCGCTCACTGCTACAGGATACTGGTGGAAACGCAGGAGTACACCCAGCAGTGTAGGCCCCATTGGAGGTCCTGGCAGGAGGTAGTGGTTAAGAACGGTCCCCTGGAACTCAAAGGAGCAGTTAAATACCACCCGAGCTTTATTGTTGTGATGTACAATGTGGTGTGGTACATACCAAGATTCAGCAGAGCTATGAATCTCTTCGTGAGTCAGCTTTACAACATAGCCAGAATCTACCAACCTCTTGATCTCTTGGTTATATGTGAGTGCCAGGTCAGGATTCCTTGCTAGCTTACGCTCAGTGGACCTCAGAAGGCCTTTAACTACTTCAGAGGAAACATGTATCTGTGGGAAGTCCTTCTTCTTGAGCAGGGGGGTGGCATATCGCTCTACACCATCCACAGGTACTCTGATGGTCTTTGCATGTCTTTCTCTAACATGGCTATAGCCTTTCTGTCCTCTTTTGAGCGTGTGACCTCCTTCCCAGGCCTATGAAGGGGAGCGTCTAGTTACCACAGACGCTGTACATCCTGTTGAAGGGCAATGGCAGGAGAAAGGCATGATATGTTCAGGCAGTGCGCCTCCCCCTGCTGTGTAGGCATACTGCAGCTCCGACCCTGTATGGCCCAGCCAAGCTTGGTGAAGACGGCGACAGGTCCTTGGGCTGAGCCTCTCAGGATAGAACTGACAGGAGTTATGAGGTGGGCATTGTCAGAGCCTATTAACACAAGTGACTGTATCTGATTGAATCCTTCAAGCTGCACTCGTTGTAGGTGATGATACTTCTCCTTTGAGAGCTCCACTGGGCATGACTGTTCAGCTAGGCTGAGCTGTTGGGCGGTGAAGGCACGCGTGATCTTGTAACGTATTTCTGGCTTGGCTTCTGGGGACACATGGAAAGAAACATAGCCTCCTTTAATATGGATCACATCTTGATGAATAGTACGCAGAGACAGAGTTTCCTCCTCCTGGATTAAGCCTAACAACTTGACAGCAGCAGGGAGTATAATGGTTTTCTCTGAGCCATCATCAAGAAGAGCATATGTGTCCAGAGATTTCCTTTGATAGTGTAACTGGATAGGCACAACCTTAAGCATTACACGGCCAGAGTGACTGATAGGAGCCAAAAACACTCGGCTGGTGCTCACTGTTAGGATATTCGGGTCCCTCCTCTTCGCTTCAGACAGGTCATGAAGCACTAATAAGTGCTGTTCTCCACAGGTACTGCACATCTTCTTAAGAGTGCACTGCTCAGGGGTATGTTTACGGCCACAGCGCCAACATTTGGATTTTTCCTTTATCCACGAAGCTACCGCTTTGAGGTCTAGCTTCTTAAAATCTACACAGCCACTGAGGTAGTGCTCTGTCCCTTCACAGTATGGGCAGTATGGCTTAAACTGCTTCTTCTTAGAGGAGGGATAAGGATTAGTAATGTGTGTCTTAGTGTCTATCTTTGGTGGTGTTTGAGCAGGATCTGACCCATAATATATGGATGTAGACTTACTCTGTGCCCTGGACCCTGCAGAGGCTCTGGGGTTGCCCCTCTCTGGGCGTAGTCTGTCTAAGGGCTGTGGCTGAATGGCTTGCCGTGATAACTGTAGAACTTGGGATTTGCGCTCGAGCCACTCGGAGAAATCGTACATATTGTAGGTACGGCTGCTGCCAGTGCGTATGATGCCACGTGTAATGCAGTACTCGATGAAACTGTCTCTGTAGCTAGGCGGAAGCTTAGTGAGTAACCTATCTACGTGTGAACCACACTGGAGCTCACTGGCTGCTACATCGTCCATAGTACTGAGGAGGCCCACTAGGGTGGACACCGCCAGGGAGAAATCTTCAAAGGCTTAAGGTTCACCCGCCTTAATAGGAGAGCAATTAAGTATAGCACTCAGTTCACTCTGGACTAATTGCCTGGGTTGCCCATATCTCTGCTCCAAAGCTTTCATTGCACTAGTGTAGGGAGTGCGGTCGTGAATATAGCGTCTGGCCACTTGTAACGCACATGGATGCTCTAACTGATCTATCAGAATGTGATATTTATACTCCTCTGTGAGATGAGCATGTGGCGCAAGTAGGCTGTCCAGTCCTTTCTTCAGTAACACAAAGTCACTATCTCTGCCTGATTTGAATATCATCAGTCTAGGCTTCGGGATGCCATATGAAGATGCTAGGAGCATCTCCATCAGGTTTGGCTGGGCAACTTCAGCTGCAGGAGGTACTGCGTCTTGTGCAGTAAATGCAGCAGGCAGTGAAGGGTAGGCAGAGACTGGTGGATAGGCAGCGTAGTAGCTGGCAGAATCAGGAGGTGGAGCTGCATAAAGCTGGCTATAAGTCTGCTGCGCTGACATCCCCGGTGGTGGCTGAAACAGTGACGCTGAGACTACAGGGAAGTCGTGGGATTGTGCAGAGAGTACCTGGGTGGAGCTGCCTGGAAGCTGCGAGTGTTGGTACCTCTGATTGTATAAGGGTTCAGTCTGACGTGGTTCAAGCCTCCTAAACTGTACTGATTGGGCTATTTGATTGACAGGTTGTAGAGCAGGCTGAATCACATGATTCATTCTGGGGGCGGAGCATATAGCGGTGCCGGCTGAATACCTGGATGGGCCACAGGGATTCTCAACTGGGGAGCAGGCTGTGGCACGGACCAAGGTGTAGACTGACCTGCAGGCTGAAATGCAGTATTCACCCTGGGCTGCAGTACAGGTGGTGTCACTGTCGGTTGCTGAAGCACAGGTTGAGGTACTAGCACTGCGCCTGGTTGCTGTGCAGGTTGAGCTACAGGATTCGGTGACAGCGGCCTTAGCTGAATATTTGAAATAGGTTGAATAATGGGGCTTAAGGTTAGTGGAGCTGGCTTTGGTGCTGAATGAAAAATGGGGTTTGAATTTTGCAGTGGTGAAGATGCAATATGTTCTACTGGCCTTAACAGGTTCACAGGCGTTCTAATGGCCTGCCTCACTGCTGGTGCCAATACGTGTAGCTGATCAGTAGTATGGATGTTGCTCATGCTCACACTGCTATGCTGTGGTGTTTGGAGTAGAGCAGGAAGCGAAGCGGCCCGATCTCGCTGTTGAGCATCACTCTGAGTTGGTAGAGGATTGCATGATACGCATGATCGCTCCAGTTGTTCCACACGCTTTGTTAATGCACCACTGGTCTCCTTCATAGTGATTTGCATCTCATTCATCGTTTTCAGTACACTGCCCCAAGCTGCCTCCATCATTTTCCATTTTTTCATCTCCTTCTTCTCCTTATAAGATTCCTCTGAACTGCTGCTGCTTAAAGACTCTGTCTCCTCTGGATCAGGTAGGTCATGCTCATACTCCGCCAAATGTCCAGGAAGCTTTCTGCTCCTTCTTGGACGGGAACTATACTTTGGACTCTTCTCCTGAGGAAATTCATCTTGTGGAGTTGCCATCTTGTTGACTCAGCCAATAAACATCCGGCTCGAAGGACCACTTATAGGAGACCGTGCGCGTCTGCCTGATTATGGATTGCTCGTCAACTGAGCCTTCCTCGGTCAGAAGGAATAGGCAAATCCAATGGTGCAGTTTGAGTATTTATTGAGGAAGAGTCAGGTACATTGAGGTGATGATGGTTCACAGGTATTAATATAACCAAATAGGTGTGTTTGTAGGGGTATGTATATGTATGTGTGGTTATCTGAAACAGAAATACAATAAATGTATATTAATAAACATGTAGGCTATGGTTACATACAGTTGCATAAAGAAATGACCCGCAGTACAACCAAAATCCACTGGGGGGCTCTAACAGTATAAATGAACTTGCATGAATGCCATAAATCTCCAAATAGTGAAAAATGCTAAAACAGGCGAACTATACATTAAATATAATATTTGCGGTTATATGCAAGGCAATAACTAAAGTATATACGTTAGATGGCTACTTTACAAGCGCATATGGAGCGCCGTAGTGCATATGGAGCGCCGTAGCGGCAACAGCAGTATAACAGCCAGTAGTGAATTAACACGAGTATAACAACTTCGCCATATGGGCAACAAACGCGCCATTCATACAAAGCCGTACTTACATCTTAAGGACGCACACAGCACTCATACACACAAGATTCGCACAGGATAAACAAAGGATGGCAATTCTCTGCACCGTGAATAATGCTCTCATGGCACTGTACCACACCCAAAGTGAAAGCGCCTACCACGAGCGATCAGAACTACCAATGAACATATGCATTATGGGTAACGTAGTCCATGTCAGGGCACAGACTTTTAACAAGCATAATGGAACTTAACACCCTCCAGCAGTGCATGGGTTTCTGCAACAGTGAAATTAGGTCCTTTTGAGTCCATGGTTTCACCGCTTCTGTTGTAGTGAACATAGTATTTATAGGCCTTGGGCATGATTCATTTAATTGAACACCAGCCACAGCATGTCAGCCAATTGGTGTGTGGGTATTTGACAGCCATCTTATATTCAGCCTTTCTCAGAGGACTTAGAGAGAGGCACTGACATGGCAGGTATTGTCCATCGCTACCACCGTGTTGGTGGAAGAGGATACCGTCAAAGGGTGTATGTTGAGCATGCACAACCACTGGAGCAATACACCACTGAAGAACTGTATGGTCGCCGCTTTGGGAATGCTGATATTAAGTACATTGCAGACCTTGTCAGGCCAAAACTTCAACGGAGAACCCGAAGGAGTCACAGTCTGTCTGTGGAAGAACAGGTCCTCATTGGTCTGCGCTTCTATGCATCTGGGACTTTCTACCAAGTTGTTGGTGATAATATGGGAGTGGACAAATCAACTGTGAGTGATGTAGTGAAAGATGTGTCAATTGCATTGGCCAGCCTGGTCAATCAGTTTGTTTCACTTCCAAAGGATGTCGAGATTGCCCAGACCAAGCACAAGTTTTTTCTTTTGGGGAACATGCCCAATACTATTGGAGTTATTGACTGCACTCATGTGCATATCCAAGCACCTCATGAGAGGGATTGGGAGTACATCAACCGAAAGGGGAGGCGCAGCATCAACATCCAACTTGTGGGCGATGCTGACCTCATCATCACAAACTGTGTCGTGAAGTGGCCTGGGTCTGTTCATCCTGAGAGCGAGTGCTTTATACAGAGAGCTCCAAACCAACCGACCGGATGGCATAATATTAGGAGACAGTGCCTATCCACTCCTACCATGGCTGATGACTCCTTTTCTTGCAGCAACCACACCTGCGCAGGCACGCTTCAACACTGCTCATTGCAAAATAAGATGTGCAATTGAGCATTTAAATGGAGTTCTGAAGAGACGCTTTGCATGCCTTAACTACTTGCGAGTGGAACCACAGGGAGCATGCAACATAATACTTGCGTGTATCGTCCTGCACAACATCGCTACCAGGCGCAATGTCCCTCTCTGTGATGATGTTTATGATGCACCTGAGCCTGTTGAAGAACCAGACCAACCTCTGGTGGTCTGTCAGAATCAGGGACTGACTGGACGTATAGTAAGGGATGCAATTGTTAGACATTATTTTGGACAGGCTCATCTCTGATGATTGTTTCTTTGAAATTAATATACGGTGATGAATGACCGAAAAATGAATATATTATTTTTGTTTGTTATTGAAATCTGTTTGGGGATTATTTCATGGGGACAAGATAATTTTTATTTTATTTTTACTTTACTATACTGAATAGCTTAATTGTTAGCCTATGTCTACTTTATCACTGTTACAACGGTTACACAAGTCAAGTGCAAAATATAAATAAAAGTATATACACTAAATGATACAAATGTATTATTTGACCAATTTTAAAGTTTTACTACATTTTCTTCCTGAAATCCACCTTGAAATCCTACCTCCTGTTGGGATGAGGATAATCCTGTTTTTTTGGATCAAAGTTATCCAAATCCCACTGATAAGTTTTGAACAACACAAACTGAAGGTTTGATCCAGATTAAAACTAGGATTGAATTCCCTGATCTAATCTGATTTCAGATTCCTTCTTTCCCTTTTGAACAACCCATTTTCAAGATTTTATCCAATCCGATAACCAAAATCCGATCAGCTTACCTTTGAACAACTGGCCCGTAATGATTACCCTGTCTTGTTTCACCGTTGCCCTTTGTGTTCATGTTTTGTCACTTTTTCAATTCCATAGCCTCCTTGTCAGCGTTCGTGTTCTCTGTCATTGTTTTCACCTGTCCTCATTAGTTTGCCATTTGCCTCTGTTTATTCCCTCGTTATCTTGTTGGTGTTCTGTCTGTTCATTGGTCCCTTGTTCCTGTGTTCATGTATTTATATCCTGGTTTTTGGTTCAGTCCTGGTCTTTCGTTGAATGTAGTTGAACGTAGTTCAACGTTGTTGATGTTCTCTCCCATGCCTGTGTTTTGTTTTCATTTTGCCCATTGTGGTAGTTTTGTTTGTTCATGCCTGTTTGTTTCCTTTCATGTCAACAATAAACCCGCATTTGGATCCTCATCCCTTGTCTGACTCCGTCCTCATTCATAACAGATGCTATTGAGCACACTCCTTAATTAAAAAAGTTAAATATTAATGTAAAAATAAACATATTAAATAAAATCAATTATATCTTGCCTTTGTGTTTCTCAATTAAGTATACACTGCTTTATGTTTTTATTTGTATTATTCAGGTAAATATATAAAAAATAACAAAGAAGTAGCCTAAGTATTAAGTAAACTAAGAACATAGTAGGCTAATAATAATAAAAAAGTCAGTGGCTTTCTTTTCAATATTGTTGTTCGATTAATATTAGCAACATAATAAAGAGTTGCAGATCAATAAGGCTGCATTAATGTGTTTACACTGCAAAGTCTTCTGCACAGATCCAGTATTTTGACACGTACATGATTTGTTACACCTGTTTGCATTCACGTAGGACATGAGTGACTTGTGTTAATTACTCGTGGGATGGGCACAGAACATGAAGCCCATTTTACCGGTCAGACACACACTGTAAATGTGGTTCCCTTTTAAGTCGGTCATTTCAATGCTGTGTCATAGCTCCTGGATATTTCTGCAGGCATAACCTATTTCATAAACACTTTAATATCAAACTAGTTTAATTGGCAGATAGTGCTTTGTGATCTGCCCCTTCACGCATGTCATCGACAGTATTAACGCCAGTGTGCAGCACTCTCTGGTCAGAATTTTCTCCTTCAGGGTAGCGATTTCTCCTCTTATTCTGCACGTCAGCTAAGGGCTTCTATTGGATTGGCTGCAAGATCTGCACATCCTCGTAGCAGGTAGATTGAGTTTTTGTCTATTCCCTGTGGTGCTCTGGCATCACTGCATATTTACGCCATTCGCCATTGTGAACACGACAGTGCATAGATTTATCTCCTGTGAGTCAGCAGATGGACAAGCCATTTTTCACCGTGTCACTGCTTCACCAGCGAGCTGATTAGTTCTACAGCAGATTCTTTGAGTTATTGTAGTGTGTACATAAACGCTACTGCTTTGATTGTGTTTGTGCGTATTTGTATACTGTTCACAAGCATAAAGGCCATTTTCTTAACGACTTCTTTTTCAAAATGGTAGTTTGCAAACGTTTCCCTCTGTGTGAGGCATTTTTCACCTGGTCTGACAGGCACATTCGCTGTTTTATCTGTCTAGTTGAAGTCCATGCAGAGGTGGCGATCAATGAGTCAGTCACTGCGAAGGCATGAGACTCAAGTAGCTTCGCTCATGGCTGTGGGCATTTTGATTTATTTTTTTGTTTGTGGGGGGGGGGGGGTGACTTAAGTTACAGTATGTGCAGACTTCCCAGTACTGGTATTGTTACGATGAGCAGGAAGGCAGACGAGGGGCGAGGATCTAATTGCAGGTTCTTTTATTAAATAAACAAGAAAACACAGAATAAAACAAAAACACGGAGAACATACACAGGGAATCCGGCAAAACACGCATCCATATACATCGACGATCGACAAGGGAATGGAGAACAAACAGGGTTTATATACACTGGAGACATGATGATGACAAACTACAATCAGGTGAACGCAATGACACAGGGCTGGCAGTGATGAGGGCTGGGGATCATGGGAAGTGTAGTTTTAGACAAAGACAAGTGAAACCAGGGCAGACAACAAGGGAATCGTGACAGGTATATTTTTATATTTAATAATTTATTAATTATTCATTAATTAATTCCCATTTATTACAGCCAGAATGACTGATTGGTCTCATGGTAAAGTTTTCGCCTCTAGTACAAGGAGTTCTGGGTTCTAATCAGCCCTAATAAAACTGGAGCGCAAGCTGTGCCATGAGTAGAGAACACAACTGGATGCACGAGAGAACATTGCCGCCCTCTGTTACTCAATGCCACTTATAACAGCCACAACAAGCACTCATCATAACATTAAAAATTACTCCAGTGCTGGACCGCCACTTATTATAACAAACACAAATTAAATGTAAACCTCTGCTACAGAACTGGAGATGTTTCCTCTGCATTAGACACTTACCTGACTTAAGATTTCCAAAACTTTTTACCTGACTTATGATTTCACCCATTCCACCCGTAAATTACTCACATACTCATGGGTCACCCTCTTTCTGAGGGACGATGCAGGTCCCTTCTCCTCCCACCATGTCTCTTCTTTGGCACCCCATGGACCACAGGAGGAAGACATGCAAGGGCAGGATGTTGAGCTTGGAGAGTTTGAGGAGGACATTTCACCACCGCAAGCATCGTGTACCTCCTCACCTTCCCATCGAGTGTCCTGCTATTGGGGTGAAGGGGTCCATCGCATTTGGTGGTTACTCAAAAGACAGGGACAATATGGTGTCTGAAGGTGAGGCCTGGACACAGTCAGTGAATAAACTTACCGGTGTTTCTCTCAGAGGAGAGGGTGAATGCATTGCTGTCTCTAATGCTGAGCTGACTCAGTTACTCATTTGGGTGGTCGAGAACCTTGAACTGGAATGACCTACTCACCATATGCACAAGTGTTCTAGCTAGAAGATCAGTTCTATATGAGTCAGCACAACTCTGTATCCTGTCGGCTGGTACCTTTCTTGCCTGAGCTGCATGAACAGCTCACCAAGATGTGGTGCTCACCATACTCCGCTAACGTCCCACCTGTGCACCTCTTTGACCCTATTGTGGAAAACCAGGCCTGCTTATCCATCCAAACCCTGCAGAACGACATCAGCGCTCTTATGCAAGGACTTTATCTCACCTTAATATGCAGTGTCAATTACAATTAATCAATTTGTTGATTTCACTGTGGCTTTGTGGTGCTATAGAAACATTCCTCTGTTTATTTAGCTGTGTCCAAAATCTTAGGCAGCTGTCTTTATGCATCCCTTCTGTCACGATTCACTATTGTCTGCCCTGTGTTTTACCTCTGTCATCTATTCCTCCAGGACTACATTTCCCATAATTCCCTGCCCTCACCACTGCCAGCTGTTCTCACCTGTGTCTCATTCACCTCATTAGTCTTTGTGTATTTAAAGCCCTGTTATTTGCTCACTCCTTGTCAGTTGTTGTATGTGTTTGACCTCCCGTGAATAACCTCAGCCAATCGTAGAGTGTTCCTGTGTTCCTGTGTTCCTGTGTTCCTGTGTTCCTGTGTTCCTGTATTCCTGTATTCCTGTATTCCTGTGTTCCTGTGTTCCTGTATTCATGCGTTCCTGCGTTCTTGCGTTTTGCCCATTATTTATGTTTCCATTGTTCCTGAGTTTTTCCCATTGTGGATGTTTTCTTTGTTCCTGTGTTAACCCTGTTATTCTGTACTTTGTTTATTTTATTAAGTACTTTTAGTTGCATTTAGATCCTGCTCCTGTCACCTCCCTCATTGTAACAGAACAACTGACTTCCCGAAATGGATCTAGCAGCGGCTGACCCAAGCAAACTTACCTGTCCCGGAATATTCCCATCTGTTTTGTTTCCTCGCCAAATGCACAGACTTTTCCGACTCAACCCTGAACTGAAGAGGATCCTCCTCTCCCTACCCTGAACCTGGATTCCAAGCCTCCCACACCTGAGTCTACTCCACATCATGTCACAACCATGCCTGAGTCTGCGCCATGCCACGTCACAGCCACGCCTCAACCTGCTCCATGCCACGTCACAGCCACGCGTCAATCTACTCCATGCCATGTCACAACCACACCTCAGTCTGCTCCATGCTATGTCACAGCCACACCTCAACATGCTCCATGCCATGTCACAGCCATGCCTCAGTCTGCTCCTTGCTTTGTCACAGCCACGCCCCAGACTGCTCCATGCCATGTCACAGCAATGCCTCAGCCTACTCCATGCCATATCACAACAGTGCTTCAGTCTGCTCCATGCTGTTTCACAGCCACGTCTCAGCTTGCTCGATGCCATGTCACAGCTAAGTTTGAATCTGCTCCACGCTATGTTCCAGTGAAGTCTGAGTCTGCTCCGTACCATGTCCCAATCAAGTCTGAGTTGGTTCCATGCCATGTCATAACCTTGCCTTCCATGACTCCCTGCTTGAAGCCCTTCTCAGCCCTTGTCTCCAAGTTGAATTACCCACCACTGATGTTGGTGCATAGGGTCACGCAGACCCTACCTCAAAGCTTCTCAGCACTCCTGTCTGCCACAGCCAACTAGAAAATGCCCACGCCTGCCATGGCCAACGAGCCAACGCCTATGTCTGCCACGGCCAACGAGCCAATGGCCACGCCTGCCATGGCCAAAGAGCCAATCCCCATGCCTGCCATGACCAACAAGCCAAAGCCCATGTCTGCCATGGCCAACGAGCCAATGCCCACACCTGCCACAGCCAATGAGCTGGAAGCGTTGTCCATCCCAGAGCCTACACTGCCAGCCACACCCCTCCCAGAGCCTGCGTTGCCAGCCTCGCCCATCCCAGAACCTGCACTGCCAACTTGGGCCTCCCGGAGGAGGAGGTGGAGAAAGGCTTCTGTTTCCAAGTCTTCATGACCACAGAGGTCATCTCCAAGTCTCTGCCCATGTACATGACTGCGGAGTTCGTTTACAAGTCTCTGCCAGTGTTCACAAACACAGAAATAATTTCCAAGTCTCTACCAGTGTTCACGACCTAAGAGGTTGTTTCCAAGTGTCTGCCTGTGTTCACGACCACAGAGGTCGTTTCCAAGTCTCTGCCAGTGTTCATGACTACAGAGGTTGTTTCCAAGTCTCTGCCAGTGTTCACAACCACAGAGGTCGTTTCCAAGTCTCTGCCAGTGTTCACGACCACTGAGGTAATTTCCAAGTTATCTGGACTCTTAACCTTGAGCCTCCCATGGCTTTGCCTTCTATGGCATTGCCCATCGAGTCTGCCATGGCTCCGTCTTCTATGGCTTTGCCCCTCGAGCCTCCCATGGCTCCACCTTCCTTGGCTCCACCCCTCAAGCCTGCAACGGCTCTACTTTCCATGGCTCCACTTTCTACAACTCCAGTCTTTAGTCTGTGGCCATTGACCAGACCTCCTGGTCTCCCTGGTCTCATGACCATCCGCCTGATCTCTCAGGTCTTCTGGGTCTCCTGGCTATCTACCTAATCTGCTCAGGTCTTCTGGGTCTCCTGATCATCCGCCTGATCTGCTCTGGTATCCCTGGTCTCATGGCTATCAGCCTGATCTGCTGTGGTCTTTTGGGTCTTCTGATCATCCACCTGATCTGCTCGGGTATCCCTGGTCTCTTGGCTGTCCGCCTGATCTGCTCTGGTCTTCTGGGTCTCCTGGCCTTCTGTCTGTTCTGCTCTGGTCTCCCTGGTCTCCCGGCCATCCGCCTGATATGCTCAGGTCTTCTGGGTCTCCTGGCCATCTGCCTGATCTGCTCTGGACCCCTTGGTCTCTTGGCTGTCCACACAATTTGCTCTGGTCTCCCTGGTCTCATTGCTTTCCACCTGATTCACTCTGGTCTCCTTGGTCTCCAGCGCCATCTTGGCCCTGCCTCCCTGTCTTTGCCCTGTTCCTCTCATCCCCTTGCCTCTTGTGCTCCCTTGAACTGCCTGCTTCCCCTTTTTCCTCCCACACCCCATGGACACATTTTTTTCCCTTTTTTTTGGAGTGTCTAGTGTCCGCTCTAGAGGTGGGGCTATGTCACAATTCACTGTTGTCTGCCCTGTGTTTTGCCTCTGTCCTCTATTCCTCCCGGACTACATTTCCAATAATTCCCTGCCCTCATAACTGCCAGCTGTCCTTGATTGTTTCTCACCTGTGTCTCATTCACCTCATTAGTCTTTGTGTATTTAAAGCCCTGTTGTTTGCTCACTCCCTGTCAGTTGTTGTACGTGTTTGACCTCCCGTGTATTACCTGAGCCCATCATAGATGTTTCCTGTGTTCCTGTAATCCTGTGTTTTGCCCATTGTTTATGTTTCCTTTGTTCCTGAGTTTTTCCCATCATGGATGTTTTATTTGTTTCTGTGTTTACCCCAGTATTCTGTACTTAGTTTATTTTATTAAATACTTTGCCTTGCTGTATTTAGATACTGCTCCTGTCACCTCCCTCATTGTAACACCTTCCTAGTCAGTCAAAAACTGTGTCGTGGTGGGCCACGATAGCAGCTTCATACACCTTCAAGGGGGAGGGGGACAGCCTCCCCTCCAACCTCTCCTGCAGGAATGAGAGCACTGACCTAACTGCGCACCTCTGTGGGTCTTCAGCCCGGGAAGAATGCCAATTCGCGAACAAGCGCCACTTCAGGGTGTAAAGTTGCCTGGTAGAAGGGGCTCTGGCTTGATTGATCGTGTCTACGACGGCAGGTGATCAGCTAGATATTACGCATCCCATCCAGGGGCCAGACGTGGAGGTTCCAGAGGTCTGGGTGCGGATGCCAGAGCATGTCCCATCCCTGAGAAAGAAGGTCCTTCCTCAGGGGAATTTGCCAGGGAGGGGCTGTCGCGAGGAGTACGAGATCCGAGAACCAAGTCAGAGTGGGCCAATAGGGGGCCAATAGGGTGACTTGTTCCTCGTCATGCCTGACCTTGCACAGCACCTGTGCAAGAAGGCTTACTGGGGGAAATGCGTACTTGTGCAGCCCCATGGGCCAGCTGTGTGCCAGCGCGTCTGCCCCCAGGGGAGCCTCCATTCAGGCATACCAGAGCATGCAGTGGGAGGTCTCTCGGGAGGCGAAAAGGTCTACCTGAGCCTTGCCGAACCATTCCGAAATCAGCTGGACCGACTGGGGGTGAAGCCTCCACTCTCCGCTGGGAAAGCATTGGCACCACGTTGAGGTTGTCCGGGATGTGAGTGGCACGCAGCAACTTGAGTCGCTGCTGGCTGCAAAGGAGGAGATGACGGGTGAGTTTTGACATGTGGCGGGAGTGTACGCTGCCTTGGCGGTTTATGTACGCTACCGTGGTGGTTCTGTCTGATTGGATCAAGATGTGTTTGCCCTGAATTAGCTGGAGAAACCTCCACAGGGAGTACAGCCAACAACTCTAGGCAGTTGATGTGCCAGCGCAGCACAGAGGGGCCCCTTTCCAACGTCGAATGAGTGACAGACGGGGAACCTAAATATCTTATGCAGTGTTGTTTCTTAAACAAGATAAATCAAATTGATCTTTTTTAAGGATTTTTCTATATTTTACAGGGAAACAAAACAAAAATTATTATCAAGAATAAGATTTTTGCCCTAATATCAAAGGTTTTACTAGAAAAAATTATTTATGATCCAACAGGAATTATCTTGAAAAATAAGATCGTGCCTAGTAACATGTGCATGTAAAATGGCAAGACATGGCATTTTAGCTTAGGGTAAAGCTGACAATTTACACAAGGTTTATTTCTATTTCTTCTGCCCCAAACATACTTCTCTGTCTGCTCGTATGAATGTAACACATCATAGTGATTTACCGCTGTTCAAGTATATTTTGAATGTAACTGTATTCTAATTACCAATGATTTAAACTGTAACTGTAGTGGAATACAGTTACTTGTATTTTGAATTTTAAATACGTAATCCCATTGCATGTATTCCATTACTCCACAACCCTTGTGGTTTGTGACGCATACTGTACAATTGCAACTCAGCCAAGTGTAAATTAATTTGATTGTTCAGGCCACATACATAAAACACCTTAACTCCTACCAAATGGAACTATATGTCAGCATATGGAAGTTTGGGAGTACCTCAATCCAGATGTGAGTGAGCAATCATGGATGAGACACATGGATGGAGCAACTGCAAAACTCAAACACTAGTTGCCATATGCATAAGCTATTATGCATTGTTTTTTGTTATAGTGCGGGAATAGTAGGTCTGAATTATATTTGTTTTGCAGAGACAATTTTATGTGGCCAATTGTAAATGGAATGTGCATACGCATTCATCTGTCATGATGTATGAAGGGTAAATAGGCTCTACACGCTTACTGTCCACCCCAAGCCATCTCATGGGGAATAATGTGAACCCTGGCAACCTCAGAGCTCTTTTGACCAGGCTGTGACTGTTATTTGTGATCCAAGGGGGCCGTGACACTAAGACTTGGTCTGACTGGACAGACAGCAGAGATTGACAGAATGCATGGCAACATTGAAATGGACACCCACTGACAGACAGACAGGTTACCTTCCCAACACAAGCCAGGCATTCTTCGGACACCGGTGCCAGGAGCCTTCCTTTCATATGAGTTGTAGACCCTCTAAAGATCCCTCTCCCCCATATAGAGTTGTCACATACCCCAGGGGTCTAAAGCAGAGCAGAAACAGATGAGAGGAGCCAGCGGGGAGGCTGTTAATCATGCCATGACAAGAACTGCCATTAAGGAAAATAGTTATAATATTCAGGACTATGTCTGTAGATATGAGCATCTCCAGTACATCACTGTATTAATCTTTAACTAAATTTATTAAGTAGGTATAAATGTTAAAAATATAATAAATTATCACAGTGTAAGTTCAATTTATATAAAAAAATACTGGTTGGAATAGAATAATAGAATAGTTCATTGTGAGTGATAACCAGATGCTTTGGGTATATGCCAAGTATTTCCTGCGGACAATATGGAAGCTGCCCTATCCGTTATGAACTTTCAGCTCATTTACAACCTGAAACTGTGCCCTACGGCCAGCTGTTGCTTATTGCCTTCCATCAGAACATCAATGAAAATGCACATTGCTTTCATATCAACACAGCAATACCCTAGCATTTTATTCAAAGCAATGATTTGGTGACATCTAGTTAAACCGCACAGTAGTATGTGGTTAGGACCAGAGGTCTACAAAAGGGGATCTGCAAATTATTGATTGATCTCAACTAAATGTTGTGAATTAGGCCCTGCCACTGCTAACACTCCCGGCCACAGAGGCATCTACCCAGTCTGACCCTCCCTTGAAACCTCTGCCGCTGGCAGCATCCTCAGCCACAGAGGCAACTCCTCTGCTGCTGCCAGTGCTCCTGGCCACGGAGGCCGTTCCCCTACTGCTGCTAGCGCTCCCAGCCAAGGAGGCCTCCGCCTAGTCTGACCCTCCTCCTTGAAGCCTCTTCTCTGGCCACCAGACCCCGGAAATTCCTGGGGTCTCCTTCTCAGCCGCTGGACTTGCAGCCTTCCTCCTTGGTCACCTGACCCTTTCCTAAGACCTATTCCTTGGCCTGTCCTGCCTGCTCCGCCCTGAATAGTCTCTCCGGCCCTGTCCTTGTTTCTCCAGGACTCTATTGTGTCTGGATTCAGCCACTTCGGTTGGTTCGGTTTATCACTCTGTGGTCCAGGCACTTATGTTTTGTCTCGTACTGTGTGAATGCACTTGGGTTCGCGTTTTCTCATTCCCTTGTGCATTCGTGTCTGTCTTCAGTGATAACCCCGCACTCTTGTTTGAATTTTTTTATCTGTCTGATTATCAGTTTCTTTGTTTCACCTGCCCTCGTTGTTATCTCCTTGTTTTGTCCTCTATTTGAGCTCCTCTCATATTCTGTCCTGTGCCAGTTTGTGAGTTTGTCAGTGTGTGAGTTTCTAGTATTCAAGTCTTGTCAGCCCTGAACTTCGGTTGGTCTTGTCAGTTCGGTTTTGGCTTGTATTTTGTTCTTTCTAGTAAACGTCCTTGTACTTCCTTCCTGCATTTTCCTATCCAACTAGGGATCCTTGGACTAAAAAAAGGTAGAGGACCCCTGATTTAGACGATATGAATAACACACAAATACACAAGTGCACCAGTAAAATGAAGTGAGCGAAAGTTGCTGCTCTTATCAATCATTTACAATTCCCTTAAGTGAATCTTCCAATGATTACACTTTACTAAATTCTGAAAAGTAAATAGCAGGGTAAATCTGTCTTAGCAGGGCTCTTCACACACATCCTAATTCCCTTCATCTACCTGCAAAGTCTTGTTGAAGGCCCCTCTGACTAAGTCTGTCAATGTCAAACATCATTTATAATGTGCATGCTTGGTTATGCATCGTTGCTCACCATGAATGTGAGGCATTCACAGATTTGGGCATATCTGCTTTTTTTCCAGATTACTCTGAATGTGACTCTTGTCATGGACACTGGTGTTTATAATTCATAAAAAAAACTTTCCTTAATTTGCTTTTATTGGTAATAGAGATTAAGCATTAAGGCCTGCATGTCAGCCAGCAATTCAGGTGCTTCATACCTGGTATACCTATGCCATTGTGCTTCAGTCAATGTGCATCATGCAGGCCCAGTTTCCATTCGAAGAGAGGCAGAAGACATTTCTGCCAATCATTTTACACTAATCTTTACATTCTGTACAAGCCTTGTTGTCAAAGTTGTAAATAAGTAAAAAATAAATATAAATAAATAAATATATATATATATATATATATATATATATATATATATATATATATATATATATATTTGAACCCTGATTCTCATTGTTCATGCTGAGTGTTCTGAAATGTAGAAAGAATGATGGAATTGATGGGTTCATTGGCTAAACATTTACAGCAAGTGATGGAACCCAGATGATGGTGTTGTGCTAACAAATATAATTTGGTAAACCTTGGCAACTCTTTTCCCTTTTACTTACCCTGGTAGGAATGTGTCATGCACTTGAAGCCACTGCCTTCAACAACTGCAAAGATAATTGAAAGAACCTGGTTGTTGATTCTAAGAGTCTCAGTAAAGAATGCTTACCTCTCCCATCAATACCTTGAGAAGTGAGGAGAGATGTAGGAGTGCTTGCAGGTTAAAAGTGTTACTGTAGGCTACACCTGGCAATTATGTAACTCATATTTTTTTAAATGTTTTCATTTTTTTTTTCTAATACATGATTCGATGACAAATAAGGTTGTCTGAGATGATACAAATTAGAAATCTAGTTTAAAACACATGTATCTAGTTTGTACAATTGCAAAACTTGTGTCCATATTGGTTTCATACATTTTTAAAAACACATTTATAGCATTTATGATTTTTTCATAATTTATAATTGGCCAAAAAAATTATTTATTGACTGTTGTTTTAAATGTCAAGTGGTGTAACTATCAGGTAATATTTATTTAATAATTCTTTCATTTGAATGTGCACAACATATCAAAAGTGTTCAAACATCATGCAAGGCCTTTTCATAAAAATTGTCATATCTGTTTTATTTATTTATGTATTTATTTTTTTGTATTATGACAACAGAATATTATTCTGTTATATAAATATTAATAATATTTGAAAACTAATTTGTTTTAAAAATGTTGCTTATTTGTTCAAGAAATAATAATAATTATACGAATATTCCAAATTACTTATGCCAACAAACTTCGTATGCCTTTTTTGTTTACTGTCTCTGGATGGTTACACCACTATATATTATGAGCGAAGTCATTGAACCATATATGTATTTACTTTAAGAATGGAAAGTCTTTAAGCATATTACGATTCTGATATGACGCACTGTGATAGATACCACAAAGGTGCCGTGAATGAAGCTCTGCACAGGCTGTTTCTTTAAGAGTCTTTAAGGTGGGAGACCCTCAATGACGCGCCTGCTATGCAAACATAAATTTAGCAACAACGTATTCCTCGGGCTCAAACAGTTGGAGGCAAATATGATTTGTCATGTCTTCATCAGAAACTTTTTCGCCAAAGCCAGTACGACTAGACGAGAGGTAGGAGGCTAGACGCATCCGGTGGCCATTTGGTTCCCGTTCACTCCAAACCGCGAGGAATTTAATTGAGTCCGGCGAAACTGTCAGACGGAAGAAACATGAACAGAACAGCGCTGTTTATTCTTATGTGCAGCTTATTTTGGTTTAAGGTAGGACAACATGACATACGACTGTCCTTAAACATTTGCTTCAGCGTATTTTCGCATGACACTGAGGAAAACATAAGGGTTTTAACTTTTTGCTGTGTGTTTATAAGTTGAGGTAACTTCAGAATGGCATCATGTGACGGTGTGTATTCATCGAATATCCCAACTGATACGCACCTGTCATATGGTCATTCTATGTAAAACATATACAGGTAGAATATTTGACTTTTAAAGTTTGTGACTTTGAATGTAAAATTAGGAGTGGTCTAAATATGTATTTCAAAAGGTAATTTTTGTCATCATCACTTGGCATGGTGACATCGTCGCCTTGATGTTGGACTGGTTTGAAATGTACTTCTGTACTTTGAAAAAGTACTTATGGGGTTTCAGCAGAAAAAAGGTGACTTTATTTAGTCACATTTATTTAGTCTGATATGTCAGAGTTTCTTTTACTGAACATGTTTTAATGGGTTTTATAGTCTGGGAGAGGGCAGTGGAATTTAATCAAGGTCTGATCATCAGTTTTGCAGAACTTCTGTCATTCACTTTGTTCGTCCATTTTCATGTACTTTTTACTGGCAATACAGTAACATGAGCACACGTTATAATTTTTTGTTAAATTAAGTACTCCATTTACAATTACATGCTGCAGAGTTTTTATTGTAATTATAATTATTATTTTATTGATAATTTGACAAATTTACCCAAGGAAACATGAACATTTAAGTGCTATCATGGTTTTGCTCTGGATTAAGTCATAGAACTTTCGATGATGAACTCTCGCCACTAATAAGCACTTGCTAAATACTGCGGTTTGGGAAGATTTAGATTGCGGTCTGTTAGAAGGCCAACGAGTGACTGTCAGTCTCATTAAAAGATGATATGTTTTCTCAGACAACTGGGAAGACACCAGGTCTGCTGCTTCCTATCTGGGACTGTTGTCGTGGTGACTCCACACATGCCCCTGTATGAGAGGAAAATAACCTTTGAGAGAATTGAAATCATCACTGGTACTTTTACTGGGCTGTGGTTAACTGATCCTGCACCAGTTGTAAAAGGCTATGATGGATTACAACAGAAGTTATGGATGGACCATATTCACAGCTGCATGTCTTTTGGCTCATGCTCTGGAGGACTGCTGTTGTACCTCCTGTGTGAATGAGGTGGCACTACTGATAACTGATGCTGACCAAAAAAGTTAAAACTCAGCTGTAAATTTATATGACCAAAGCAGAAAAACTAATGGGAGATGTTTTATTAGATTCATTTTAACATCCCTGTAATATACACAATTCCTTGCCTTCCTTCTTTCCTAATTTCCTTCCTTCATCCATTCATTCCTTATTTTCTTTCTTTGTCCCTTCCTTCCTCGTTTCCTTCCTTCCATTCTTCCTCTTTCACTTCCTCATTTTCTTTCTTTGTCCCTTCTTTTCTCACTTCCTTCCTTCCCTCATTTCCTTGCTTCGTCTTTCACTTCCTAATTTCCTTTCTTCGTTCCTTCTTTCCTTATTTCCTTCCTTCGTCTCTTCCTTGTTTTTTCCATCTTTCCTCCCTTCCTTATTTTCTTCCTTCCTTCCTCCCTCCCTTCCTTATTTTCTTCCTTTCTTCTTTCCTTCCTTCCTCCCTCCCTCATTTTCTATCTTCCTTCATTCATCCCTTTCTTTCTTTTGTCATCCTTCTATCCTCACAAAGAGTCAGTGGAGAGGAGCTGCGTTGCTTCGCTATCAGTATATTGAGTGCTGTGTGTATATGTGTTTGTGGGATATGGTTCGCATACCATAGCGTAACTGTCTGTTTTTGTGGAGGATGTCACACTAACTGTAGGTCCCTGTGGAATGAATAGACCCATCTTTGTTGTTGACATAAAAAGTTCTCTTAGTGATTCCCTGCTGGCCTTGTTGACCTCATGATTGTAAGTTATTGCTCTCCCCACATCAGACCAAAGCCCTCAATTAAAAGCTGGATCTGAGAGTGGGTAATAGGTGCATAACAGCCAGCATCTTCAAAGGCATTATGGCATCCCTCTCTTTTCCAAGGTCAACAAGCTCACAGTGAAAATACTTCTGACACATAATTGGCTCATAGAAGGCACTTGGGAAAAAATAATACAAGATCAATGTTTGTTGTTTTTTCTTTTTGTAATCCTTCCATAAGCATGCTGTAATACTGTAGTATGACTTGCCCAAGAATTTACCTTTTTCAAAAAAATTATTGACAGGAATAAATGTTACATTACATTCATTATCTGTCGTAAATACTCCTTGTTGCAAAATCACAGCCCTGAAGAACTTTTCCCACAGCTGATATGACTACGGAAATTAATTGAACAAACCTTCACATCAATGAAAGATTTGTTCTGCTCTTAAATGCTCCAAAACAAATGCATTTCCAAATATTTGCATTCCTATCCAATTTTTGTAAGGTTTTTATAAGACTACCACAGTTCTGTCAACAACCTAGTTTTTCCCAGATAGATTGGTATATTACTGGATGTTCTTGGCTTATAAAATTAAGGTCTGTTTTCAACTCTGTCTGGTCAAGATTGGGCCCTCACCTTTAAATGTAAATGGATAGTTCATACATAACATGTTGATTTCTTTTTTATTGATTTTTTTTTTTATCAATATCAAGATTTTGGGTAAAATTGTATTTGAACATGTAAGGTAAAGTGTGTTTTTTTTAGGTGTTGTGTGTTTCTTTTAAGTTTAGCCCACATTTTTGTATTCTACAATTCTTAATTGTAATTTTTAAGAATTTTTAAATTCTTAATTATTGAGGTCATAAAACGTCAAGCATAATAATTCTAAAACAGTTTAGCAAAATGCTATTTAAATAGTTTTAAATGGTGTACACCATGTCACACTGCAGGACATAAATGCATTTCATGTTGGCCTAATTGTCAAATATGAAAGATTATGTTTTGTTGTCATTTTAAATTTTAGAGTCCAACTTCTAAATAGCGCTTTAGTTGTGTTGTGTTATTAACTCTTAAAGTCATCTGCCTGATGAATTACTGAATGATCTGATTCTGCACTTTGTCTCCCCATTTATGGCAAATGGAAGGACTCACCCGAGGAAGTGTCTTTAAATATAAACATCATTCATATTTCAGTTCCTATATTTTAGATACCCAAGACTAACTGCTTAAACCCAGGTATATGATCCATGCACAACAGATTTTGGAAGGTTATACAAAATTGGCACAATTGCGTTCACAAGCTTTTAGAGATGTTGAAGACAGTTTCTCAAACACAGTCTATTTTTAGTATTGCTGTCTGGCCTTAAAAGTGAAAAGTGTTTTACAGCATATTAAGCAATAACAAAGACATAGTGAATTAATGTACAAGCTTTCAGAAAAACATGGTTCTCTCTCATTTTCGATGTTTAAAGGCCACCACCTGTCATTTCCCAGTAATGCCCAGCAGAGGGCGTTAAACAATAGATGGCTTGCAAAAAAGATTGCAAAGATGAAAATGATGAAGTTTTTGTTTGGAGTGGATTGCTAGCTTTACTTACTGTATACTGCATAGTACACACTGTATGCACTGTATTTGATTCATTTTATCCCACGATAAACGTTTCAAACAGTAGTATGCCACATTGTTGTCACATGACCTCAACATGTTGCATGAAGAATTTTGTAGAATTATGTAGTAGGTCATCTGGGTATTCTATGCTTGCATAAAATGTGCACACTGTGCAGCATATGTCCTGTATTGCTCATCTTTTGTAAGAGTAGTATGTTAGTATGATATTCTGAAAATAACCATAGATTCAGATGGTTAAAAGAGAGAATCCAAGGTCAGAAGAGAAGACAGATGGCGATATTCTCCACTTTCTGTTCTTTATCAACTTCTGATCATCAGCAAATTGCCTTTGTCTTTCTGTCCTTTTCGAGCAGCACCACAATTATGGTTATTATTTGTTGCTGCCATGTGTAGTTACACATGAATGTCCTGGCAGCTGGGATCTCATGCATGGATGTAATGTCTTGGACTTATCTTCAGAGAGCAATTGTACTTTCCGTATTTTTATTGTACTTTGCTGTTTCTTCTACCCCTCCATACTTATTGTGTGTTTCTGGATGGAAGTTCAAAACTGTAAAAGTTGTGAACTCAAATATTGAGGGAACATTTGAAATGAAGTGCATCATGTGGTCCACAGATTGAGCTACAGTGAATCCCATTATTGTTCACTTCCTGAGCTAAACTTCAGTCCTTTCGAAAAATAAAATAAGTGTGTGTGTGTGTGTGTGTGTGTGTGTGTGTGTGTGTGTGTGTGTGTGTGTGTGTGTGCATTTGTGCAGTTGTGCACCTGTGTGTGCTTTCCCTTGGGGCCTAATGCCAGGATCTGTAGCTTCTAATTAGGGTGATGCACAAGCTTTTTGGAAATGTTATCAGTGCAGTTTGATGTGCAATGAGGAGACCAATTAACTCCACATACTAGTAGACGAAGGGAAAAATCAAAGACCTGGCACACTGCATTGATCAGGTCAGATAAAAAGATAGTGTAGGTGGATGAAAAAGTTGAAAAGAAAGATTCAGACAGGCAGTGAAAATAAAAACAGTGTGAATTTGGCTCATATTATTAGTATTTTTATTTCTGAAAAAATAAACAAACAGTTTTTTAGAATGCATCTTAGTCTGGAAAGTCAGATTGGATTTATTCTGTTTTTTTCTTGATTTGGGACACGACATGTATGTAACTTCACAAGTGCACAATATTGTCATGAGCAAATACCAATTTCTGCACTGTTCTGCACCTAACACTTCTTAACCCTTAACTACGTGACATTCACAGCAAATAGTTAATGAGTGATCAAGTCAGTGGTTTTGGACACAGTGTATGCATACATGCATAAAATTCCTGTCATGTATGTTCTCTAGTGGTGAAGAATTGTATTTATTTCAATGACTCGATTTGTTTGATTCCGTTCACCAAAAAGATTTGTTCAAATTGGTTCAAAATGGTGCCAAATGACCGTCTTATAAGTAATTGCATTGAACCAAAAGTCATGACCAGAAGGACAAGTCTAATTATCTTTCATTTAAATATGCATGTTTACAAATCCACTTAGAGACTTCAGCACTGCAGAGTATTTAAGCATCATAAGCATTTCTCCATAAATGACAACAAAGCATATCTATCATACTGTGAACTGCTGAGCACAATGTTTATATAAAGCTACACAAAATAGTATAAAAAGTGTTTCAAAAATGTTCATATGTCATTGTAAAATTGAAACATTGTGTGGTCATCACTTACTTTTATTCATAATTCATCCGGCCCCTTTTTTTGTTGAACAAGTTTGACGAACTGAACGAACGACATGCAGCTCCTCCTCTCGTTCAGTCGAATACCAGATCTTCATTCATGACGACTAATTCATTCATCTTGTTAGTGAATGAGTGCACTAGTACATTCAGTTCATTCATGAAAGAGATGTCTCATCTCATTCCAACTAAAATGACCAACTTGAAGGGGTGTATTAGTTCAGTGGGTGAAACCAATGAACCCTTTTCACACTTCTGCGTTCCTGAAGTGGAAGTTGTCATAGTTGAGTAAACACATCTAACCCTGTCAAACACACACTTGTGTCTGTTGTGATATGTAATAATTCAGATTTCAAAACATTTAAAATTCCTCCTTTGAGACACTGCTGTAAGTCCTCATCTTGAAAATACTGTCCAGAGACAAAAATGATTCCTCATTTAATAATGAAGTTTAGCATCTTTTGGAAATTAATGGAAACATAAATCTGGACGTTTTCTTTTAGAATTTACAGGAACAGGAACACTGTATTGGCACTGGTTATTACTGTTCTTCCCGATCGCTGCCATAGTTTACCCAACTATGATGACCCCTGCTTCGCAAAGCAGAAGTGTGAAAAGGGTCCATCATATGCTCTTTCACAGTCCACACTCGAATGCTAGAAGCTCATGCTATAGTCAGTCTTTACAGATTTGAAAAGCAGTAGAGCACATTGACTTCAAAAGGGAGAAACGTCAG
The DNA here is from genome assembly GCF_025860055.1 of Xyrauchen texanus. Taxonomy (NCBI): domain Eukaryota; kingdom Metazoa; phylum Chordata; class Actinopteri; order Cypriniformes; family Catostomidae; genus Xyrauchen; species Xyrauchen texanus. Next base: position 55,695,164 of record NC_068277.1, read on the forward strand.
TGAACGATAAATATAGGTCAGTGTATGGAGGTGAACAAGACTGAATCGTTCACGTACGACACATCACTAATGTTCTCTTATGCACCTCACGAGTACATGTCACGATAGACATAAGCAGAGGCCAAATTTCAGGTTTCTTGTCCTACTTTCCATACTAATTGCTATGGAAGCACATAACTGTTAATCAGAAGGTTGCTGGTTCGATCCCCACGGCTAACACATTTGTGTCCTTGAGCAAGGCACTTAAATCCAGGTTGCTCCGGGGGGATTGTCCCTGTAATAAGTGCACTGTAAGTCGCTTTGAATAAAAGTGTCTGCCAAATGCATAAATGTAAATGTATAAGAAAATATGTTGACAAAGTGCTGGCGCTTACATAATTAATTTAACAACTCATAAAGAGATTCGCTGCATCCGATTATGCTTCCCTACTTCCCTACTACAGTATATACAGTAGTACGGCAAAAACAGTATGCTAGAAATATCCACATTACCTATTTGTGGTGAGATTCTGAAATTTGCATCCACTGGATATTGTACTATCCCATAATGCCTCCAGAGCTGAGTGGACGTCACATTTAAATTGACAATCTTGTTGTACAACCAATGGAACTTTTCTGAAATCCATTTGGAAATAGTGATTATTTTTGAAGTTCCGCTTGGTGACGCTAGTGGTGCAGAAACTACACAATTCAGCTTTAACATCAGTCAGAGGTATACAGCTATGCTGAAAAAATGAATGAAGGTTGACTAAGGTTTACAATAAAGGAGGGATGAATTCTGACACGTGGATGAATGAAGGAAAGTGCAGGCTGGTGAAAGGGGAGGTCGTGGTGGTAAAAGGGCAGTTATGCTCCGACAGGGTCACCACGCCTCACTGAAGTGAATGCTTGCACGGCTAATAGTGCTTCCTGTGGTTTGCACATCTGCTGCTTCCCTCCGCATGTGGTTTGTGAAAACACTGCTGCATAACTGTGCCAGAGAGAAAGAGAGTTCGGGATCTCCATGGCTTGTGCATGCTTACACATGTTTTCACACCCTTGACCTTCATACTTTATGTATGCATGCATATTTATCTGCTTATTACTGAGGTTTATTTAAAAAAAAAAAAAAAAAAACTAGGACATTTAAGCATATGAGAAGCATTTGTTTAAAAAACATCCACTCCATGTGAGCTAGGACTTTAAATGGCTATTGACTTAATATAATTATTTTTTTTTTTTTCACATTTTAGTCTATCCAAATAAGCAACAGTAAAAACTGTGCCAATTACACTGCAAAACATAATTTTTCAGTATTTTTGTCTTCTTTTCTAGTAAACATAATAAAAACTTTAAAGCAAGATAAATGTTTTTAGATGCAAATTTGATATTTTTTTCTATATTTTTAAGAATTGTTTTAAGAGAATACCATGGTTTATTTTTCTTAACCAATTGACAATTTTTGCTTGTTATAAGCAAATTAAGCATAACCCTCATTTCATTTTATTGTATTTATGCTTTATTAGACGCTTAAAGGAATGTTCCAGGTTCAATAGAAGTTAAGCTCAATCGGCAGCATTTCTGGAAAAATTTTGATGACGACAAAAATAACTTGACCCTCTTTTAAAAAAAGTAGAAAAAACTAACTTTGCAGTTACAGAATGGCACTTTTATTGAAGTAAATTGGACCTGTCCATAAACATAAAAGTGCACACTGTTTCAAAAGTATAGCCACAACACGTTAAGTGAGATAAAAAAAACGCCTACTAAACTTATCTGTGTAAATGTCTCGATCCCCTGTTGTCTGCCCCGTGTTTCACTTGTCTGTCTAAAAACTACACTTCCCACAATTCCCTGATCTCTTCACTTAAGTGAGGATGAGAGCAGGCTTCACTCGGTGTATTTTCCATTTTTCCATTCTGATCTCTTCACTGCCATCATTGCATCATTGTTCTCACCTGTGTCTCGTTTTGTCATCATCATGTCTCCTGTGTATTTAAACCCTGCTGTTTCTTCATTCCCGTCGATTGTCGATGTATTTGGATGCTTGTTCCCGTGTTCGTTGATGTTTACCCTGCCAGTTTACCTTTGTATGTTTTCCGTGTTTTTGTTGTGTTTCCCCATTGAGGGTATTTCCTTTGTTTTGGTTTTGTCTGTTTTAGTTGTTCAATAAATCTAACCCTGCATTTAGATCCTCGCCCCTCGTCTGTTGTCCTGCTCATCGTAACAGAACAATCGACCAACAATGGATCTAGCAGGGTTCCTCACGGAGCTGACACAGGCTTGTCTGTCCGGGAGTTCTCCCACTTCTTCACCAGCGTGGCCAGTTACACCGGCTGGGATGACCACACTTTGAAGGTGGCGTACCGGTTCGGTGTACCCAAACACTGATGGTGGGAACTCCCGGAGACTACACTTGGCAAGAGTATGTGGGTCTCATTGTAGAGGAATTCGCTGCCGGGGAGCCACCTCTCCTGATCCCGGCTCCCGCCTCTGGGCTTTCCTCTCCAGCCACGGTGAGTGAGCCAACCAACACACCTGCCGTGGTCAACGAACCCACGCTGCCGACTTCATCCGCCCGGAGGAGGAGGATAAGAGGAAAGGCCTCTGCTCTCCAGCCTCCGCCAATCACGGTCAACCAGCCAGTGCGTGTAGCCTCGAACGTCAGTGAGCCAGTGCCTGTAGCCTCGAACGTCAGTGAGCCAGTGCCTGTAGCCTTGAATGTCAGTGAGCCAGCGCCTGTAGCCTCGAACATCAGTGAGCCAGTGCCTGTAGCCTCGACCGTCCCAGAGCCAGCACCTGTAGCCATGACCGTCCAAGAGCCAGCGCCTCTCGAGCCTCCCAGGGCTCTGCCTCCTGAGTCTCTCGAGCCTCCCAGGGCTCCGCCTCTCGAGTCTCTCGAGCCTCCCAGGGCTCCGCCTCCCGAGTCTTCCAGGGCTCCACCTCCCGAGTCTCTCGAGCCTCCCAGGGCTTCGTCTCTCAAGCCTCTCAGGGCTCCGCCTCTCGAGCCTCCTATGGCTCCGCCTCCCGAGTCTTCCAGGGCTCTGCCTCTCAAGTCTCTCGAGCCTCCCAGGGCTCCGCCTCTCAAGTCTCTCAGGGCTCCGCCTCTCAAGTATCTCCCTCGGCTCCGTCTCCAGAGCCTTCCATGTCTTCGCTTCTAGAGCCTCCTACGGTGCCACCTCCCTCGGCTCTGCCTCCAGAGCCTTCCAAGTCTTCACCTCTAAAGCTTCCTATGGCGCTACCTCCCTCGGCTTTGCCTCCAGAGCCTTCCAGGTCTCCGCCTACCGAGCCTCACTCTGCTCTGCCTCCTGAGCCTTCCAGGGCTCCGCCTCTAAAGCCTCCTATGGCGCCGCCTTCCTCGGCTCCGCCTCCTGAGCCTCCCACGGCTCCGCCTCTTGAGCCCCCAGGGCTTTCCATGGTTCCGCCTCCCTTGGCTCCGCCTCCTGAGCCTCCAGAATCTCCCTCAGCTCCACCTCCTGAGCTTCCAGAGCCTCCCTCAGCTCCACCTCCTGAGCCTCCAGAGCCTCCCTCACCTCCGCCTCTGGAGCCTTTTACGATGTGGTCTCCTGAGCAATCCACGGCTCCGCCTACCTCGGCTCCGCCCTCGGAGTTCCCCATGGCTGTGGTCCTGAGGCTGCCTCCCAGGCCTTCTGAACCTGTCTTTGCTCTGTGGCCAGCTCCCAGACCACCTGATCCAGTCCTCTTGTGGCCACCTTGGACTGCCTGTCTGCTCCCTGTGCCTCCTTGGACTGCCTGTCTGCCCCCTGTGCCCCCTTTGACCACCTTCTTGCCCCCTGTGCCTCCTTGGACTGCCTGTCTGCCCCCCGTGCCTCCTTGGACTGCCTGTCTGCTCCCTGTGCCTCCTTGGACTGCCTGTCTGCCCCCTGTGCCCCCTTGGACCGCCTTCTTGCCTCCTGTGCCTCCTTGGACTGCCTGTCTGACCCCCGTGCCTCCTTGGATTGCCTGTCTGCCCCCCGTGCCTCCTTGGACTGCCTGTCTGCCCCCTGTGCCTTCTTGGACTGCCTGTCTGCTCTCTGTGCCCCCTTTGGACTGTCTGTCTTTGTGCCCCTTTGGACTGGCTGTCTTGTGCCCCTTTGGACTGTCTGTTTGCCCCTTGTGATCCCTTGGTCTGTCTGTTTGCCCCTTGTGCTCCCTTGGTCTGTCTGTTTGCCCCTTGTACTCCCTTGGTCTGTCTGTTTGCCCCTTGTGCTCCCTTGGTCTGTCTGTTTGCCCCTTGTGCTCCCTTGGTCTGTCTGTTTGCTCCCCCCCCCCCTCCCCCCCCTCACTCCTTGGACGATTTTTGTTTTCTTTGAGTATTCCCTTTGTGTTTTTTCTGAGGAGCATCTGGAAGCCGCTCCTTTGAGGGGGGTTATGTCACGATTCCCTTGTTGTCTGCCCCGTGTTTTCTGTTTCACTCGTCACTGATCATATTCCATGTCACGTTTTCCTTGTTGTCTGCCCCATGTTTCACTTGTCTGTCTAAAAACTACACTTCCCACAATTCACTGATCTCTTCACTGCCATCATTGCATCATTGTTCTCACCTGTGTCTCGTTTTGTCATCATCATGTCTCATGTGTATTTAAACCCTGCTGTTTCTTCATTCCCCTGTCGATTGTCGATGTATTTGGATGCTTGTTCCCTTGTTCGTTGATGTTTACCCTGCCAGTTTACCTTTGTATGTTTTCCGTGTTTTTGTTGTGTTTCCCCATTGAGGGTATTTCCTTTGTTTTGGTTTTGTCTATTTTAGTTGTTCAATAAAGCTAACCCTGCATTTAGATCCTCGCCCCTTGTCTGCTGTCCTGCTCATCGTCACAGCGGTTAATTGAGCTTAAATTATTTTGAGCCTGTAACCTTCCTTTAAAACAAACAAAAAAAAGTGCTAATGAATTTTGAAAAAACAAGGCAAACATATTGATGGTATAATCCAGTTCAAAAGTATTTATGTATGTAATTTGTGAGGCCAACAACAATACATAAGTATGCTTATAACTAATATAACAGAGTCAAATTTACTGTTGGTGACCCACTTTACAAGGAGACCAATATCATGGCAGCTTAGAAAGCATGAAACAGGCTAAATGAAGATAAATTCTCTGCTATGCTCTTATGGCATAGTTATCCCACCACATTTGGAGTAGTCATCACTGTTCTCCATCATGCCTGACATTTGACCCACAATTTGAAATATCCCAGAGATCTTCTGCCCTACTAATACCATGGCAGCTGTGTTAACTCTGTAAAACACTTCAGTTCTGTGTTTATGACTTCACCTAATATAAAATCTGTTTGCAGATTGTTTTAGAGAGTCAGTGTGCGCTTACGTATAGGGATACATTTGAGTATGGCTATTGTGGATCACAAATGCCCCATTGTGGAAGCTTGATGTGTTTTGAACTTTGCCAGGATTTAAGCAGCTTGCTTTTGTTGAATTTTCACATGGGCACATTAGCTTCATGTATTTTGGCGAGCCACCACTTTACGCTCTGACTCTTTAGCACAAGTGTATGACTTGTTAAGTCTCATGACTGTTATGTGGTCATCCTTCCAACCACCACAGTTCCCAGACAGATCATTAGGATTATAAGATGTGCCCCCCAATTATACATGTGCTACCACAGACCTACAGTCTCCAGCCATTGCCCTGAACCTTGGTTAACCCTCTGGGGTCTGAGGGTGTTTTGGGCCCTAGAGAAGTTTTGATATGCCTTGACATTTGTGCTTTTTCAGTTGCTTAAAAACATATTAATGGCTAAAGTCTGATAACACTGTATTCAGCACAAACTGGGCTACAATAATATGTGAGCAACATGTACTGTATGTACATGTTTGTATTTTTGATAAAATAATGTTTATGCATGGTTTTTGAAAAAAAAAAAAAGAAAAGAAATGTTTAAGTCATTGAAATAAGGCCATATAACACATACTAAACATTTGTCCTCAAGACATTTGAGAACTGGAACTTGTAGCCTAGAGTTTTTGCTTCAAAATGATGTGAAAACCATCCTGATCACTCATTCATACAAAACAATATAGTAATTTAACTTTTGTAAGACAATTTTTGTGTTAGAAAGGTCATATGCGAGGAGGCGTGAATGACCATGAATATTGAGGTAATTAACACCTGAGGAGACAAAAGACCCCTCCCCTGGGCCTATAAATGAGGAATGTGACAGAGAATGAATGTGAGGAGACTTAATGATCAAAATCAAGTTTTAAGTTAAAATAAGTAATCTGACTATACATAAAGACTTACTTTTATACCTACACTACCATATAAAAGTTTAAGAAGAAGTCTCTTCTGCTCACCAAGACAGATTTATTTAATCCAAAATACAGTAAAAACATTGTGTGAACTCTTTTACAATTAAAAAAGAACAGTTTTCTATTTGAAAATATTGTCAAATGCAATTTGTGATCATAGCAGAATTTTCAGCATCATTACTGCAGTCTTCAGTGTCACATGATCCTTCAGAAATCATTATAATATGCTGATTTTCTAATATGGGCATATTTAAAGTGCATTTTACTCATTTACACCTGAACACATATTTGCAAGCACAAGCTTTGTTGATGATAATGAGGCAGCATAAACACTAGATAAAATATATTCTAAACATTCATATAATTTTATATCATACAGCATACAATTTAAATACCTGCTTTAGACGAAACAGCATTTAAATGTAACTAAAACTGGGACATATTTCAAATGTCAATACTCTGAATCCTGGCTGGCAAGTCTGGAAACAGTCCCACTAGTAAAATATATACATGGTTATATAAAATAGCATGTCAACTAATGAAAACTGTATCCTCGGCTGGATCAAGTCTTTCTTCAAAATACAAACTTTCATCGGAGTCCCGCTCTTCTTCTGAGGAAAATGTTAACTCTTCATCACTCTCCAGGAGTTTCCTTACATGTGTATCATTACAAACGCGCAGTAAAGTGAATGAATTGTTTACATCAAACCTCACTGTCGGGGCCTTTACCATTTGATTTGATCGTCTCAGTACATTAGTTTATGAATGGCATGCTCTGCTGGTGGGTGTGATCGCATTAGAGATAATTAGATGAACCGGTAAAAACTGTACATCGCTTTGTTTCATTTAGATTACATTGCAGGAGAATATTTGTTTTAAAATTAGACATTTTAAGCTTTCTTTAGACATATGTTTAATGTTTGTGTGATAAGTATTCGCGGAGATTCAGTTCATTTTTGTGACGTGTTTCAGAAATATGCTCGTGAACACAGAGACTGCTTGCAGCTCACCCTTTTTATTTTCTTTATTTTACAAAAGCACAATGTTTTGCTGTTATTGTGATGTGTACACAAATAAAAGTAGACCATTTATAGTCTCTAATGATGTCTTACACTTATCTGTATGCCCCAAAATGTTGAAGTATTTTAAGTTGTTTCCGCTGTAATGACGAAAAATATCCAGCAGGACGCGCCAGTGCGTCCGTAGACCCCAGAGGGTTAAATAGCGATATATAGTAATATGTAATGAGTAAATTGCATGGTTTGATTAATGACAGATAAACGTTAAATTAATCCAAATAACCATACTTCCCCACTACACTGTGTGCCAAAAACAGTATGCCAAAGCATTAATGAAATAGTTAACAAGAAATACCTGGATGATCTACTATTTCCGGCAAGATACTGAAGTGCAGCTCGACTGGACACATTACTATCCCATAATCCAATGGGAGCTGTGGAGATGTCCTGTTCAAAATGCTGGATTTAAAACAATGGTGGTGAACCATGATTCAGATGGCTCTTTTCAACTGCAAGTAATATACCCGAAGAAAGTTGTTCCTTGTGCTTACATGATGCTTGTTATCAAGAGTAGATTAATTTCACGGTTGTTATTAGGTCATATATTCAGGTTATGGTTCATTACCCACATCCCTGGATGAAGTATGTCCAGAATCTATTCATACTACTCGCATGCGTACCTAAGGAATATACTGTTTAACTGGCTGAGAAGTGCGTCCATCATCAAATACAATACATGCTCTGACAGGACGTGATTTTGGATGTCTGTGTGGCCTTCAAAAGAAGAAGGGGTGATGTGCTGTTCTGTGCATGCACAGGACTCATGGCCTCATGTTTTATGTACTTTTAGAGCAGTTTACATGCATTGTGAAAGAAAAATGATTATATAAATCTACAAATGCAGCACAGTATAACAGAAAAGCAGGAGATGACATCATTTCATCTGATGCGGAACATTGTAAACTGACAAATGCTGCACTTTCAGTGTCAAAATAAATGTTCCAGGGTAAGGTGAAGTAAATAGTAAGGAAATATATGACTGTTATATATATATAAAAAAAATGGAATCCTCAAAATGATAATAATTCAGTATTCTAATAGAATGCTAAACTATACAGGGTCCCACAGTAATAATTTTTTATAAATTATTATAAAACAGTTAGTTCTAGTCCTCAAATCTGATTGGACGAGATGCTTTCCAAGAATGCTGATAGCTCATACTGTAACGAATCCCGCCTCTTCGGCTCAACCCATTCCCTCGTGTTCCCACACTAGTTCAGTTTCCCCGAGCGTTCATGCTCGCTCGCATTCTCCCCCCTCGGGCACTCATGCCCGCTCCCTATCGCCAGAGTATTAGACGCTTCACGACTCGCCTCTCAGCCCCTCATTGCACACACCTGCCACAGTCCCAATCACCTGTCATTCGTTTCACCTGCACCGCTGCTTTGGTTCACTATATCTACCACTACACATTCATTTCGCATTTGTTGGTTATCGTATAGTTTACCCCTGCACTTTGCCAGCTACTAGTGATCCCCTAGTTTATCCTTGTCCTTTCTACTTGCTAGATTACCCTGCTATATATTTGATTACCCGGCTTGACCCCTCGCTTCCCTTGACCACTCTATTTGTAGATTTGCCCTTCTGTTTCATCCTGATTACCCGGCTCTCGACCCTACGCTTTCCTCGACCATTCTCTCTGGATTTTCCTTATTGTACCTTCGCCTGCTCTTATAAAAATAAAAGCAGTTTTGATATACATTGTGACTGTCTCATCTTGTGTGTGCGAGTGTGGGTTACAGAATAACCAACCCCACCGCAGGCAGTCACAATGGAAACCGCTGAAGATTTCCGCAGCTCATTGGAGCGGATTTGCACGGCGCTTTCCGCCCAGGGATCTACGGTCGGCCAACACGACCGAACTCTCGCGGCTCAGGGACAGCAGATTCAGGAGATCCTGCAGACGGTACGTGCTATTTCTACTCAGTTTTTATCTGTTCCGCCTGCACCTGTCCCTGTGTCCGTTGATGTTCCCACTGGTGATGTTCCCAATGCATTCCCCAGCGCCGCGAGCTTTCAAACCCCGAGCGGTTTGACGGTTCGTCGGACGCTTGCCAGGGGTTTTTGATGCAATGCTCTGTGTACATGATGTATCACCCCTTTTGCAAACCGACTGTGAGAAGGTGCACTTTGTTATTTCACTGCTCTCGGGCAAAGCACGGCAATGGGCCACCGCGATTGTGGACGGCGCAGAGTCCCCTGTTGTTATCATACAGTCAGTTCTGTCACCAAATTGCCGTGGTCTTTAATCACCCGTCAGCTGGCCGAGATCTCGGCAGCCGCCTCATGTTTTTAAAGCAGGCGTCGCGCACGGCCGCCGCCTACGCACTCGATTTTCGCACCATTGCCGCGGGTAGCGGGTTCAACGACCCGGCATTATTAACTGTTTACCGCCTGGGGTTGAATGATCGACTCCAGATGGAGTTAGCGTGCCGCGGGAGTCGCTGTCACTGGAGGACTATATACAGCTCTCTATCACCGTGGATAATCTGCTTCGGGATCGTGCTTTTCGGAGCCCTTCTGTAGTCCAAGAGCCTCCAACAGCTCGCAACCCATCGAGACCCGTAGCTTCCGAGCTCTTCGCTATTGAGCCCATGCAGCTTGGCCGCGCCCCACTAACTCTGGCGGAGCGAACCAGACGGCTGAAGCTGAACCTCTGCATGTACTGTGGCAACCCGGGCACAGCGTTAATTCCTGCCCGCTCTGCCCTCGGGCGCTCTCTCTGGAAGCCAGGTGAGAACGTCTGTTTTTCTCAACATTACCCAAAAACAAGTCTGCCTCCCAGTAACGTTGATTTTTAACAATGTCTCTTTCCCTACCCCAGCCCTAGTGGATTCCGGGCGGCAGGGAATTTTTAGACGATGGCTTGGTCCAGGAGCTGTCCATCCCCCTCTGTCCGGTCGTACCACCCCTCAGAATCAATTCTCTGGATGGGGCACCCCTCGGAACAGGTCTCATCACCCTCCGGACCATGCCATTGTCCCTCCAAGTGGGCCTTTTCCACACGGAGGTAATCCAGTTTTTTATTATACACTCCCCTAGGGACCCTGTGGTTTTAGGCCACCCCTGGTTAGCGCTCCATGACCCCCATATTTCCTGGCGCACGGGGAGCTGTTGCGCTGGACAAACCACTGCCTATCCCACTGTATTTCCCTTCCTGTGTCCTCCACCTCCGTAGAGAGCCCCGAAGTGGAGTCGTCTGTTACCATCCCACCTGACTATTCTGCGTTTGCAGACGTGTTCGCGAAGACCCAGGTACGCCTTCCCCCACCGTAGTAGTGACTGTGCCATTGAACTCCTCCCGGGACTCCACTCCCCAAGAGCCGAGCCTACCCTCTAACATTGCCCGAAACCAAGGCCATGGAGGATTATATCGATGAAGCACTCAAGCTGGGCATCATCCGGCCGTCCACATCCCCGGTGGCGTCCGGTTTCTTCTTCGTGGGAAAAAAGATGGCGGACTCCGCCCCTGCATCGACTACCGGGCCCTAAACAAAGCCACTGTGAAATTCGCCTACCCCCTACCTCTCATCCAACCGTCCCTCGAGCAGGTCAGTAAGGCGAAAGTCTTCACAAAACTCGACCTCAGGAGTGCGTACAACCTCGTGCGCATCCGCAAAGGGGACGAGTGGAAGACGGCGTTCATCACCACTAGGGGGCACTATGAATATTTGGTGATGCCGTATGGCCTCGCCAACGCCCCTCAGTGTTCCAGTCGTTCATGAACGACGTCTTCCGAGACATGCTAGACCGCTTTCTTCTCGTCTACATCGACGACCTGCTGATCTACTCCGCCACGCTCTCCGAGCACACCGTCCACGCCTCGAGGGTGTTGCAGAGACTACGTGAGCATGATCTCTTTGTTAAGGCCGAAAAATGTGCCTTCCACCGCCCCTCCGTCTCATTCTTGGGCTATGTCCTATCAGCAGGAACCATGGAGATGGAGACCGACAAGGTGGCTGCGGTTCTGTCTTGGCCCGTACCGAGCACGCTCAAGGAACTACAGCGGTTCTTGGGTTTCGCCAACTACTACCGGCGTTTTATCAGGGACTTCGGCAAAATCGCCAGCACCCCTCACGTCCCTCACACGGGGCAACCCGAAGTTCCTCACCTGGAACACACCTGCCCAGCAAGCCTTCCAGGCCCTTAAAGGGGCCTTCACGACCTCGCCGGTCCTTCAGCAGCCCGACCCCACTCTCCCGTTCGTGGTAGAGGTAGACGCCTCTGAGGTAGGGGTGGGGGCTGTACTCTCCCAACCCCACGGAACTCCTGCCAAGTTAAAACCGTGTGCGTTTTATTCCCACAAGCTGTCTCCCCCCGAGGAAAACTACGACGTCGGGAATCGAGAACTGCTGGCCATCAAGCTGGCCCTGGAGGAGTGGCGCCATTGGCTGGAGGGCTCAAGGTTCCCCTTTGTCGTCTTCACTGATCATAAGAACCTTGAGTACCTCCGCGCAGCCAAGAGGTTAAACCCTCGGCAGGCCAGGTGGGCAATGTTCTTCACCCGGTTCAACTTCACCGTAACCTTTCGTCCGGGCTCCCAGAACCTCAAGGCGGACGCCCTGTCTCGCCTGTTCGACCGTGGTTCCGAGACTCCCGGGTCAGAGAACATCCTCCCCATGTCGTCCGTCGTAGCACCCGTCCAGTGGGAGCTGACGGAGGCCATCCTACAGGCCCAGGGTGACGAACCCGCGCCTCCTCAGACCCCCCAACAGAGTATATGTCCCCACTGCTATCCGCCCCCAGCTCATGCAGTGGGTACACACCTCACTTTGTTCTGGCCACCCGGGATTACCCGATCCACCCAACTGCTCGCTAAGAGATATTGGTGGCCCTCACTCGTTGATCGACATTTCTGACTTTGTTCTCTCTTGTCCAGTTTGTGCCCAGTCTAAAACGCCCGCCACCTTCCTGCAGGTCTCCTCCAGCCATTGCCCGTACCTGACCGTCCGTGGTCTCACATAGCCATGGACTTCATCACAGATTTGCCCCCTCCGACGGCCGGACCGAGATCCTGGTGGTCATTGACCGTTTTCGAAGATGTGCCGTCTTATCCCTCTGCCCGGGTTGCCCAATGCTACACAGCTGGCCGACCTGGTGATAACCCACGTCTTCCGGAACTTTGGCATTCCCGAGGAGATCACCTCTGATCGGGGCACCCAGTTCACATCCCGCTTCTGGCGAGCTTTCAGCGACAGGCTGGGCATCCAGCTCAACTTCTCCTCGGGATACCACCCTCAAACCAATGGCCAAACCGAGCGCTCAACCAAGAGGTAGGCAGGTACCTAAGGTCCTATTGCGCCCAAAACCAAGGCAGCTGGCACACCTACCTCCCTTGGGCCGAGTATGCCCAGAACAGTCTGGTCAGCTCCTCTACACACCTCACCCCCTTCCAGTGCGTCCTCGGCTACCAACCACCTCTATTTCCGTGGGAGGCTAACCCCAGTGACGTTCCAGCGGTGGATGCCTGGGCCCAGAGAAGCGCCCAGGTCTGGAGGGCCACCCATGACCGCGATACAACGCTCGGTCCAAACCCAGAAAGCTAAGGCAGACCGCCGACGCCGTCCTGCCCCCCTGTTCCATCCGGGCCAAAGGGTTTGGCTCTCCACCCGTGACATCCGACTCCGGCTGCCGTCCAAGAAGCTAAGTCCGAAATACATTGGGCCCTTTAAAATTATGTCACGTATTAACCCCGTCACCTATAAGTTACTTTTACCACCCCGCTACAAAATTTGTCCTGTGTTTCATGTGTCCCTTCTCAAACCAGTGCACTACAGCCCTATGTTTCCACCCACGGCAGCCCAGACACCCCCTCCACCACTCGATGTCGGTGGCCAGCCCGCCTATACAGTCCGGGCTCTACTTGACTCCCGACGTCGAGGAGGCGAGTTGCAGTACCTGGTCGATTGGGAGGGCTACGGACCTGAGGAACAGTCATGGGTGCGATCTAGGGATGTCTTGGATCCAGCTCTCAAACTGGACTACCACCGCCAGCATCCCGATCGCCCAGCACCACTTCCTAGAGGTCGCCACCTCGTAACCGAAGCGGCCGTCAGGAGCCGCCCGTAGCAGAGGGGAGTACTGTAACGAATCCCGCCTCTTCGGCTCAACCCATTCCCTCGTGTTCCCACACTAGTTCAGTTTCCCGAGCGTTCATGCTCGCTCGCATTCTCCCCTCGGGCACTC